>NC_048415.1:13451558-13511802 GCF_013103735.1 Etheostoma cragini | reverse complement strand
GGGGGGGGGGGTGTTTAGATTCAGGACAGACCTGGTAAGCCTAAGCAGGTGGTGCGGGTAAATTGGAAACATCTGGAGGAGGCCCCTGTCCAACAGACTTTCCATTCACACTTCCGGCGGAGCTTTTCGTTTATCCCTGTGGAGGCTGGGGGCATTGAACCTGAGTGGACAATGTTTAAAGTTTCCATTGCTAAAGCTGCGGTGGAGAGCTGTGGTCTTCGGTGCCTCAAGGGGCGGTAACCCACAAATACCCTGGTGGACATTGGTGGTTAGGAAAGCCGTCCGACTGAAGGAGTCTTTCCGGGATATTCTATTCCCTGGGGATCGCAGAGGCAGTTGCAAGGTACCAAAGGGCTGCAGCCTTTGCCGTGAAAGAGACAAAGCAGCTGGTGTGGAAGAAGTTCGGAGAAGGACTTTTGGTTGGCACCAAGGTGCTTCTGGATAACCATTTTCCACCTCAGGAGGGGAAAGTGGGGAACCATCCCAGCTGTGTACAGTAAGGATGGGATGCTGTTGACCTCAACTGAGGAGGTAATTGGGCGGTGGAAGGTTTACTTTGAGGAACTCCTATATCCAGCTAAGATCTGGAGATCCATCCAGAAATGCTGAAAGCTCTGGGTGTGGAGGGGCTCTCTTGATTGACACGCCTCTTCAACGGTGCGTGGAGGTCTGGGATGGTGCCTAGGGAATGGCAGAACAGGGTGGTGGTTCCCCGCTTCAAATAAGTTACCTCACTGTAACTGTGTTTCAGCCCCTTAGGCATCCCAAGTTCCCATCCTTCTGTTTACTGTTACCTGTATTTTGTTTCCCTGCAGGCTTGGCAAGTGTTGGGGACCACACAGGCTGAAAATGAGAATGAGCAGGCAGCGATCGTCTCCCTCCAGAGGTAATAAGAAACTACTGCATCAAATTACCATTTTAAAATCAAAAATCGCTTTCAAACTTAGAGCTGTTTGCTGTTATATGTTTGCATGAGTGGGACTCTGTGGAATTGTTAAAAGACAAAGCCTATCATTTGAAATTTGCCGGAGAGGTTTCAATGAACTTTATAGGAGAAGTCTATTCAAAATTCTAATGCAGAGATTTTTTTTACTGTATTGAAATCCCACAAAAAACAGCATCACCATTTTACTCAATTGTTTTACTTTAGCAACCATTATTTGGAAGGAAACATTCAGAGATTTGTATTCCTAAAATAGAGACGCCTCACATGCATGGTGATTGCACAGAGCCAGGGTATGTGTCCTCAATGGGAGGTGGCCCACTTTCATTCATAACTGAAGCCAGACATTGCACCTATCTGAGATTGTGAACACTGACAAGTCAACTGAAAAGAAAGGAGACAGCCATTCAGGAAAAAAGCATCCTTACTTTTTTATATGACATATGGTCCATTCTGTAAAATAAAAATACTATTAAGAAATAAATAAAAATATTTAATTGCTGTTCTTTCTCTCGACATACATACTAACATACATACACAAAGCATGGAAAATAATTTATATTTCATTTCCTGCAAGAAGCTCACTTAGTCCAATAGACTCATGCATATTGTGAAACACCATTCAGATCTCAGATTGTTTGCATGGTGTACATTTTAGTTTGTGTATTATGTAGTAGTTCCATCTGTAAGGGGGCCGTTTAGGTAGAAAGTGAGATTAGATGTTTAACTGGCATTAATCCTCTTCAGTTGGCAAACCGCATGTTATCCTGCCCTATTCAGCTTCTTTAACCACTTCAATCTAGCCACACAGACATCGTATTGAAAATAAACTTTTTGTTTGACTGTTAATTTTTATGCAAATAACTTGCTTAGTTGTCATTGCTTCACTTTTGTCACTGAAAACATGAAGCTTTGTCTTCATAGCACTTCTCCATCAAATCAGGGACAGTCCCTGGATGACGTGGTTGTCTGGTCAATGTTATACGCATGGGACACTAAACATTTTGCACACAAACACATAAAGTGTACAGTGGATTTGATTTGATTAAGCAAAGTTTATGTAATCTTCAACAACACATTGCACTGAAGTAATTGGGTTCAACTGAGATTATGAGGGTTTCAGGAATTTGGCACATGAACTGTAGTCTTCAAAATGATCTTAATGAAATTTAAATCTAGTTTTGGCCTCTCCTCCAGTTTCTTAACTAATCCAAGTTGGTCGTCCAACACAATGCTGCTCCTCTCCCCTTTTCACATACAAAAGCCAGCGTAGATCTTTGTGGCAGTTCTCCAAATTATATAACTTGCTACAAATACACTTTCCATCCCTAGCTTTTCTTTTTCCTAAATGCAAACTTATTGCAAATCATCTAACCCTGTTGCTGCTGAGGGTAGCCTGCAAACCTTGTCCACTGCATGAAAGGCAGATCAGAAGAGGTGCAGCTCATCCACCTCATCCATCCTGACCCAGAAATCATTAGCCTCTGCCTGATGTTCCCTTGCTTTGGCCTGTCCCAATTAATGCCTGTCAAATCTAGATTTTCCTTTGAAGTGCACACATTATACCATCTCTTCTCTTCGATGCCGTCGTCTTGTGTCCATCCAGGTGTTTGGAGCTCCACCCAAACAACCTTCCAGCCCTCATGGCTCTGGCTGTGAGCCTGACCAACACCGGTATGCGAAGTGATGCTTGTGAGGCCCTGTTCTGCTGGCTGCGACACAATCCAAAGTACAAGCACCTTGTGAAGGGCAAGAACCACCTGATGGGATCCCCAAACTCCCAACGCAGGATGTCTAATGCTCCCAATGTGGGCAGACACGAAAGGTGGAGTATTTAGACAATACTTTAGCGCTAATGAAAAAGAATAGAGCAGTCAGCTGTACATGTAGCTTCTTTATCTGGCACAAATTATGGAGAGAAAAAAAAGATTCTATTTTTGCAATCTCAATTGTCCAAACAACTGACATTACTGAACTAACAGTTGAGAGTCACGGAGTAGCTGAAAAACTAAATAGATAAAGATATTTTATTTGCTGCATTTTGCACACTCAAAAACAAGACATATACCGGCCATCTCAGATTCTCATTTGTTTTACTTAAACTGCCATTACTATGTCAGGGAGAGCAAAAACTTGTTTCAAAGTCTCTGAACCACAGCTGGTACTGGTGTTATTTCAATGGCAAGGCAGCATAGGCTACATCTATCCATCTTGCCAAACCACTATTTGTGCTGTAGAAGGCAGACGGCTATGTTATCTTAAGCCAGGAAGAAATTAGGCTGTTAGATAAATCAGATTGAAAAGGCCTAATTCTGCTCCCAAAGTAAAGCAGCACTTTATCAAATCATTAATCCCCTAGTCACTATGAGGCGATACAGGTACAATTACGCTGGTCTCTGCTCAAGTACATGAAATATCCTTTTCATTTCTGCTTCTTACTCCATCCCTCACTCTTCACAATCGTTTTTGCAGTTCTCCCACTCCGTTTATCTTTCTTCTGTAACTCTCTTTTAACCTCACTCCCTTTTGTTATGACCGGCCTGATGGAAACTGACCTACCAAGTGACCAACACATTGCACTTTCTATTACATCTTTAAAATAAAGCCTTCTGCTGCTTTGCCAATAGAAAGCCTTGAATGTAAAGCAGCAACAGCAGGAAAGATTCAGTTTGCATCAATACTGAACCAATGTGGCTGAAAGCAGTAAGTGAACAGTAAAATAAGGCAGATATCTAAAAGCCCAAACAGGAACACAGGAGTGAAATTAAACTTGAAACTACAGAGATTTAGGTAGAATAGAGAAAAACAGTCACAAGCATAGACACGCAGCTTGAGCTGCTGAAGACATAGCTGAGGGGAGGAGACTGTCGCAGGGTGCCCATGGTCGGCCCTGGCCGCTACCAACCAGGACCACAGTGTTCGCCATATCTCTCTCTCCCCTCATTTCCACAACTGTTACAGTCTCTGATTTAGATATTAGGACGGAAAAAATAATTAGTAACTGTGATAAAAGGAAATAACAGGAAGATATTTGACTGATAGGAGGTTAAAATGCTCAATGTTTTCACCTTTGGAAGTCTGTCTATAACTATTGCACTGAAAGAAAGCTGGAATGTTTCATCCGCCCCGCATTTCAATCGTACGCGGCTATCCCCTACCGTAGGCAGCAGCTGCCTCTGACAGTAATGTGCTTAGTTTTCGATGGGTAGTCAGTGAAGCTACAGCAGACAGTGTTTTATGTTTGCTGCAAATACAAATTAAATCTCCTAATTAATGCGACATAATTACAATGTCTCCCGGCCATTTTTGCTCGAAGAAAGCTGCCACTAGCCAGGCTAAAGCTAATATAGTTAGCCTAAAGAAACAAGGAGTAAGTCCGTCCCCACTAACGTTACAGTTTGAAGCCGCGACGCTGAAAACATAACACTAATCTACAACAGAAGTCTGTGTCTGATCTAACATCATTTAACAGATTTAATTGTTCTTAGATACACAGAGTTTGTTGCTAGTGTGCGTGACATGCAGGTCTGATCAATTTCTCAAACAAATAAGCTGGCCCCCGCTCAAACACAACGTGAAATTTAGAGGAAGCATGCAGTCATTGTAACATACTTTAGCCTGGATTGGTAGTATTATATGAATACAATGGTGTCATGCTAGTCAACCAGCATATTTCTACCTAGTTTCCCTCTCCAAAGTCACAGAAGAGTAGTCACAGCACTTACTTGCTATGGCATTCGTAAAGCATTAAAGTTTAAGAATGTTTCACATTAGAAAATATCCATTTTCATTTTTATCTTGTATGTAGATGCACTCTCCTAAAATTATATATAATCATATTTTAAACATTAATTTTTCTAATCGCAATATATATATACATGTTTTTATTTATAAAAACATGGGGGGAAATATATCGCAATGTCAGTTTTTTCTAATATCGTGCAGGCCTAACAGAAAACGCTGCAGTGGGTCTTATTTTCTGCCACCACTAGAGGCACTGATTTATGCAACGCTCTTATGGTTTGGATTGGAGGGTAGAAATACATGACCTATATTGTTGTAAGGTATGGAGGACTATTACAAATAAACAAATTTACCAATCAAAACAAAAGAAAAACAAAAAAATTATAAGCTATTATTTTCACCAACTACTTAAAACAGTTTAAAAAAAATGTAAATACAAGGCCTCCAAGCACTACACTGAACTACTTTTTCTGCTAACACAGAGAACTTGATTTACATAAACTAATCCAAACCTCCCTCTTTAGTTTTCTTACACTGAATACAAGTTGACATGCAATACATTGCCCATCATAGGTCTGCCATCTAAAGAGAGCTTACTCAGCAGCCTTAAGTCACATTAATCTTTAGCTGTGCGCGTGTCCACAGCTCCCTACCCGAGGTCAAGGAACTCTTTCTGGAAGCAGTTCAGCACAACTCTGACAGCGTCGACCCAGATTTGCAGACGGGCCTTGGGGTGCTCTACAACCTCAGCGGAGAGTTCAACAAAGCTGTAGAGGCCTTCAATACGGCCCTGTCAGTGCGGCCCGAGGTAGGATGGACACGGACACACACACGGACACACTGAAGCTGTACAAACACTAGGAGATGCTCTGCAAGCAGAAATGGTCTAATTGTTTGATTTGAGCCTCAGTGGAAGGAACCTTGTAAGAAAGAAAGTGCAAATTACTGAATTTGTAAACGTGAAAGGCAAAAAAGTGTAAATCTACAGCTTATTTCAAAAATATAATTCTAATTTATTCCTTTTTTCACCACTAAAGGCACACACATAAAGTATGCATACATCTTGGGAAATACATGGTAGAACAACAAAAATCATCACATTCTTAAAAGGGTCAGTTCACCCCAACATGCAGTCATTTTCCAATTTAACCTAGTTGTATCCAGCCATGCAAAATATTTTCTGAGATTTTGAGTTGTACATTTGAGAATTCCTCATCCATTCAGCATGTGCTGAGGACTCACTGGCAAAGATCTGACTAGCGGGCTGAAAGTTGTAGTTGGTGAAAACATGGAATGCAGTAGTTTCCTTGCAGAGACAACATGTCTGAAAGCTGGTCGACTCCAGCTGGCACGCTATTATGCCAGTGATATAAACTCTGCACCTTTCAGGAAACACTTAATGGATAATCAGAGGCTGATTCATATATTCATATATATTTACAGCCAATTAATTTTACAAAGTGTTTATTTTTGCCTGATTGGACTCCAAGGATGCTGGTTTGTTTGAGTTCCCTAGCTAGTGGCTGGTGATACGAATTTAAATCCTTCTCAGCATGTTTTAGAAAGGAGTAGCCATTGTTGTCAAATGAAATCTCCCACTTAAAGTGTTGTCCTTATCTTGATCTTGTCAAAAGGATATAGGCAGGATTGTGATCTCCACAATACAATTTGGTGATAGGAAAATTGCACTTGTGTCAGCTTATGCGCCAAATGTTTTTGATGTCAATTTCTATAATACGCTCACCAATCAGTTAACAGACTGTTTACCTGACTGTACCAACTTTTATTGTTGGTACAGATTTCAATGCTGTGTGGGACCCAAATATTGATCGGTCCAGCGCGAAGGCCACAAATGCTCTGAACTCATGGGCCAGCAGTTTGGGGCTTATATTTGTTGTGCAGTTAATCCCACATGTACTGATTACTCCTTTTTCACAGGTAGACAAATCTTTTTCCAGAGTAGATGTTTTTTGCACCCCCTCAATTATTTCATTCTATTGATAAAACTGTGTGCATTCTGAAACAGAAATATGAATTCCTAACTCATAGAACGAGACAGCGCTATTATTTTTCAGGAAGCTAGACCTAGTCATTTACTTGCCATGAGAACTAGGTCCAGTGACCATTTTGCAGATGTTCCCGCTATTAAATCTCCAGAAGGCAATGTTAGAACTGACCCTGTTGAAATAAATAAAACCTTTCAGACATTTTATTCTAATTTGCATAAATCAGAGGTCACTTTGGACACCACTGTGACGGATGGTTAAATCAACTTGACTTGCCTCAATTATAAATCGGAGGAATCAGCTGACTTAGACAAATCGATTACTCCAGAAGAACTAAGTTTGGAAGGAAAAAATATGCAAAAGGGAAAAATCACCAGGCTTTAATGGGATCCCCCTGAATTTTAGGTAACATTTGGAAACAGCTGGTCCATTCCTTGTTGACAAGTTTAACTTCTTTACCAAGAAGGGTAAACTCTCAAGGGATGTTAACACCACCTTGATTTCCTTACTCGGCTTTGGTAACACTTTTATAGGTATGAATAAAGTTCTGCATTCTAACCCTTCAGCCCGTGTGTTAACTGGGCGTACCTCGTCCTCCTTATTTCCAGTCTTTAGATCTTCACGCCAAGGTTGCCCCTTGATTCCTGCATTATTTGTCCTCTCCCTAGAGCCTCTGGCTCAGGCCATTCCCCAAGCGATTATAGTGTCACAAATATGTATTTGCAATACTCAGCATCACCTCAGTCTCTTCCTCACTTTGTATTAGGCTTTAAAATTAACTGGTCAAAGTCTGCTACTTAATTTAAATGACTGCTTGAAATTCAATCATCTCTGCTAACATCCCCATTTTGAAACAGTTATAATATTTAGGTATAAAGGTTTTTCTTAAAATGGATCGTTAAGCATAACTATTATGCTGCTTTGACCAATGTTTTAA
Source organism: Etheostoma cragini (assembly GCF_013103735.1). NCBI lineage: Eukaryota > Metazoa > Chordata > Actinopteri > Perciformes > Percidae > Etheostoma > Etheostoma cragini. Next base: position 13,504,172 of record NC_048415.1, on the reverse strand, counting down.
AAGATATGGAAAGATGGAAGGGTCTCCCCATGTCTATTCAAGCCTGTATCTCTGCGGTCAAAATTAATGTTTCATCCAGGATTAATTGTGTGAGCTCTATGCTACCTCTCTCCCCTCCTGATTATTGGCCGAAATTACAATCTGCAACATCTAAATTTATCTAGATAGACAAGCAGCCGCGACTTAAGATGTCTATTCTACAGATTTTAACACAGCTGAATTAATACAACTTCCATGTATTTCTTTCACATGTACAGCAGTCAGATTCACTGGATTGACTCAGAAAGAAATCACTGCACATGAATAGGCACTTGTAATGACATTTTGAACATGTTTAGAGGCTAAAAACACGTTTAAAACGTGCCCTGTTTAAGCCTGTTGGGTGCTACCTCTAGCAGGCGGATAACATGGTGTAGGCAGCACCGATTGTTTTAGTTTCTCTCTACTGACAGCACTCCAAATCTACAAACAGAGCTCTGTGTTGGAATCAACCGGAATTCTCCTTTAAGTTACCAAATACGGTTCTTCATCCATTAAAAGTCTCCTTTTCTGAGTTTTGTTGTCGTTTAAGTTTGTCTCTTGATTTTTTTTTTTAAAGCAAATAAAAACTGCCAAAAATGTCAAACTTTAAGTATGCAAATTGAAGTAATTTGATTCAAAATATGTAAAACAGAAATGTACAGAAAATTAACTTTGAGATGTTATGGCCGTTGCATTTTGCTTTACTATCTAAAAGCATAGATAGAGGGGGGGGGGAATAGCTCTGAACAAAATGAGAGATAATAATATACCGCTGCTCGGCTTAGCCAAAGATGAAGGACCCCACTACTGTAGCAGACCATGACCTCTGTATACTGTGTACCTGCTGGTGGGAAATAACGGCAAGGACACCCTGTGTGATGTAACTCACCCCTCCTTGAAATACCCTTGTTAGGTTATGTCACAGCAGGGAGTTGTAATGCTCCAAACACATCCATTGTGCATAAAAAATTAAACAAAAAGAAACTAGTGATGGCTAACAATACAATTTTATTCAGCTCTATTTTACTTATTCTGTTAAACACATGCTGCTTAATCAGGTCATTCAGAGGTGGAAAGACTAAGATAATGTTGCAGATGAGTTTTTCAGGCTCATATGAGTTTGCTGGTGTGTTTACTAATTAAAGTAGCAAGGAACATTCAGTTTCTCTAGTGGCCCCTTAGGACAAAAGGGGTAGTGTTTTACCACAACCGCTGTTGTAAAGAGCCTTTCCTTTTGCATAGCATATACACGTTAAACCTTTATACCTGAATAAATACTATACCAGATACTACCAAATCTACCATTATCTAGCTATAGTAACAATTAAAAGGCAAAAATAATGTGCACAATTCAGCAGAGAACACGTAGTGTCCACTGGAGGAAAGCATGTAATGTTATTACCCACTGTTTTACTAAGTTAGCATTACCAGGAAGTCCTATAGTTGCAATGAATGTTATTCTCATACAGGAAATCATTCATTTACATTAAAAGAATATGGTGCCAATCCACAGTTGCATTTAAATTGTTGCATACGGTGATTCCGCTTACGGTAATTCCGTCACGGAACGGAAATTACAAAAGGAGACAATACTTGCATTAGCATCGTTGTCAGAAAGGATAGTCTTTCAACTTAGCATGTTTCCTTAATATCTGATGATGCATTGGGGTCATTTTGGGATTTTTTCCAGTAAATATATTACGTGTCAGACCTTTTAAAAGGTCCTCATAGCTATTTTAAAAACCTCCATACATATATATTCAAGCCACATATCTAACACACATCCCAGTGAACTTCACTAAAAACAAATCTTTTACCCTCTGACATTGCTTATCCCTCAACCAACACCACTACTCGCCCCCCATCCAGGATTACTTGTTGTGGAACCGCCTGGGGGCCACACTGGCGAACGGGGACCGGAGTAAGGAAGCTGTGGAGGCTTACACGCGAGCCCTCGAGCTGCAACCAGGTTTTATCAGGTCCCGCTACAACCTAGGCATCAGCTGTATTAACCTGGGGGCACACAGGTGAGTGACCTGGGGCTATAGGAGAGTGTGACAGAGCTCATACACTTGTTTGAAGCAGTGTAGTACAAGTCATTAGCACCCATGGAGAAAAGTCCAAATGGTACTTCCAGCTAGTGCTGCACAAATAATTGCAATATGGACTAGTGCAATATCAAAATCGCAGGCTGGGGCACAAAATTGGTTAAAGGTCAAAAGATGTGTCAAACCATTTGGAATTAAGTATTGTGGTGTAGCAGAATTGTCCCGGCCTACAAATTGCATCATACAGACTAAAGAAAATATCTTTGTTTGGTACAGATCCTTGCAAAAAAAACACTATAATCATGTAGATTTTATAAATTTTCCAATAAAAAATTATCATTCCTCCAATATCGCGATCTCAGTCAAAATAAATTGCAATTAGATATTTTCAGCTCGTGCAGCCCTACTTCCAGCTACTTCCTTAAATATAATAATTAGCATTAAATTCTCACATTAACGAGGCTGCAACTATATAATGTTTGGTAATTTTCTTTGGAAAATGACTAAAATATTTGACCAATTATTAAAATGGTTCCAGCTCTAATTAAAAATCCCAATATTTGTGATTTTAAGTAGTTTTAGTAGTGTGATAAGCAGATGAATAACAGTACATAGCAGCCTACATTATAAAGATATAAACTTAATGTTAAGTGTAGCAGCAATTTTAATGAATTTCTTAAATGCTGGGCAAGTCTGAAAAAGAAAATTTTAATTGTGTGTGTGTGACAAAAGTCAATATTTTAGAAGCTTACATGTGTGAAATGGCAAAAACCTAAAAAGGAAATATGCCGCATAAAAACAATTCAGCCCATAAAATGTATAATACCCAAACATGAGTATTCATATTTAGCTATATAAATCAATAACATGAGACTCACAATGCACCTGCCAGACAACATCCAAAAGAAAACAAGCTTCCAAGAACAAATACTACACATGCAGTACGTACAAAGCGGTAGTCTACAGGATACAAAACAACAGTAGTGATGATCAGAAATTATGTTAGTAGCCAACAGAGGCCAAGACATAGCCAGGGCCGAGCAATAAAACTAGCAAGCCAACTGCACAGAATATATAATTTAGCATGTTAGCACAACAAAGAGCAAATACTTAGCTTGGTGAAGAGACGCAGTGACCCTCAGCATCTAAGGGGAGAATAATTAATCCTCATGGAAAAGTTGTTTTTACCCTGAAGACAGCAAGGACAGCAAGAAAATACCATCTCATTGGGTTGAAGTGAGGGCAGAGGCTAACAAATGGCTAATGACTTTCTGTCTCTGTTGCGACACAAAAACGATAGTTTCTTCACAAACTTTTCTGAAACGACATGAAGTCAGTTTACCCATGAAAACATATGGAAGCAATGATAGTAGTATTTAGTAGGTAGCTTATACAATTATTTAACCGTGACAAGTGGGACGGCCGTGACTCCGGGAGCAGAGAGCCATCCACTAGCTAACGTTAATCATCACAAAGTCGGCGATTCGATATCCGGCGCCTCCTGCCAAAATGCAGCCTATGAGTGCTAATGTTTACTCCTTTTTATTTACAGTCTATGGTTTACTCCAGAATGCAGCCATTTACCACTTTTCACAGTAAAAAGTTTAGTTTGCAAATGAGTGAAGCCAAGGTCCAGTGGAGTGCTGACAGCTGAAAGACTGTAAGGTTGTAACTGAAGTTATGCTAATTAGCTTACCCGGTGTTGCTGCATTTGCAATATATCCACATAGTATGCATACAAGTATGATTAGGACTTGCCTGTAGAGATTAACTGTCCAGGTTCAATATGTCTCTGATATGTCTGCCTTCATCCAAGTAGAATAAAAATGAACCTAATGTGGTTTATGGTGCTAAAGTTAACACCATTGAACAAATGTTCAGCAATGTGTCTTTCCAGTAATAGTGTATATCATTCTGGGCAGATTACACACATGCCTGAGATCACCAGCATACATTAAGGTTCTGTACGCCCCCACATGTGTTTTCAATATTCTGGCTAATTAGACCTCTTATACAGGCAGAAGACATATAAAAGGGGATGCAACCCACTTGTTAGCAAACTTTCCAAAATGCATGCCCTATGCAAATCTACTACTTCTTCCCCATGAGCATACCCTGACTGAAAATGCTGGTGTGACCAGGCCATAAGCAAATTTTTAATTAGTCCTAACAAGTGAAATCACCTGTTTTGGTGTGCAGGGTCTGAGTGGGATCAACACTTGTAAGCACCCCATACCACACAGAATGCCCTAAACCAAACTGATGCCTTTTATTGTTTTTTCTCCAGAGAGGCGGCCAGTAACTTTCTGACTGCCTTAAGCCTCCAGAGGAAAAGCCGGAGTCGGCAGCAGTCCCACCAGGTCATGTCTGGAAACATCTGGGCTGCTCTGAGGATAGCTTTATCCATGATGGACCAGCCCGAACTCTTCCAGGCTGCAAATATTGGTGACCTGGATCTTCTCATGCGGGCCTTTAACCTAGACATTTGAGGAATGGGAGGTAGTGACAATAGCATTTCCCCCTTCCCTTACAGTACTCTTTGATTTCTACCCAACAGCCAAAAGACCAAAGTGCACACATCAGAGTGGATTGGATCTGATGTTAGAGACAATAGTGTAGTTTTAACGCACGTCTAAATTAACTGCAGTCGTCAAAGTTGTCATATTTTTCGCTCAAATAACTTGGAGCACTTCTGGGGACAGGTTCTTCTAAGTGCTTGATGTGACTGCTTTGTGATGGATTTGCACTGCAATTTGTGATTTCCCTGAAGAGCACAAGGACGGGCAAAGATTGTACGAGCAATGCCTTAGAGAACACATCAATTAAAAACTGACTCATCCAGTGGAACTGAGCTGAGCCAGGAGAGACAGGCAGCTTGAGAATCTCATACAGGAACACGCACATGCCGTTTCCAGAGAAAAGATGAGGTTTTGAGGAAAAAAACAGAAAACTGGTTTTGTTATCCGAATACTTTCAAAGACTGTCTCACCCTCCTAAAGGCTGGATTCAGTGAACAAATGATAAAGACTACACCATATGACCTGAAGCGCTAAATCTGTTACGGGCTTGTTTTCATCCTCTTTCAATGTTGAATAATGATCCTGCATGAATAAGCATTTTCCTAAATGGATTCTTATTTAAAATTAACACACTTTTAAAAGTTTTCCCTTTGCACTGCAGACAAACAAGTGGAATGTGCAAGCCAGGTTGTAAAGCCTTACTCAAATGCATGCGAAAAACAATATTTATTTATTTATACTATTTTTATGGCAACCAAAAAACACTAAGCCATTTTCAGACTGGTTTTAATTTCTTTAAATACCTGCCATCTTCTGAACTTGAACATTCATTTTTGTTTGTTGTTTGTTTGTTTTTTTGTCTTGCTTTTGACTCCTTGATTCTCTTTGCTCCCTTAATGCACACTGGGTGGAACAATACACAGAAAAGCCGGGCAACATTGATCCGTAAATCCTTTGTTATTGTAAAAACTTTCAAACATTCGCACATGTTAAGTGGTTACAGGTCTAAAACGATCTCTTTTATCTTCTAGGATGGCTTTAATAGCCTTCACATTTGATGTATGCATCAGACTCTTATTTTCCAAACTGTATTCATTACAATACAGTGTAATAATATTACAGGTAGTTCTATTAGATGTGTGGCGGCAAGCCAAGACCTAAGGAAGATTGGGGCATTTTCTAATGCAGTCATTTGTATCTTTGCTGTGCCTCCACAGGCAATGACACTCATATATTTAATTAAATCAGTCTGCCTCAGCCATCATGCATAACATAAATATGTATGTAAGCTTGGGCTGAATGCTACACATATTTGAAAAGCTATTTGTTTTGCCATCTGCAAACTTCAATTCAGATGTGAACATTATGTTTTGGTGCATCCACAAAACACATGATTATATTGAGCCAGTTATTCCATATAATGCTTCTGCACCACCACAGAAGCAAAGCTTTAATACATGCTTCTTTTGCTTCTCTGGCGTCACAGTTGCAAGTTTGAAAGTCACGCTGTGAAGTGAACATCACGTTCCTTGCTGTAAATGACAGACAATCTGCTATTCTGTGTAGCTCAGCACCTTGGTGTCTAACAGGCGTGTCCACAGTCTGGGTGTGCTGTAGAAAGTAGGTTTTTATTATTCTCAGATCCTATGCAAAAGGTCATGTTTTATGTTGCCATACTCGATTGTCAGTCAGTCTGCCTCGGTGGACCAAAAGGAAGTGGTGATTCTCTGCTCTGAAAGAACGCTATCAGGGGAGACCAGAAACCGGCAAAAGAGACATTCATCTTCCAAATTGTACAGCTTTGATGCCATGGTCTGTATGAGAAGAAGTGTTTCATTAGAAAGCTGGGGGAGAACAAAACAAGTGTGATTGTGAAAAGAACAGAACCATCCACCTAAAGTGTAGCCTTCATGTTTTATAACTCTGTGGTGTAGCAATATGACCTCAAACTCACCATAGTTATAGTACAGTACATCTAGCTTTGCTACCAGTTGTTTGTTTTATTCCACAAACGGCCACATATGTTCTCCTTGAAACTCACCTTAGATGCACTTTGAGAAGAAAACTCCTTTTTAAGTAGACACCCAGAAAACTATTACGATTATCCAACCAATCACATTAATGTTATCCACTCGTACATTCAACATAACAAGTAAGATGATATTTCAGGCTGAAACAGATGAGTAGCTACTGCAGTCAGATACTATTCTAAAATGTTGGCAGAGAGTCTCTGTGGCCAACTATGATGTTTTATAGATCAAGGAGGCAGAAGAGCCCATTGAGACACAGCACATATGTGCATGCCACTAACAATCTGCATTGGAGGGGGGCTGGCAGTGGACTGCACAATGGCAAAGGCGACGAGGACAAAGCAAAAGTGGATGCACACATTTATTCAGAATTGTTTTATGATGAAAGAATTGTCATTGAAGCCGTGGCATAACATCTGTAGGATAATGTCAGTAGATTTGAGAAAAAAATACAGACTTCACTTAGTGTGAATGTGACACATGAAACACAGTCGTGGGGTGGGTAATTTCTAAATCACATGAGGTCACTGATCTTATTAGTCCTGTGCAAATAGGGCTTAAGTTAGTGCTAGCAGCACAGCTTTATAGGTGGAAATGTCGCTCTGACGGCTCACCACTTTGGTAAAGACTGAAATAGCTTAGCAGCTGTTTGATGGATTGCCGTGGAATTTAGAAGAGACATTTCTATTCCCCAGAGGATGACTCCTACTGACGTTGGTGATCCTCTGACCTTTGCCCTTGTGCCACCATTAGTAAAAATGTCAAAACTATTGGAAGGATCGGCATGGAATTTGGTACAGAGAATCTTACCCACTTCCCTTCAGGACAAATCGTATTAACTTTTTTGACCCCCTGACTTTTTTATCTAGCAATACCATCAGGTCAACATTTTAACGTGTCCCATACTTTGGTTTGTCAGAATCAGAATTGACTTTATTGTCATTGTAAGTACACACAACAAAATTAAAAGTGCTACTATATGGTGCAAAACAAACAAAAACACATCCATTAAACTAAGAACATAGAGTATAGAATGTAGAGACGGTAAAAGAATTCAACCTAGAGTAAATAGTAAAAAAGTGAAATAATTTAGTAAAATAGTAAAATAATTTACTTGTATTTCACAATGTTACATAAAATGCATGAATTGATGAAAGAGCTTATTGTTTTTTTCCTATTTAATGTATAAATTGCTAGTGGGAAAAAACTGTCCCTGAATCTGGAGGTGCGTGTTTTCACCGACCTATGACTCCTCCCAGGGGGCAATAGTTCATGGAGGTGATGACCAGGATGGGTATAGAGTCTGTTATGTCATCTGTGTTGCTTTTCTTCCTAAAGTCCAGCATCACTTCCTTGGTTTTTGTGTTGTTCAGTGACAGATTATTCACTGAACACCGCTCTGACAATCTCTGTACTTCGTCCCTCGACCAAATACCTGCAAAATCACATTCTCATCAACCTCAGCTCAGCTGTCCTTTGTGTTTACTGTCGAATAGCAACTGTTAGCATGCTCACACAAAAAACTGCATGACACTGATAAACATTATAGCTGCTTAACATCAGCGTGTTAGCATTGTCATGGTTAGCACCACTGTAGAACCCCACAGAGACCCGCGCTGGCTGTAGACTCTTGATTGCATCTACGTTACAGCTGCACAGCTACATTTAGCTCATTATTGGATCAAAATCTCAGAAAGTCCCGGACTAGCTTCCACACACTTTTGTTTTCATAAACCATAAACCCAATCTACTTGTAATAGTTTCCTGAGAGATTGTTGAGAGACATGGGACTTATTCTTGAGGCCAGTATCTCTCTATTTTAAAATATAAACACTTATTTTGTCCCTTGTCCTCTCAGTCTTTTGTGTCAATAGTGAACTGTAGGAACTCAAAACATGATGTCTGGTAAGTTGTGATTTCCAAATGAATTCTACTTTTCTTATGAGGTTGTAGGCCTTCGCTTTTTTGCATTTCAAGATACTGTAGTTGTGTTAAAAATGAGAAACCTATTTTTTTAAAGAAACTTTAAATTGCTGGCTTAAAATGTAAATTTCTACTGTGTACGTCATACTGAAGTGCATTGAGATTGGATGCCTGGTGCCAGTTTTCTTTTTGTAGAACCTACCTACTGTACCCTCTCAGGTAAACTAACCTAGCTTAACGCATGCTCCTGAGGAACAGATCGAGGTTGATCGCATGCTAGATCCTCTCCATTTACTTTTTGGAAAGCTGTTTTTATTTGAATGCATGAAATACATGGAAGTGCTTTCTTTTGCTCCCACAACTAACATAGAAAAATGAAATACATCATGAGGTTTTCTTGCAATATTTCCACAATGCACTTTGAAAAACTGCAACCTTGATTAAAAAGTGATGTACATACTGCATAGTCAGAATATACTCAACACAAAATGCTTTTTCTTGCATAGAACGAGTGAGTGCGCAACTCAAGCAGAGAAACAGTGTGTGAGGAGTAACACACTTAATCTCTTCTGAACATGCTGAACTTGAGCTCACTGGTGCATTGCTGGCTATAAGGTTAGACAATTAGAAATCCTTTAGACATTTTGTAATTATGGCTTCTACAAACTGTAAATGTACTGATAAGACTTTTAATAACCCCAGAAAATAGAGCTATTTATCTGTTGTTACCAACTGCTTTTTAGTGTTGAAACTTGATCATGCTTAATTTCATATCATATATCAGAACTTCATATCAATAACTTTTTACACACAGTCTTAAAGTTACTCTAGCCTACACTATTAATAGTTATATGCTGCATTAGCAAACAACAAAAAAACATTTGAATTAATGATATTAATATGTTCAGTACTAAGAGAACATGTCCTTTGCTCATCACAAGTTAGATATGGAGAACCAGGGATTTCAAATTGAAAAAATAAATGTCATTATGAAATAAATAATGTATTAATTATAAAATAAATACAGACATATATACACAATACCATGACATAATTTGTGAAATCAAAAACGTGGTCTGTTCATTTTTTACAATAACAATAGAGTGTATTGCACGTCATTTTTTTTCATTGTAGCCAGTTATGTGATTGGCTGCCTACTCAAAGTCAGAGCCAATCACATGACTGGTTCTGACTAGTTGGTCTTGATTGACAAAGGAAGACTTTGTGATGAAAGGTGGCAATATGAAATAAAACGGTCACTGGGGAAAAAAATGGTTGTGTGAAACAAAAAATAACTAGAAATATAGTTAGTTATATGAAATATAACTGCTATTACTTCCTACAGCAGGCAAGAGAAAATATTTAAGACTTTTGTAAAATAAATTCAAGACTTCTATTTTTTGAGGAAACTAAGTTCAATGCTTATCAAACCTTAAGACCTGCAAATACTCTGTATTTAATGTTGGAACACTTTTTTCTCCATATTTCTCATTGCTTTGTAAGTATGGTAAAAATGGATAGATGGGTTTAGTCTTCTACATTATCATTAAATTCTCACACTGTATAAAGCATTTCCAAAAAGTTAACAGCATCATTGGTTGGGCTTTATTATAAGATTATCAGTGCAGTTTTTCTTTGCTCCTTAAATTCAACATGTGTACAAAGGCTGTTTGTTCTGGTTTATTTATTGATGCATCATACATATGAATAAAATATTTTGATGAACGTAGGAATTATAAACTTTATATACAATATGAATTACTTATTGAAACACATACTATAATGCATATTACACTCCCTGTATAATCACAAGGAAAGCATTAGCACCTTTCGAAACGTACAATATGAAAGTAATCTTTTAAATAAATTGCTGTTATATAATATATGCTCTTGTGTCTTTATTTTCCTAAAGGTAACACTTGAACTGCAGCTTTTCATTCATTCTTAAAGAGGACAAGTCTCAACAAAAAGTATAGTTTATTAAATTACCCAAACATTGTAGGTAAACAGCGCCATTGCGTATACTATCATGACTCTATTCACATACAGCTAAACCACATTTGGATAAACGCATACGTTACAAAAGTCAACTTAAATAATCCCTTCAGGAAATCTATGTAATGAAAACTACAGAATTGGCGCAAGCTTGTTTTCAAAAAAAGGCAACAGAGTAAAAAGAAGTGAAGAACCTTTTTTTGACATTTAGTGAAATGAAAAAGAGAATACAACTCACAAAAGTACAATTGTAAAATCCAAATGACTAAATGTCAACGTCTAGTGCACATGCTGACAGTGAAAAAGCGTTTTTGTGACAAACTGAACCGTTTTAACAACGTCGAGAAAAAGAATGGAGGAGACCGAGCTGGAGGAAGAGCTGAAACAAGAAGACATAAAATACAAACGTAAACAGGAAGATTGGCGGGGGGAAGGCGCAGAAAAATAACATTTAAGACAACAATAACATACTTAAGCAAGGCAACAAGTTTATCCCCCATCCACTGATGAAGAGAAAACACTGATACAGATAAGGGTTTAATATGATACGTGTGGTTTCTAACAAAAAAAATTCTCTTTATATAGGAAGAAGGGCCGAAACACAAGACTTGCATAGAGAGATCTTTTAGAATTCCCCGCTGCATAGACAATGACGCTGCAGTGTCTAATAAAGATGAGAGATCAAGATATAATAAAACTGAAGATTTGCTCAGGGAAGTCCACGCACAGTGTTGTTTAAGGGGAGCACCGCTGAAATATGGATTAATTCTTTTCTCTGTAAAAATTTTCTCTGTAAAGATATTAACCCTAGGTGGCCGGGTTGATTTAGTTGTTGGAGCGGGTGTCTAAAAATGCCCCAAAAAATCATCTTAAAATATTAAATAAAGACATTAACCCTTAAGGAAAAACAGTCCTATAACTGTCTTAAAAACATTATCTGAGAATGTTGAAAGACATATTAGGGACGATGGTATTACAGTTATTGGTGTTAATCAGATCTGCAGTCAAATATGTCTTTTTTGTTTCTTTCAACCCTCTTAAGAAATGTCAGTTTGTTATATATAATATAAGACGAAATCAGCTAAATAGATGCAAATATTAAGAAGGTGTAGACTTTTGCGGAATAATGGGAGATTCCAAAAGTCTATTTTCAGCGGAACTCCCGTTATATAAAATATGCACCCATAAGTACAACATTGAGTGAAAGACAGTTTCACCACATGCAAGGATTACCCAACTGGAATTAAATGTTTGTCCCACTGACAAAATACCAACACTGTGATATTACACTGCCCTTTTTGGGATGCAACCGCTATAAAACCAGATTCAGTCAGAGGTTGCAAATTCACAAATATTTGACAAACAATGCACATGACATCCATGTTGAATCTGTCTGGCACATTTCAAACATGCTGAGTAGATAAATGAGAAGAGTACAGAGTTGGTGGATAATCCAGCATGAGGTTATTTATAGTGTCTGAAAGCAAAGGGCCAGTTCTGTGTTCACTGTGGTTTCAGAGTATTAAAGCTGAACAGGAGGTTTTGGTTGCATTGAGCACCATGGAGTTATACATTCAGCACTGCACCACATCTGTAAGTACAAGAGATGCAGGTCACTGTTCATCATACAGTAGGTCCAAGGGTAGATTTGGTTGTAGTAGTGCATATATTGCTTTAGTTGTGAAAACATTTCAGATGCATACATTAATTAACTGGCCTGTTTAAAAAGTGGCAACAGGTGAAGGAAAACATTAATTTTAAGGTTTTGGGTCACAGTCTAAATCTATCAGAGAGAGAATGGAGCTATACTGCACGGCTGTAGCTGAGAGTTACAGTTTTGCCAACTATGAAAATATCTTGTAATATGGACAAAAGGAGACCAAAGAAATTCAGTGCACTTTGATAAATATTACAATGAGAACAGCATTGCTTATATATATATATATATATATATATATATATATATATATATATATATATATATATATATATACATACATATATATATATATATACACATACATATATATATATATATACATACATATATACATACATACACACACGTGTATACACATACATTTTAAGCAATGCTGTCATCTCCTTCATAGACTAATTTAAGGACTTACATTGTCAGTAGTGCTGAAGTTAAAATTTAAGATATCAGATTCAACTGCTTACAGCTGGTAAATAAAAAGTCCACTTCAACTACATCAACTGTAATACATAAACTTAATTTAATCAAAAATATGCTTTCAGGGAAGGAAAACACTTCTATCTTGATACTGTAACTCAACTGGTTTACCTCTGAAAAAAAAGGACAAACTTGCATGTCATCTCCGGGTCGGAGCCATTATACAACCTGCAATACATTATTCAACCTAATGTACTGTAACGCCTGTTCACGGCTTTCTTGGTGCTCCCCTACTTACAAATTGTTGTAAATTCTCTCGGTGACCACCCAAAACATTTTTATTATTAATGTCCTTTCAATTTCCTGGGGATGAAAAAAACATTCTTTTGTATTTCAAAGTAAAATACAAAGCCACGAGCAGCAGTGATTTCTCGTTTGTTGTTGCAGTTTCAGAGCATTTCAGGGCTGGCAGTGAAGCCATTTCAATATACATTTATAAAATGTACCACTTTGAAAATACTGGCACAGTAGCTGAAGGCATAAAGGAGGAACAATAATATTTGATATTGACATTTTGTGTAGTGGAAATTGCACACATCCCTCTGCACCTACACTGTCAAGAAAATGTATTTTCTTAAACATAAACAACAAAATATACATTTAAAGCATAACATAGCACAAATGCAGACAAATGCACATTGCTTTCCTTTTCAGACCACGTTTCCTGGTTGCTCCTGAACGACGTCACATTAAAAGGCGAGCAGCCGGTCTGAGAGGTTATTTCCATTGTTTTCACTGTGGCTGTTATTAAAGTTATCTGCCAGTCTTCAGGGTGAAAGACTGCGGTTCTTTAAAAGTTTGCATTGTGGGAGTGGGGAGGGGGGGGGGGAACTTCGGTTTAACTGCTAGACAGTCGATGGTAAAAGTAGATGTAGCCCAAGTCTTTTGGAGGCCTTTCTGACAAACACACTTTGTGGTCGTTGTAGATCACCCACCTACAGGGAAACAGAACATGTGTGGAGTGTGAAATGCTTTCAAAGTGTCACTTCATTCAAAAAAAGGACTGCTATGAGGACAGAGGAAATAGTTCAATTTATTTTTTTCCATTCAGTCTAAGAAAAATTGACAGGCCCTGCGATTTTCACACTTCCGGCGGCAAAAGCTTAATAATAAAAATGATCATTATTTTATTTCTTTACAACATGGATTTCCTGAGATGACATTAGGATTAGACCATTGAAAACATGGAAGACGTTTTTGTGACAGTGACTCATAGTGATCAACAACATGCTGTTGGTGTTGTACCACAATGAACTCAATGAATATAAAGTTCAGAAACTGTGTGCGACTCACCTTCCCTCCTTTTTGATGTGACAAACATAATGTCCAGACATCGTGGATGTTCCCATGTGACTGATGAAACCAAAGAGCTCATAACCTGATAAAGGGGGAAATCAAGTCACATACAGAATATGTGATTAGATAACACAGCAGTGTTTCACAAATACTAAATGTGTTATACTTAGACCACCTGTTAAACAATCTGCTCAAGTTAACATCTTCAGTGGAAGGACATGTAAACACTGGGCATTCATACAAGCCTAAGGCCTCTACACAGTAAAGAGAAAAGGACAGTTGCGAAAGACAATGCCTTCATGTTACAGATCAAGAACAGCATAACAAATAATCAAAAAGATAAAACATACATATGCACAATTGGTATATGTATGTGGATGCTTTGTTACACAACATATTATCTTTGTGAGGAGTGATGAAGGGTAGCACCAATAGGTTATTTCCATGGTGGAAGAAAAATTCAATCAATATTTGGGAATAACACCTAATACACTGAGGGCATTTATAACCAGCTTGTTGAAGCAATACAAGATCACTATGATGTATTGCTTGTATAGATTTTACGAGTTAAAAACAAACAATATAATTTTTTTCTTTTGGAATCAGCTGTCACTTCAGTCAATCTCTCTCTCTCTCTCTCTCTCTCTCTCTCTCTCTCTCTCTCTCTCTCTCTCTCTCTCTCTCTCTCTCTCTCTCTCTCTCTCTCTCTCTCTCTCTCTCTCTCTCTCTCTCTCTCTCTCTCTCTCTCATATATTGGTGGGCCAAATTCTCTGGGAGGGCAAAGCAGAGAAAGGGGAGGTAACCTTGTCCCTTTTGACCTCATAAGGAGCAATATTCCAGATCGGCTCATTTGAGCTTTCACTTTCTCAAAGGCAGAGCGGGATACCCAGGGCTCGGTTTACACCTATCACCATTTCTGGCCACTGGGGGACCATAGGCAGGCCAGGGGAACGCATATTAATGTTAAAAAAGTGACAATTTCATGCCATGGGACCTTTAAGAGCTAAAAGGCTTCTGCATCATGTTTTTATGCCTGAAGTTGGTCTGGCAGAGCAGCTCAGGGAGCAGCAGCACCACAGTACACTGTGTATCAGCATCAGACATTAATTGGAATTAAGGTCAACTGGCCTTTGAAAGTACATAAGGTCCAGGCAAAATAAAGAGGTAGAAAATGCCCTCTTACACTTTTTTTGGACTCTGACCCCATTTTAATTTAATTTTAATGGAGGTCTTTTTCTTTCAAATGAATATACTAAATATGCTAAACGCTTCTGCCGGATATCTGCCCCAATTACCAAACTTAATCTAAATTTGACTCCAACTTTCATTGCACTTCTACTGATTCAACAGATGTGGCAAAAAGTCAACCTTTCATTGGTTGATGAAAGGATCAAAAACAAATAAAGTCAAGACAGAAACGGGAGCTACAATCAGTCAACCAGAGTCACTCACGTCCCGGTCCGTCTTTGACCCGAGGGCCCGACGTGTCTCTGTCCGGGGACAGTGTGGGGTCGCTGTGTGAGTTGGCGTTAGACAAAACGTTGCCGTTGGGCTCCGTGTCGGCCATGTCTGAAAGGGCGTCACTCTCCTCCTCTGGGTGGGTGAAGATCCAGTCCAGTGCTCGTTCGAGGTTGTTGTTCTGAAAGAATGTTTCAAGTTTACTACGTAAATTCAATGTAATCCAAAACACAAAATGCCAAACATATCAGTTTTCAAGAAGATGTGAGGAAGATTTTGATAGTTCTCACTTTTGCATATATCAGTGTTGGTAAATTAGTTTTAGCCAGTTATTAAAAATAATTATTAAATTACATTCGCTATTATGTGCTGTAGGAGGATATCACCATTTCCTTGGAACATCCTGTGCTGCGCAAACACTGATGCCTAATATGACTGAAGCAACACTTTCTTCTTTCTGGGCTGAGGATAATACATTTTCCTTTTCTATCTTGTCATCTCGCACTCGTTCCCTTGCTGTTGTGTCTTTGGGTAGCTCCTCAAAAATAAAAAAACATTTATTGGGGAGGTGGCAGGTATCCATCTGTGCACGATTCCTCCTAAAGGATATTTGGTTTTAATATAAAATAAAGGTGCAATTGCTGGAGAAGTTTTGCTTTTAGCTGCCTGCTTTTTCTGTCTCTCCCAGTAAAGTCACTGAGGTTGAAAAACATTTCCTCCTCCTAATTTTGGACTGCTAATAAACCGGGCCATGAGACCCCTCTCTGCATCACACCTCCATCCCCCTCAAGAGAATTATGTTTTTATGTTTTTCACTTCCACAATCATAGATAGCAGGGAGTTTGGTGGTATTGTGAATGATATACAATAAACAAGGAAGCCGGGCGTCTATTTCCGTGCCTTAATAACAGTCCGCTGTGCTATTTTTGCTGAAAGAGCAGTTTGAAATTTGAAATGGGGGCCATTTCAAAACAGGGAAGATAATACATTTGCTGTAGATGCATTCCCTTTGAATCACATACAGTAACGAATCTGAACTTCTCTACTGTGCTGACACTATTTGTAAACACCATGTACATGTGACATGTAAGAGCCCAAATTTAATTTGCATTGATGCTTTAAAGTTTGTAAAGCAAACAAATGGGCCAGCCAAGCCCATTTATGTGAGCTTGGTTTTCATAATCTCGCCCTCTCTTTGCCCTCTTTTCAAACGACACCTCACTTCATACCAACCTCCTAATTGAACTGTTTACACTTTTTCTGGTACTGTTTCTATTGGCCAGCCCACTCTTCCTTTATCTGTGGTGTCAGGCAGGTCGTTGCTATGGTGGTGTTTCTGCACTAATCAAACTGTGTGGGTGGGTCTTTTGTCCGGAGATTTTCTCTTGACTTTGTTTTTTTCTGCCATATAACTCACAGAAGTGAGT
Source organism: Etheostoma cragini (assembly GCF_013103735.1). Lineage (NCBI taxonomy): Eukaryota > Metazoa > Chordata > Actinopteri > Perciformes > Percidae > Etheostoma > Etheostoma cragini. Next base: position 13,487,261 of record NC_048415.1, on the reverse strand, counting down.
CACAGAAAAAGGAATGAGCGCCGCCTATAGAGGTCTGACTCTCAGGAAGTGGTGCTGTTTCCTTTGTTGGCTAAGTCATGGCAGCCATCACTGCAAACACTAGCTAACTAACATTCCTTTTCTGGCCATTCAACACAAACCACTGTTACACAATACAGCAGCAAATGCAGAAACTAAAACTGAGGTGGATGAACAACAATTTACTCTTAAATGTGGAGGATTAGGACTCATTTAAATTAGCTGGCAGAAACAAATTATTAGAAGAAATAAGAAATGCCTGGAAAATAAGACTCAGTGCCAGCTAATAAGAAAAGTTATTTAATATCAAGACATGAACAGAGTGGGCAGAAGACTGACCGTGGCTTTAAGTGCCTGGATGCTGTGGGCGCGGGGAAAGCCCATTGAAGTGAGGATGGCGATGCTCTCCTCGGGGGGCGAGTTGCCCAACAGGGTGGCGCCCATGGGGCTGTCGCTGGTGGAAGGACCCGGATCCATCATGGAGGGCAGAGTGAGAGGTTCTGCAAAGTCTGAGAAGAGAGAGAGAGAGAGAGAGAGAGAGAGAAATAATAATGACATATTTTTAACCCAATAAATGAACATATTTGCCTCTGCATGAAATACATATAAGAATAAATGATTTCTCATTTCCAAGTGAACTGCAATGCTTTCTACATTAAGAGAATCAAATGAAAGAGAAGTGACCCATCCTTGCCATAAATGAAAGTACGTAGCACTCATCTCCCACTCTACTTCTCTAAATACGACTCCTGGTCTTGTGTCCTTTCGATTACCATATACAGTTGTTTATATGCACCAGGCAGAGAAACCAAAGACAAAACTGAACATCTCATGTTTGCACGTTAAGTTACATTTTTGCTAAATTGCTTATTTTTTTACTTAAACGTTGACTCTGTGTTAACATCACAGCCTGTATTAAATAGTCATGAAGTTTTATGAACTATGGCCCTGTTCAATAAGGCTACATTTAAAGTTTTACCAAAGTCACTGAAAAAAAAATCTTACAACAAAAGTTGAATAACTGAGTCGCCTTGCCTGCACAGTGCTCGAGAATGCTATTAGTTTACCTTTGTAAAGCAGCACTCAAACGTTCACCTCAGTAAAAAAGAAATGCATGCTAAAATAATTAAGTTAAAAGTTTAGCTGTTAAAATAAAAGTTTAAGTAATGTTATTTAGAAAGTATTGAAAGCAGACAAATGTGGGGAAGGAAGAAGTTACATTTGTGCAGCAGACAGGGACGGAACGCTTTACTGAGGTAACTGAGCCTGAATGCAGCCTATACTGCCGATGCATTAGGCCCATTTAAAAACTAAGGGCGCTGCTCTAATTTCTCTCCTCTCCACTCTAGAAGCTCTTTACAGCCAACCAGGGAAATGAAAGTGACATGAGTCGATGCCTCAGGGGAGCGTCTCTACTGCTGAGAGCCTCTACTAGAACAAAGTCAACTCCGACAAAGTTTCTGATGATCACACACACACACACAGAGAGAGAGCGAGAGAGAGAGAGAGAGAGCGAGAGAGCGAGAGAGAGAGCGACAGCGAGAGAGAGAGAGAGCGCGAGAGAGAGAGAGAAAAACAAGATAAACACCTGCAGTACACAGAGGGATGCAAAGTCTGCATGATGGTACAAAAACGGTGAGATGTATCTTACTTTGAATTACCTTTGTGCTTAAAAGGTCCCATATAAATAAACTTGCTGTGGCCTTGCATCTTGCAGCAGAAATGATTTGGGTGGCTTTGCATTGGCATAGAAAAAAAGCACAACTTAAGCTTCACACGTGAGCTGACTGGCTTTCCAAATTAATCCAATTCTTGGCCGACCATTGTGTTGCATTGTGAAGCAGTACCTCCATTTCTCTTCCTTGTTCATTGCCCATATCTTATGCTCACCAGCTTATTTAAAGTGTCGGAGAACTTTGTCTCTTTTGGTGCAGCTGCTGCTCAGTTTATTTTTTTATTTTTGGGTCATTTATACAGTCTGAATCACGCTCACACTAATCTCTGTCCATTGAAACAGACGCTGAAGTTACCATCTGTATTATTATCTGTCAACACATCACATTGTAATTTATCTTTAAATTATGAAGAAATTGTGCACTTTTTGCCGTTTCATTCTGTTGTACTTTCATCCCAACAGTAAAAAGTAAAAACATTTGTGTCTTGATCTCTCCATATTGATGTTCCATTTGAATGCAGTGATGTTCCCTTACCAGGCTCCTCCATGTGTGCAATGATCCAGTTGAAGGCCATCTCTGGGCCCATGTTGCCTGTGTAGTAGACCGCCTTCCTACAGGCCTCGAGCGGAAAGCCCATCTCCGCCAGCTGCATTACTGCTGCCTCGTCTATTTCTGGAGCTGAGGACACCACAAACCAACATCAATAACAAAAAACATAGCAGTTGCTGATTCAACAAACCAAACATATCTGCAGGGGCTCTCTCTTTGGGCCTCATTAAACAAAAAGACCGGAGCAGAATCAGCCCTGGGGACGTATCTTTATTGAGGGATGATTTATCAGGGAGAGAAATGAGTCTGGCTAAAAACAAGCAGAGCCACGTGGAAAATTAAAGTTTGTTTGGAAGTAGAGAGCAGCTGCAGCACCTGCTCAAGCGTGCATGGTTAGAGGTAGCATTCATCACTATTGCTTGGGGCCCAACATATATAGTACTGAGTAACTGAGGTCTGTAAAAGAGAAATTAAATACTCACAGTCCATGGAGCCCATGGAGTTATCTGAAAGAGGAGAAGAAACACAATCAGATCACTCTCTCCCTCAAAACACAAACACACACACACACACACACACACACACACACACACACACACACACACACACACACACACACACACACACACACACACACACACACACACACACACACACACACACACACACAGTCTTCCTATGTTTGTATGTGGTTTTGTGTAGTTTCATGTATATGAATGATAACTAGTTTACAGGTAACATAAAAAATATAAAAAAAACCTAGAGAGAATCTTTCAGAATTTTGGTTGGGCCCCAGGGGAAATATTTAGCTGCTGGGGCAACATTAATGACCCATTCTGACATTCAGGAGTTTGCTGCTACAGCCCTTTTTCATCTGGCATGAGCAGCAACCTATAATAGCTAACATTTTTGGCTATAATATTAACAAACTTGACGTATTTCTGTAACATGGGCACTGCTGAATCAGTTTGCTGACTGTTTAATATATGTATGCTGTTGTCGCATCATGTTTTAACATTTACCATTGTCTCCTAATTGTCACTTGTGGGCACAAGGGCTGCTGTTTTGCAATCATATTAGGGATGGCCCTTTACAGACAGGGTGGGCTCAAGCTAAGATGTCAGGGGAGATTTTTGGAGGAGGCCTGCCACCACCTGCAGTGAGCAGATTGGTTGGCACTAGAAGCACTACATTCACAACATGAGGAAATCATGCTTGTATCAAAACAATAAAATACAAACCGTCTCTTTCCCAATTTTTCTTTCCTCACTGTCACCAAAACCTGAGAGTTTTACAAAGTCCGTTGCGGTTTTAGTTTAATTGTTGTGCTAACCCAATTCCCGTGTGCTCCCTCCCTCTCTTTGATATTTTCACTAGATATATATAAAACTGGAAAACAGACCATGGTTCATTTTAAATATCCAGTGAGTATGTTAAATAGAAAATGTACCGAGTTTTCCGGTTTAAGCCTGAAGGAGACAATCAGATTAACAAAGAAACCAAAACCAGAAATCAATATCTATAACGTTTGAGCAGATTTTAATTGTTTGTTTTGTGTCGTGATACTTTTTTTATTCTCTTCCATTTTCTTAATGGCCTGGAATAATTGAGTGAATGGATGATACGCAGACCAATGAAAAATAATGTGGTTCAAGCAGCATGCAGGAAAACACATTTGTGCGGTGGTTCTGTGTAATCAATGAGAAGCACTGAAGCTTTCTGGAGACACAAGGTTGACCAATGATTAATCACTGCGGATGCCAGCTGGGGACTAATGGGCCAATGGTACATTTGCAACCAACAAAACCCATCATATAAACGTGACATTAACAAATCAAAGAATGTACTGAAAACAGCACATCCACTCCGCCGACCTCTTTTCCTTTTAAAGATTCAATTGCCTGGTTTACACACATGTTTGAACCTCTTTGTAAGAGGATATCAATAGTAGACAAAATGGAGATTCCAATTACTCTCAAACTTACTACATCCAAAAAACATTTACACATATTTCATGCATTGACTTCACTGTGGCCGTCTAAGATAGCTGCATAGCTTGCTGCTGTCAGACGTTGATATGCATTGCTACCTAAGCAAGGTAGTTTCAGCTCAAAGAAAGGACACTTTAATGTGCAAAAAGAGTTTTCTGTACTAAAAAGCAGCCGGCTAAACGATTCTATAAAGCTCTCATGAAAAAAAAAAAAAACTTCCTGATTCTGTCAATGTGTGAAGCACAGCAAAAGGCTGCTTGCAGATGTTAGTGTCTTTGTAGCCCGGACACCCATTTTGTGTTCGGAGCTTGAGACGGCCCAGAACACTTTGTGCTTCACGCCTGCTAAAATATTAACGAGAACACTGATAACTTGATGTAGCTCAACAAACAACGGAAGAAGAAGGCATGGAGGAATGAGAATTACAATCACAGAGGGGACAAACAAAGACAAGCAAAAAAGAGGGATGTTGGAGTTCTGGCCTTCCAGGAAGAGAGGCAGACAAAAAGTACTGTGTCTGTAACATCACTAAGTAAACAGTCTAATGTAACAAAGTTTCACGACAACAGTGGTTGTGCTCTAAATCACACTCACTGGCTTTCTTGTTCTGGTGGGTTATTCCCACAGCCCGGGAAGTGCATTTTAAGGGGATCTTAAAAAATCATTATAACTTATTAGGCTTAGCCACACTGTGAACACAGCATCTTCTCAGTAATTGATTGAGCATGCCTTTCCCATAGGATTCCATTTAATATGCCCTAAAGAGAAAACTTGGGCGGCTTTGAGCAGAGCATCATATTAGAGACAATTTCACAGATCATTTGTCTCTGTCACAAAAATACGAGACATTTCCTGAAAAGGATGTTTGGTAGTAGCTTTGGAACAACAAAATCTGAGTTAGTTCTTAAAGAAACGCTGTTATACACTTTATTGGGAACAATCTGATATATACTGTATGTGTTTTTAATATTTTGTACACTCATGTATTAATACAGAGTGGACACAATACGTTTGGAGAAAACAACGCTCTTTAAAACGAATAAAATTACTGTGAAATTGAACATAAAAGGCTAAAATTGCCCCACAGTAGTTAAAAGCACTGTTTTACATTTTCCCAAGTAGTTGCATAAATGCAAATATATCCTTGTAGGACACTGTAGGTGAGTAATGTCAGCTTGCGACCAGGGAATCCTTCTCAGTAACTTCTTAGTTAGAATAAATGAGAACTGTCTGATGGGAAAACGGTCAAATACATTTAAAGCACTGCTAGCAACACTGGTTATTTGCGTATATATTCAGCAGAAATTAATATAGCAAAAAATGTCAGATAACATTTACATTATCTTAGTTGTAAACCCAATGCCATCCCTTGCCTTGTCCCAATTGTGTCCCAATGCATACAGCAACACACACACACACACACACACACACACACACACACACACACACACACACACACACACACACACACACACACACACACACACACACACACACACACACACACACACACACACACACACACACACACACACACACACACACACACACACACACACACACACACACACACACACACACACACACACACACACACACACACACACAGTACCTCTGGTATCTTCAGGTAGCACGATGGGAGGCATAAGGTCAGGCAGCTCCTCTTCACTCGCCTGCAGCCCAGTGGCCCGCAGCCGGCTCAGATCCAGAAAGTCTGGAACATCTATGGCCAAGTCTGTAAAGGGAATAGACAGATATAACATTTACTGAGCAATGCATTGACGTGAATGGTGTTTAGAGCCTTTGCTGTTAAGTTCCTGTAAGTTGAGGTTCCAAAAGAATTTCAGTCCAAAGCAGTTTAAGACATACATTCAGTTTGTTTTTTTCTTTTAAATGTTGACTTTTTTCATCAAGTTTAGGTGGTGCCATTAACTTATATTTGAACACCTCTCAGTTCCATGGAGGAGTGAAAAAAATGTGAAACAACCTTGATCACATTAAAAGTAAGGAGTTTCTGCTGGCTCTTTGCGTAAGTGGCACTCCCCCATAAAACACAACTGTGACTGTAGGTCACGTAAAATATACATAAATATGAACTCCATCAACCTTTTACAGCTATGGAAAGAGTGATGGATGGGGGTAGTTTATGTCTATAATTTCAAAATTGCAGATGAAGCCATTCCTGAGTTTACAAAAATGTACAGTTTCACCATAGACTGTATAAAAGAGTTTCACCTGTACGGTGCTTGCGAATTGCTGTTGGATGGTGCCATCTGCTGGACATTTAAAAGCACTACAAATCCTTAGAATTGAGTCACAACATTGGTGATCTTAAAGTCCTCATATTATACTAATTTTCACATTCATAACTGTATTTAGAGGTTGTACCAGAATATGTTTATGTGGTTTAATTTTCAGAGAACACCACATATTTGTTGTACTACACATTGCTGCAGCTCCTCTTTTCACCCTGTGTGTTAAGTGCTTTGTTTTAGTTACAGAGTGAGGCATCTCACTTCTGTCCCATCTTTGTTGGGAGTTGCACATGCACAATAAGTTCTGCTAGCTTGTCAGTTGCAGTTCATGAGAGAGTGCCAATCTAGCAGCTAGGCAAGCATTATAACATGTGTTACAAAGTGATGCAAGTTCTGGAGGCTGGACTACAATAGAGTTTGTGAACAGTGTTTGTCTGGGAGATGGAAAGTCCCTTTGGTATATAATAAAAAGATATACAACACAATAAAGGAAAGGGAAAAAGCATTATATGAGAACTTTAACAGTCTATGGTATAGACTACAATAGGTTTAAATCCCAGGATGAAAGGTGACAGATAGTTACCTAGTTTCTTCGGCACCCAGTCAACTCCAAATGTGAATTTTTTTATCTGCAAAACCAGATACTCTGGGAATGAGGCAAAACGGGAAGTTCTGCAGAGAAAAATAACAATTTTGAAAAGAGAACACACAATTTCACATTTTATCAATACAATTGGTTTTAATTTATATACGTGAGGTAGTAAAAAAAAAAAGTGAGGTGTAAAGTAATCATTCCATGCCCAAGAACAGGTGGCCCTTTGCTCACTTGATTCCGGCTGACTTTGCCTGCAGCGCTGAGCTCCAGAAGTCAGGGACGTTCTCCGGCTCTGTGAAGGCCTGCAGGCAGGCAGTGAAGGGGATCCGTGCTCTAACTGGCTCAGGAAGAGCCTGCATGTTCTCCTCAGCGTCCCTCTTCTTGGCCTCGTATGCCAGCAGCTCTTCTGGAAGAATGACAACAAAAACATACATTTTGAGCTGTGCAAATAAGAGTTAACACCAGCAAAACTCCATCACATTTATTATTTTAAAAAGTCAAATTTAAGTAAAATCAAGGGCGATACAATTTGCATTTTAAAATTACTACATCATTTATGTTGTTCAAGATGGCCTGATGACAAGACTGACAGCCTTATTGTCTTTACCAGGGTCACATTTGTTTATAGTAACTACACAAGATCATGTGCAGTCACCTTTAGAGACAAACGTGTCCTCCCTCACTTTTGGCTACACAGCTCCCATTTTGACACAAGGACCTGCTGATTCTCTCAGCGGCTGGTGCCACTAGAGGCCAGTGTCATGCCAGCTGTACCCCCAGAGGCAGCTGTGGCTTCCTGCTGTAGTGAAAAAATGTGTGTGTGTGTGCATGTGCGTGTGTGTGCGTGTGTTGGCTCCTTTACCTCGATTGGTGGCCGCCTCAATGGGAGCTGGCAGCTGGATGCAGTAGTCCACCCGCTGAGTGTAACGAACCCGACGTGTCTGGCAGCACTGAACTCGCTCCTCCACCAGGAAGCGGAAGACATCACTTGGGTTCTCAGAGCCTGCACTGTTCCTCTGTAGGACAACAACGTATAGCGAGGATGAGAGGGGGAGTTTTAATATCAACCACAAAATCTGGCAATGAGATTAGGCCTGTTTCAGTTTGACAGACATGTAGACTTTTTTTACAGTATTGAATAAAGACCAGTGATGCGGTCCAATGCTGATAAAATAAAGGTTCTTCCCAGACTGTGGTCAATACATTTGCTTGCTACATGCTTTCTTTGCACATTTCATTTCTCACTCAAGATTTTTTTCATCATTTAATTATTGACTTGACTTATATTAGCCAAATCAAATCCCAATGGCAGTCATGCTGTCCCATCTGTTCCCTCACATTGCTCGGTATGTTGCGCTAATGCACCGATAATCTTTAAACTTCCTTAGCCTGGAGGGTTTTAGTTTCCTTTAGTCGACAAATACTTTTTAGAGAAAACGCTGTTTGTATTTTAGCAAAAAGACAAAAACACGAGGATTGTTATTTTAAATACTGTGTGTCTGCTTTACAGCTGTGCAGAAGCTTCTCATGTACCATGCATATGGACAGCTTCTGTGAAAACTCTTTTCTTTGCTGTGGTCTATTACAGTCTCCTGGCATGACTTTAACACAACTGCTGTTTGACCCACATCTCTTAATACAGTCATTTATAATGTAGATGCAACTCTTTAATAGAAGAACCGTCTCAACTAACCTTATGTGTTGCATCCTTTTAGAATCACAGGCACATTAGTTAAGATCACTGAGCAGCTGTGTGTCCTCACTGCTTATGAACAGCAGGGGTCATTGGAGTTTACACTGCGTTTATTTGAAGACTGTGATAAAGCATGGCATCACGACTTAACACATCAGGTTGCATTGCAACCTTTCTGCAACCCAGCCCTTCTATTCTAAGAGGCTACAGTACTCAAGTTATAATTTTACTCAGGCCAAGAATGCAAGCTGACATAGACAGAGGAAAATGTTGCTGATGGTGGTGGCTGTAGTCATGTTATTTATGTCTGGATAACTAAATCTGTGTCAAGTTTAAAGACAGCTGTATAGGCAAGTAACTAGATTAAAGCAGGGGGGGAGAGTAACAGTCTTTTTTGAACAACACCAGTTTTAACCAAGAAATAGAAGCTTTGTTCAGATGATGGGGAAAATGGGTGGTTTGCTCCTGATCTTCACAACATTAGGTGGCTGAAGTGTCGGGGTCCAAGTCAGAGCATGTATCATCATGGCTGAGGAAAAATAGGAAGCTTTATCTGTCCTCTCTGTGTACCGGATAGCACTGAGCTATATATATCCAGGCTGAGAAAGACACGTCAAAGCACCCTATGTATACGTACCAACCAAAGAGACAGTGTGCTGTGTTTAGTCAAAAACAGACCCTCCCCTCTCAATCAACTGTCTGGCCATGTGTGTCAGGGGTCAGATGTAATGTAACCCAGCCATTTTGTAAACATGTTATGATTTCACAGTGGGGAAAATTGAGGTTTAATGGGGCAGTCAGTGATGGGACACTTTGTAGTAAACAGGAATTATTGACAAACAAAAAATGTAATTCCAAATTCCATAGCTTGCCATATTTACATAACTTTAATTATGCTGCTATCCATAATAACAGTCACAGTAAACGATCCCTACAAAGTTATAGTCACATTTTAAGAATGAACCCCAATAAGTGTGTAGATTAAAATAAAAACAGGGTAACAACTGAGCAAACTCCATCAGCTGATAAAGACCAAAAGATGGTGTTAAAAGCTCCACAAAAAAGCTAGCAAATGGACCTTGCGTTAAGATATTTTGGACAAACGATACAGTAAGAATAATTTTAAGATGTCTTGTCACGGGAAGTTTTGGGTTGGTGGAAAAGCATAAAAGGTCAGAAGGTCACCAAAATCATAAGGAGACATCCTCTGAGGACTATTAACAATTTCTGACATCAATTTATCAACTACAAAAAAACTAAGAATAAATAAATCTTTCAACAGCTTGAAAAATACTAATCATATTTTGCAAATAATTCTGTAAACACAAACAATATAGATACAGCACTTCACAGCACATATACATACAGTACATATTCAATTTGAAAGTTATTGTTTTTTAACTAAACAGCATCTAATAACTCATGTTATTTAGGTATAAAAGTTAGTCTTGTGATGTCAGATACATAGTAATCTATTGTACATTTTTTATATTTTGACGTTGACAGAAGTTTAGCTTCACTCACCTCCACCACATTTATAATGTGCAGGAGGAACTCGTGGGCATCTTGTTGTCTGTTGGAGGAGAACTCTGGGTGCCCCCTGCTGACCAAGGCTTTTAACATTCGGGGAGAGACGCCCTTCTGCTGGTGCTGGAATGACAAGATTTGGGCATCACACACACTAACTTTGCATAACCACTCACCTGTCTCAGAGGGAAGCATAAAACAGACCGGTGGTGAATATTACAGCACACTGAAAGCAGCATTGCGTGGCCAGCCAGTACCAGGCTCTGTACCAGAGAATAACCAGTGAATCCAAAAAAAAGAACTGGGTCCCATATGTGCATTCATTTTTCAGTAGTCTATATCCATGACGTTCCACTTCCGTGATTTCTCAGGATATTCTGCTGGATGTCCCTGTTTTTGGGTCAGATGTCCCATACCTTCTGCCTTCTTTGTGTTGGCATTCTTTACTCTGGTTGATTTATGAGGACTATGGTGCTGATCCTCAGCTCTCTGCAGGGTAAATCCAGACAGCTAGCTAGACTATCTGTCCAATCTGATATTTTCTGTTACACGTCTTAAACAACTTTTGAACATATACATGTTCCACCAAAACAAGTTCCTTCTCAGGATTATTTTACAGAGGCACTGTCATTGTGTCCGGGTCTTAGTGCCGCCCAAGACTATTGTGATTGGTTTAAAGGAATACCAATAAACCGCAGCACTGTGGGAGGTAGGTCTGGCAATGTGAGACTATATCATCAGTAAAGAGATACCATAGCACCAATTTTTTAGCATGCACCAACAACACAGAGAGTGCTATTGGCTGTAAATCACGGTTTAGTATGCAGAAAATGTTTAGCATCAACAATTAACAATTGGCATCACAGCCTCCCAATTAAAAGAGCTTTACCCTTAAGGGCCTGCTAAACAGAAAATAGAATAGATTAAACTATATTAAACTTGTGTCTGGCTTATCTGTCTGCTGGTGTAAAGAAGTCAATGTTCAAAGTTGGAAGTATTCCAAGTCTTCAAATGCCACCAAGCAAAGCAAGGAACTAGTCCTCCTCCACTCTCGTGGCCTGTAAGGCAACACTCAATGCTCTCAACAACAAGTTTTGTAGTAACATAGTATGCCAACATTAAAGAATACAATTTAATTTTTTGGGAGATAACCGTTAAACTTATTAGTTTTCTGGTGGACAGTTACCCATACCATTTTAATAAGAATACGTAATTGCAATGGGTAATAAGTACAGACTGACCACAGCTTGCCAACTCAGGCCCCTTCTCAGCTGTCATATTTAAACCTTCCACCCCCCATCACATGCAAAGGAAGTGAAGGATCAAAGTTCTGCCCTATCAATTACTGTGGCTGGTAAAGCTTATAAAAAGCCTGGGTCTTACAAAGTGCTGGGCCTCATTACGCTTTAATGGCTTTCCTCTCGTAGTTTCCCAGCAGCTGTGTACTTTGTAGTTCAAAAGGCAATGATTTTATATCATGTGCATTTAAATTAGCAAAGCAAAACACAGAAAGTATACAGCCAAATAAATCAATGAAACTGTTCAGAGATTGCAGGAAGCACAAGAGAATTATATCCCACAGCTAATATGTGTGACTAAATTAAGCAGCAATGTGGGAAATTAAAAGCAAAACACAGTATGAGGGGTATGCTTGGACGTGTGTTCTTAAACAATTTGAGTTGCAAATTTGGGACCGCAGCTGTCACAATTAAAAAAAAATGCTCATGTTTAAGACATATAATGCATTGTAAAAAGTTGTTTCATGTTTCCATTGGTAAAACATCAAACTGACAAGCTGAAACTCTGTCTTGACAACAATAACAGTTTAAACATTCAAAAAGAGTGCTAATATTGAGTGCTATCACTCAATATTAACATGCTTCTGTCTGTTATGTACCCAGTTTGGGAGCTGGACATACCCAGTTTAATACCTTGTATTCTTCTTTCATCACCTGTTCAATGAGCTCAGATTTCATGGGTGGTTTGGAGTACTGGCCTGAGAGCAGTCCATGTCCCAGTTTAGCCCTGTCGAACAAAAACAAAAGGCATAAAGATTCAAACATACAGTGTTTAGTTGAATTCTTGGGCTGACTTCTTGGATGACACACTGAGGGAACACGTGTATTCACTCATCAGAGAATAACATTTCAAAACCTTCAGGCAACACTTTGTCTTTTCCAAAATCCTTCTGATTTGCAGATGTGGTAACTAATCTGTAATTTATTAGTAAAAAGTTGATTTTATAACATAAATGTTTGTTCCTTCTTCAGACTACAGACAGTCTTTTTAGATCCATTATTTGTAATGCACCATACAACACATTACCTGTAGGCGACAGTCACTTAACCCATTTCAGAACAACTTTCACTCAAGTCTTATGTTGTTTACACATGACAAGAAGTATAAAAGCAAGTCAAGTTAAAATGAAGACTGACCATTAGTTTTACATCAATGCAGTTGGTTAAGTGTAAGTCTTGCTGTATCCCTTTTCATATGAATTTGGAAAGAATTTTCTGAATCTCTTTCTGTACTTTCTTCTTTATTATGCACAATTAGTACAGAATACGGGGTAACATATTAATTCAATTAGAATAAGCATACCTCTCCATAAAGATTTAATTAAAAATGTAATTAGTGCTTTTAAGAGAGGGGTCATATTTCATAAATACGGGCCCGACGCACTAGGAGACAGATTTTCTTTCCTAATGACTTGATTCCTGCTGACAGGCTATCAAATAGGAACAGAGACGGGAATAAACATGTTTATCTGGCAATGTGCCTCAGAATATGAAACGTTTGTTGCTTCACATATCTATTGGCTGCCTGGCTAAAACGCCATTTACATTTCATTATGACCACAGCCCCCTACTGACCTCTTGCAACACACAGGCTAACATGACAAGTATTTAGCAGAACAAAAAAGGCTTTCACCCCACAAAATAGCTGCTATTTTTTTAATTTAATGAAGATTTACAGACAATCCTTGTCCCTCTTATAAAACAGCAGAAGCATTATTTAGTTATTCCAAGCATTTTGTCAAATCATTGGAAGTTAGTTGCTGACAACAAAACCTGAGCCTTTTTTAACCACAGAGACAGCAGCAGTTGGCAAACACTTTCACTTGTTTTGTGTACTGTAACACTGCCACTTAGTAGTCACTTACATTTGTGTGGCGAAGTCCTGGGTGGGGTCAAGGGGCGAATAGTCAAATATTCTCTGAAGATTACCAACATACCTAAAGATCACAATACATGGAGATGGAGCACATCAACTGCCAATCATGCTAATATTTGCAAGATTTTACTTTATCAGCTTTGGTAATTCATTAAATTAAGTCCTTCTCTGCATTTACAGTATATTTTCTCCTCTCATTGCTACAAAGACATAAGAAATAAAAAGCAATTAATGAAATCAAGTTGTATTCCTATGAAAACAAAATTCTGTTTATACTCTAAATGGCTTAGACTCCCTAAACATGGCCTTCTTGTGCTCTGATATATATGACTAATGTAAACAGAAATAAAAAATAATAAGTCTACATTACATGCAAAATAAAATAGACAACAGCATATTATATGTGAAGTCTCATCACAGTGTACTCACATCCTCTGAAAGTCTGGGATGCTGAAGAGGACCTGTAGCACTGTGCCGAGGTAGCAGCTGTTTCCCAGGTTTTTGATGCCTGTGTAACCAGAGCCAAACACCGCTTTCAGCTTCATGCCCGACTCCTGGATCACCTCCCATTCACTGACCCGTGGCCGGGGGTTATTGTCTGTGTGGTGACCATTCTCTGTCTGCAGGGAGAGAGCTCTGTGTGAAACCTTCACTGGGGAAGCCTTACGTTTTGGTTTCGTTTGGTTTGTTTGTTTGTTCACATCTTAACTTACTCTTTTCTGCATCTGTAGCATGTCTATTCCAAAGTGTGACAAGTGTTCGGATACGTGGGGATCCAACACAGCTTCCTCCTCCTCAAATGAGTAGACATCTGAAACCAAAGCATTGATTACATGACTATGACAGGCCTGACCCTTAGATTGTACAGGTGTACATCGTAAACTGGTAAATCTGTTTTTATCATTTTCAAATCATACTATTTAAATACAGTAGGACATAAGGAGAGTTACTGTTTGTGTGTTTTCTGGTGTGACACTTTGACGAAAGTTTCTTTGCGTTAGTAAAACTCAAACATTTAAAAAAGGACACTGACTAACTGACAAACACCATGTAATAACTTGGATTCTGCAGTCCGGCTAATGATGTCATGCGTCTCACACCTGCTCCGTCAGGGGTGATGGTGTCCAGTTTGACAGCCAGGGGGTATTTGGTCTCTTTGTAATGGTCCAGAGCATGGCCGTTGCCTCCGCTTCCATCAAAGAACCACTTCCCACAGAGCACTGCTCCATCTGACAGGTTCAGCCACAGGTTTTCTCTCATCTCACACTTTTGACACTTCCAGCCACTGATAGTAAAAAAACAAAGACTCTTGTTACTGTTGTTTTTTTTAAATCTGAATGACCACAATTTGCTCACAAGCAGGTGAAGAAGTGATCAGATTTTCACTTTGACTGTTAACAGATTGGGTAAACAGGGCAAACAGCAAGAGACAAAGTAATGCAGTCATGAAAGGCTACACAAATGCAATCATCTACCCACAAAAATGTATAAATGATACAGTGGAGTATCGGTGTAGCTTGATGATTTTCTTACCTGGGTGGGATCCTGACCCCATTATCCAGCTGTCTGAGGCTCCTGGCATGTCTGGACACCTGGATCTCCTCATCCCAGGATTCAAGCTCCTGCTTCTTGTAAGCTGATGGTGCATTGAGCACTGCATCACAGGCAATGGTCACCTGAGTGTCACAGGAAACAGCAGAGACAGAATGACGTTCTGGAAGTGGTATTGATTCATGTAACGTAAGCTGTATCACATAAAGCAGTTGATTCAGCATAGTAGGACAGAGCAGCACTCTTTTGCTACTGTAGTGCAGAAACAAACCATGCAAAACAAAGAGGGTAAGGGTTGTAAAACAACTATGTTTAACATCAACATTTGTTCATTAAATGATACATGCATAAACTAATTTGAAAATGTAAATCCCATGACATGCCAACACCAAGCCTCATTCACTGCACTGTAGAAGCTCATAGTTCTCTAAAAAATAAAACAAAAACCGATAACAGGAATAAAATGTCTTCTCTGGAATCCATGCAAGAACTGAAACACAAAGCCAAAATATATATTGTATGTGTGTCCAGTGGTTCCCCAGACTCTTTTCTTGGCCAATGAATTTAAAAATCTTCCACCAAAAACCATCCAAATAAAAACTTTTAAACTGCTGATAGAGGTTAGGTGAAGCACAGGGGAAACTCAAGCTTCCACAGAATATATTATATTCTTGAATGCAAAGTTTATAATGTGTGACCATGGAACTCTTACTTAAACCTTAACAAATTCAGGCTTTGTGGCTCTTCAACCTGTCTGTTCAGTGAACGGGGAACCACTGAGTGCACCCTCCCCTTCGACATGCATGGAAACACACCAGAGCCCGTGCAGCACCGACTCACTGACCAGAGCAGGCAACTCCTCAATATTTGGTAAGGCGATCTCGAAGTGGTCTGGAAAAATGACAAGCTTGACCTCGTCTTCATATTCATAGTCCTCTCCATTAAAATCACGGTTTAGCTCTAAATCTACAGGGGAGGAAGTAAACATTGACATACTTTATAGTTATCTTATGTTCACTTCTTTTCTGGCCTCAAGTGTGAGGTCTGTTCTTTTTTTATGTCCTTCATTTGTTACTTTAGTCAACAACATAATAGTCTGATGATGCAGTATGCAGATGAGTAAAAACAGATGAATCATTAATTAAATAAAACCAACACGGGCACCTTTACAGCAATAACAGCTGATGAGGATGACTCTTTTGCTCAACAACAATTCATGTCGAGCTATATTTAGCCATTTATGACACACTCTTATCAACAGCAAATTACAGAGTTGCTTAGGTGTACTGAGGATGGCTTAAATCTCTGACATTTGTCTGTGCAGCTATGGCAGACTCATTTTATAATTTATTTTATAATGAGACTACTTAAAATTTGGGCTACACTACCATTAGTATTTTCCTTATTGATTAATCTGCTTGGTATTTACTTGACTAATCTTCTATACCATGTTAAAAATATGACCATCACGCTTTCCTCAAGCTTTCCGACTAACAGTCCAAAACCCCAAAACATTTAGTTACGATGGAAGTTAAATGAGTAGTCAATTAATCGATCAATAGGAAATTAACCTGCACTTATTTTGATAATTGATTAGTTATTTTTGCAAGCTAGTTTTCTGCTTTTTCTGTTACGTGTTTTGGAGGGGCTGTTTGTCGTACAAAATAAGGTATTTAAAAGACATCATCCTGGGCTATATGAAGACATTTTATGTCAATCAGCGAATTGATAACTTAAATAATCATTTCATTTTTAACTTTTTAAACCAAAATCTAGAGAGCCTCTTCTCTTTAATCACTCTCCATACAGAGTGGTCCGTTCTCCACTCCAGCCTAAAGTCATGTAATGACTCATGAAGAACATGATCATAGGTTATCCCTGACATTATTATTATGCCAACTGACTTCACATCTGACGTTACCAGCCAAATGAGAACACTGGACTGGTATGGAGATGACGGCAGATACGCACATGCCCGCTGTCACATCAAAGACCCAAAATGGGTGACAGAATCAACCGTCTCTTAAAGAGAGTCTGACAAAATGTCCATCAGAGAGACTGAGTCAGAAGTTACTACAAGGTTGACCTAAACATGAACAGCAATCATCAAAAGGCAACAGCTAACTAAATCTATGACGATTATGAAACAGAAACATCAATTACATTAAGGGTGAGTGGAAGAAATTCCTCCCCCACCAGGCCAGCAGTGATGGAGGGGGTCGGGGGGAGAGGAGAGACACCTGGTCTTTGCCGAGCAGCGTCATAGCTGCTGTGGAAGTGTGTCAAGGAGGTTGACAGGTGGTGGCAGCTGAGAGGCCAACAACCAACACCACCTCCCCACACCGAGGAGGAAGAGGGGAGTAGAGCAGGCTTTGATTTAGAACAGTTACCAACCCCATATACAAATATATGGTCTATATTTAGAGCACAGGAGGTGATGAAGAAGGAGAATGGTGGGGAACGAAGGAGATGAGGCAGAGTGTGATCATGGGAAATATTTGACTTTTTGGGTAAAGGGCAGCTGGGGGGAGGAGGGAGAGGGGGTGGGGTCACCACAGTGTAACCAACATATCACCAACTTGTAATGGAGGGGTTCTCTTAGAGGGGAGAGCTGTTTCTGACCACACAGACCAAATACTTAACAAAACACATCAGGTTTAGTCCAGCCTCTGACCAGTGGTGGAAACTGTATGGTTTTATGCCTGGAGTATGTTTTTTTAGTCTTTTACCTCAACTGGAATTTTATTTATCTTTGCTTACTTATTTCCTGTTTGGATCCAACTGTATTTTAACAAATCTTTATCATGTAAAGCACTTTGTGACTTTGTCTGTAAAAGGTGCTATATTTAATAAACTTATGATATTATATCCATTACAAATTACATACATTAAAAATGTGAGGTACTTGAAAGTTTCTTCTACTTAATTACATCTTTGAGGAAATATTGCAATTTTTACTTCACTACATTTATCTGATCTCACTGTTTGGATCTCTGAGAATTAAGACCCCAAAACACAGCTGCAATTACCGCTTACAGCAATAGTTGCCATTTCAGAGAATGAAACGAAGAGCTTGAAGATTGTAACTTTAAGCAACATTTTGAATGCAGGATTTTCACTTGTAATGGAGTATTTTTACAAAGTAGAATTGATGCTTTTACTGAAGTAAAGGATCGGAGTACGTCTTCCACCACTGCCTCTGACTTACCTAGAAACACTTTTCCATTTCTTCGTCTGGGGATGGCGCCTCCTGCAGCTCCTGTGGCTTTCTGTGGAAAGCAGGAGGAAAGAGATTAAATTGGATCAGAGAACCCTCGTCCCATTAAAGGCATCTTTTAACACCTTTGATGATCCTCTTTTGCGTTTTTACGCAAAGTAAGTTAAAAGTTTTTACGCTCTGCTGTGACAGAAGGTCCAGATGGTGGTCATTTTGTTAGAAATAGATGCTGGATGTTCCAGCTGCCAGGTCGGGTTACAAGGCGAGGGAAAAACTAAATTAAAAAAAGATAAATCTGATTCAGTTGCACGGTTTTTCTAAAACAATTTCTAGATTTGGACAGATACCATTAATGTTATGTCACACGTCATGTTTGGGCCTTCCTTTGCCTGAAGAGCATGTGATCATTTTCCTTTTTTCTCTCTGTCCAAAGTGATGGAACACTAAAATAATTTATCATTAACAGACTGATATACTTTTTCAGTCTACCAACAATTTTTTCTTCTTGATACATGAATCTGCTAAATGATTGTCTGGCAGCAAATCAACCCGATACCACAGACTGGTTTCCTATTTATCCCCTTCAGGTCACTGCTTCCAATTTACTCAGCAGGGAGGAGGACACAGTGGCAGACAGACAGAAAGACAGAGAATGCTGACACACTCAAGACCAAGTGGACTCATGGGGGGGGGGACAGCAGACACAGGAGCCTGCAGAATGTGAGCAGCTGTTTCAGACCAGATCCAGGCATGGAAATAGCAGCTCTTTACAAAGCAAAGCTTATCTGAGGGCAATTAGAGCCAGTGAGAAAACATGGCAGCAGCTAAGGCCTTGTGTTGCTCAACATCAACTTTAAAAAAAGAAAAAAGAAGAAAAAAAAGGGGTTTGTCTGAGATTTCTTTTCTTTACACAAAGAAAAAGCAAAAATGTTATTAACTGGAAGAGTACCACTTTTTTTTTTTTTTTTTTTTTTTTACATAATTGGTCCCACCAGGTTCTTTCTGGGAAACAGAGGATATTAAAAGAAAAAGAGGGAACGGGAAAATGAAGTGTTAAATGGAAAGTTGGAAAGGTTACAGTCGTGATATCGGGAGTATAGAAAGATGAAAACCTATGAAGTGTCATCCAAAAACACTCAGGCAGCCCTTAGCCTGAAGGTGAGCCAGGTCCAATGAAAAGGCTAAAAACAAAGTTTCTTATTTTCATCTTTCTTCAATTAAATATCAACGACCAAGTCTTCCAGCTCCAATAATATACAGAGCACACAACATAATTTAATCACTGGTGTTCAAAGTATCTGCATCAATATATCAGCTATCTGGGTCACTCAGTGTACTTTTCTATCAAAAGCTACTTTCAGTACTGCATAATTCTGCAGAGTCAGTCACCACAGTGTGAATTTGACTTGTAATCCTGGTGGCATTAAGAACACAATCTACTACCTGAATATACACATTCCACAAGTGGCATAATAGTAAAATGCACAAGTGCTTCTTTAAATAAAGAATGGCTAACATTTTACATCAAGTTCCCCTATTTATTTATGATAAAAAGTATACAAACATGTAGTAAATACTTTATAACACACCATAATGTAGTTCTTTGCAGCTTTAAGGACATTTGAAGTGCTTATTACTAATGTACAGTATTTGTCAATAATTATAACTTTTATGAAGACATGTTTGATATTTTTAAAACAGTATTTAAGTAGTATTTATTATCTGTTTATACACCAGCCCCCTTCTTGTGGGTGCACACAAGGAGAGTTATATTTGTGTACAAATACATTAAGAAACATTAGTACTGTGTAATAAACCAGGTGATAAATGTTTATATACTGATTGTAAATGTGGGATAAAGTGTCTCAATTCAGTGTTTCAATTCCAGCGTTCCACTTTTCCACGTTATGAAACTCTCAAAGTAGATTAATACATTGTGTATTATCAAGTTGTATGAAATACATTTTTTTTTTTTTTACATAGGCCTACTCATATAGATAATGTCCCTCTTGCTGCTTTTCGTGTATTGTTTTATTGATTGCAAAATTCTCATTCTTACTACTACTACTACTACTACCACCGTTAATGTTAAAAATCAGTACGCACCAAAAGATACAGGGCAGGTGTAAAACGTACCTCTTTGACATGTCGTTTGAGGTGCATGTAAACGCTCTGTCCTGTTTTGCGATAATGTCTCTCCACATGTTCCCGTCCAAAGCCCAGGAATGTGTTCATACACACATACAGGCCTCCCTCTGACTCCTGCAGACCAAAACAAACAGTAACAATGAACAGCAGCACGGGGTGAGGAACAATCAACACAATAACACATTAAACAGATTTAAAAATACCATCAAATTGTTGACTTCTATTCTAAAATTGCCTAATTTCAGAGTAACGCAGAGGAAGATATATACTACTTCCAGTGTATCACACAACTCTTCTATCTTGTAATGCCTTTTTCTAATTTGACAAGGTATTTTACAGTGACAATAATATGAAAATAATCATTTCAGTAGAAGCTGCCGTGACAAAAACATCAAAGCTAAAAATTTCCTTATGATACAATGTACTTTGGCCACATTCCCTGGCACAAAAACATGTACATTGTAAATGCAAGCAAGAGAGATGTGTCGATGATACTGCAAGCACTTTTTCAAAAAGCCTTTCTTGCATTTTGTCAAATAGCTCAAAATGTGTTTGAGCCCTCTTGTACAGTAAAAAAAAAAAAATCTTAATATAACCGAGAAAAAGGCTGCTGGTGAAAAACCTGTTTTTTTTTTTTACTATAAAATCCACAGTCACATTCACCTTACACACTCTTTTAGTCAAAGAATGTCTCAAAAATGGGATTTATCTTTGATCATTTGTTTTATACAAGCAATGTGATAAATGTTGCCACTGTTGATTCAACTAAATACTATGTGCATCCTGTCACACACAATGTCATTGACAAGATACAAAAGTTATGATGCATGTGACCAGTGGCTCACATTTAAGGTGTTTTAAAATGCAGGATAAATACAGTAGGATCTCCTTCAGGGGATCTAATTTCTTCTGACAGAAACAACCTGGATGGATTCACCTCCTGGGCACTGCCAGGTGCCCTTGAGCAAGGCACCGTACCGCCCCAACCGCTCAGGGCACCGGTCCAGCACTGGCTGCTCACTCACTCTGACATCTTTTAGGGCCTGTGTGTAGTGATTACTAACAAACAGAGCGTAAATTGTAATTTCCCCGCTGGGTTATTAATACACAGTATTTAATTAAAAATAAATTAAATTAACCACCTGCACTTTCACACGCAGACTGTTAGAAAGACTAAATACATCAAGATATTGCTTCAAAACTAACTTAAATCTGCAATCAGTGCAGGCCTAACAAACCCCTCTGATAAACCTTTAAGTGGCCCAAAGTGTCATATGAGCTTCAACAGTCCAAGGATAAAAATAAACCAGTCCTCAGGCCAACATGATGAGCTCCAGACAGCTGAGTCACCTTTAAATACGGTTTAAGCCAAGAAAGTAATTTTTTTTTAATGTATGCAGTATGTGTTAAGAGCCAAAAACACAGACTTCCTATCTGTCACAAGTTTTTACAAGTACAGAAAATGTTGAACTCAGCATCAGAACTGTAAATTCTGACATTTAAAACTGCTGAAAACAAAATTGACTAATTAAATGAAAATATGCGACAAAATATAGCTCTTGAGATTTTCTATGAACTCTCTAGTGACACAGTAACATAAAAAAATACTATAAAAGGCCCGGACAGACTCATTAGTGTCTACCAGAATCACAATGCTAGCAGGGGTTAGCATGATTTTTTGATTAGTCATTGTAAACTGAACACAGACGTGAATTGTAACTGTACATCACACCACAAATTAATTATTACTAGCAAAGGCTAAACAACACTGTTAGGATTACAAAATATCACTATAAAGTGAGTATGTGATTAAAAAACATATTGTAATATAATATTACAAACTTCCAGCAAAGCACCACTCAGGGAATTTAAAAGGTGACTGTGAACTCCCTCTCACACACCGCAGCTAGGCTAAATTTTGAAATTATTTCAAAGCTCGAGGCAGGTGTGTTAGCAAGTGTGTTTATTGGTTGAAGCAGCAGTGTGGCCTGAATTGCACCGTCTACCTTTCCCTGCACAAAGGGAAAGCCCTCCATCTCTCTCTCTCTCTGCCCTGAGATGTAAACAACGTTGAATTATTTATTTTATTTTCTCTCAAGTTCACGGAGAAAGGTGGCCATGGTGACACATTCACACATTAAAGAAGAATCACGTGTGCTTTTAAGTAAAGCCAAACGAGACTGTCATGTCCCCCGAAACAACGCGCTCATGTCTGGGTATGTAGCCAGTGTGGACACTTACTGGAGAGTCGAAGGAAAAGGCGCACTCGCTCTTGAAAACCCTGTCTCCTGTTTTGGGCACTCTGATGGTGGGCATGTATGGGACCAGCAGCTCTCCGAGGTCTGCAGCCATCTTCGCATTCCTGCTTCTCGCACAACAGTGCTGCGGAGCCTGCGGAGCAGCGCTGTCAGAGAGGAGGATGCTATTTTTAAAACACTATGTCTCTACATTCCTCCGGCCAGGGGGATGTGACGCTGAAAAACATAAAAATAAAAGGGGTGGAGGCTGGTTGCAACACACGCGGAAAGAGCATGAAGGCTAATGTTGTTCTTTTGGCTGTTTTCTGTTTTTTTGCAAAAAAGCTTTGACCTGCGCAGAAATGACATCGCTACTGTTGACTGAGGTGACGCCTTCTGCTTAGGGATGTTTTACCAGAAGGGCCCCTCCCACCTCTGAGGATGATTCACAAAGCCACCCACACTCACTCCAATTGTGCAAAAGCATGATTATGAGGTGCACTTTGATAGCTGCTACTTGCAGTATCTATAAGCCTATCCTACAAGGCCACCACATAAAAGACTTCATAAACGTGTTGATCTACAGTAGCTTTTGTTAAAATTGTAATCCATTTTTTAAAAGTTAATTTAATTTCTCTGTAACATCTAGTTTTTATAATAAATAAATGGTGGAAGTCACATTTAAAAGGAGTTATTTCGTGCATTTTAGAATTGAAAACCCTATGTCCATCAGACAAACATCTTGTCTGCACAGCTCTGCCATCAGGTGGACGCTCTGGTTAAGAAACATTTGCCAAAATTGTATCCAACGCAGTGCATCCTTGTTAACAAACTAATGTGTTGCCTGGCTACCTCCTTGTGGATGAGATGAACAAGTGTGATCCGTTTCTTATAAGGGAAAATATAGCACACTATCAAAAGTCTATACCTCAATGTGTACTCCAATCAGATAGACAGACAAGACAAATAAAAAAATAAAAAAAAGATTAAAAAGAAAACAGACCACATTAAATGAGACTGTACCCGATTGTTATGCATGAATTTAAAACTCAAATTGTTTCTGTACTTTGAGCGCAATGGAACACATCCATCACAACCATTATCTGTACCTGGTTATCCTTTGCAGCGTGACCGAGGTGGAAATGTTACTTGCACAAACAGCTTCCTGCATATTAATGAATTGTTAGAGGACATCCAGGGACACAGAGAGGACATTCATACTTCACACAGAAATATTTTACTTACCTCTGCCCACCAATGTCACTTAATTCACAGAGATTTAAATAACTGTAAAAACATTTTTGCAGGATGAAGCCAATAAAAAAAACAAAACACTGGAGAACAAACTATCAGAGTACATATAGATACTTTATTTACGCAAGAAGGGAAAAAATGTACAAACAGTGAGATTGATCGGCATGATGTACTGCTGGCAGACACGTCTGGATTAATTGTCAGGTGTTGCCTTGGGGCTGTAGTCAATTAGCTCCTTGTTGAGGGTTCCCACCTGGAACCAGGGGCCGTCTCCCTTCGCCCTCATCTGTCGACGCACCTCCAGCTGTGTCAGTCTGTTGACGACAAGCGGGCAGTAAATTAATGAAATCATGCTTCAGAAATGGAAAACAAGAGCAAGTTGGGAATCCCAGAATAGTGCTACAACAGAAAAAACAAACCTTCCTTTATGCTGGTACACTTGAACTAGACTCACACTGAAACCTGCCTAGAAGCATAACTATGTGTGAATGTCACTGGTGCTTATAGTTATGTCAAGCCTTGAGGGGTTCCTCTGACTGTAATGCTCAGTAGATGCTTCACACAGAGATTCCCGCAACAGAGGTTGTGACCTGTGCCCCCATGGTCCGACTTTGGGACCAACATGAAGAAACACCGATCGTGCCATGACTGCGGATTGCATCTGATGCTAAACAGGAGTTGTGCTTGATAAGAAACATTCCTTCTTGAATCAAATATTTAGATTTAGTCCATGTTTAGTGTGTATCAACCAATTTCAGTTTGGCAAGTTACATTAAGAATTATTTCTGAGACAGTTTCTTTCTGTCACCGGGGATGTTTAAGGATAGTTAGAAATGTCTGCGCTCGGGGCTTCACACGTGACAGGAGAAGCTCACACTGGTACAAAAACTCACCTCATGTCTGCCTTTTCTTTCTCTATTTGGATTACAGCCATCATCTTTTCATAGTCCTTTACCGGTGAATCGTAGAAGTTCCGTGCAATCCACCTGGTGATGGGGTGCTGCCATGACATAAAAGGGTTTTTAATGACTGCAAATGTATTTGATCCCAATAAGCGCTCACTGACATTTTAGTTATTAGTTACTATATTACATTTTATCCTCGTTCTTATTTCAAAACTTTACAACATGAATGAAAGGACAACAGTAAAGAGGGTCCTTTCTGAAATATTGCAATTATAGAACTCTTCTCTTACAAAATCTGTGGTGGGAATATTGCAGACACAACTAGGCCTGCACGAGTTGGGGAAAAATATGAATCCCGTTTTTTTTAGCTTATATTATGATTCTCTGCCACAATTTCTTTTCTCACAAAGTGTAAGTGTTTTTTGCACATATGAACCATGACAAAACACACAAATTAGCAGTACCAAACATAGTTTATTTTGGCACCTATAGCACATTGCACATCACCCCAAGACTGTAAACATAGAGGCTTCAATGAAGAGAAGGGAGAGCATCGCAGCAGTTGATGTTCAAAACTCACAGAAGAAAGTAGTAGCGTTTGTGATGCAGTTGACTCGTAAAATTAAATGAGAATCAAAAATAAATAAATACAAATTATTTAAATATTAAATTGTGAACAGGGTGAATCGGGATAGCGACACAACAGTCATAAAACATTCACTGGAGGAAAACAGGGCTGCTTTAAAGATTGGCACTGGCTTCATGATGGCAAGGGTGATTATGTATATATGTTTGAATATAATGCCCAATTCCAAATGTAATGCCCACCCACCCATTCCTGGACCAGGGTTCAGATCAGTGACATAACCTCTAATGACAGGAGATGCTACAGTAGCTACGCACCTTGTAGTACTCCCAGTGCTCAGGTTCGTAGTCCTCAGGAGTTTCAGCCAGCTCTGCCTCACCTTCACAACAAAGTCACACTCAAGTTCAATTCAAGTAACATGCAACTTCTTTTAATTTAGTCATCAAATCACATATTTAAATGACAAATTAGTAACAACTAATCTAAAATAAAGCACAGAAAAAAACTTGAAGACATATCCTTAATTACCGGCAAAGATATTCACACATGTGACAATGACAGCCATAGGAATGCCAGTCAGGAGGATGTAATATTGCTGTGAAAAACAAATGAGAAGACAAAATGACATACTGAAAACTGTAATGTTGGGGTGATTAAGACTGGAGCTCCAACGAAGCCAACATGTCAGGAATAATTCTTACATTCAGGCAGAAGCAGTTGGCATGTTATGCACGGCTTTAATTTCACAACATTGGACCTGATGTTGGCATCAATCTTATCTACTAACTGCGGCACACTTTAGTTTGTCATGATCACAGGAAATTAATTAGATGGCGTTACAGTACTTACCAGTAAGCGCAGAAATCTCCTGTCATAGAAGTCAGTGGGTTTGATGACAAACATTTTCTTTCCATGACCCCAACGAACGGCCACTGCAAGGCAAGACAGGGAACACTGTTGTGGCCATGTATTTCACAATTAAAAAGGTGGGTGCTTAATTGACACAGTACTGATATCAACATATGATAATAATAATAATAATAAAAAATTGAATTTGTAAAGCGCTTTTCCCAAGCTCAAAGTCGCTTTACAGAGTAGAAACAGTAGATAAATACAAAAAAAAATTTAATAAATAAAAAACTAGGGATAGGCAGAACAGAAGACTCAGACAGGACTGAAAAATGGTGAGGGACTAAGACTAGACCGACTGGGATTTTGGTTCTTGTGATAATGGCATGAATGTATTATGTTGTCCGTATTATCTTAGCAAAGTGAATTTATATCCACAATATTGATGATCATTTCTCAAATGGGTCTTCTTTTTATTAAATCAGGGGTTGGCACTGTGAACAAAATCATTATTATGATAATTATCACAGCTTCATCTGACCTTGTCAGTATTTACTAACGTTTATAAAATTGTGTGGGAAAATGTTCACTGAGTCAAATGGATTTTTATAGTGTAATAATGTCTACAAATTACAAGTAGACTAGACATGTTTCCCTGGTAGTTAAGCTCTCGAGTTATTTCAGAAGTTGGTAACATAAGATGTAAAGTAGTATAGTATAGCATTTCAACACTGGAAACCTCAACATTTGTTATGAGAATTTTGACATGATTATACCGTTAATGGTGATTGTCATTCAACCGCTAGCTATAAATAAACTTTTACAATACAAATACTACTTACTCTATTGAAAAGAACGGCAATTTAGAAAGGCAATTAGCCGACAAACAAAACAGAGCAGCTGTCTGTTACGTTAACTATTAAAGTAACGTACCTAACCTATTTTAAACTTGTTGTTGACAGCAGGAAAGACGTTAGCAGCTAGCTAATACTAGCAAGCTAACAAGTCCGGGCGCAAGGTCATAAGAAGATATGGTCGCCTTTAGAGTCAAACTTCTCACTCTTCAAAGGCCAGGGTGTCTCTTACCTTTATCTGTCCGTGGGATTGTTCGGGTGAGTACATTTGCAGCATTATTTCCAGATTTTAGAGGACTCAGTCTGGCTGCTAAAGCAGCAGCAGACCTGAGAACACTCATGCCCACCATGTCTACTGAGGGAAGGTGTTTCAACAACAAGAGCTCTGATTCGTTGATGAAAGAGTGAAGCGGAAACCGCCATCTTGAACGAGGTCAGATCATAGAGGCAGATAGTAGAAACAGAGGATTCGTTGATTTTTATCCTTCACAGTAGTACACGTAGGCACCGTACATAAACGTGGTTACATAAATATATATTAATAACTGAAAAAGACAAACAATAAAAACAAAAAATTCAATGTAGAAAAATGCATGACGGGTAATCTGGGAACTACTGTGTACCCACATATGCAACCATAGACATACATTTTTTTTTTTAAAACACTCTTTATTATGTCTATGTATGCAACATGCCACAGGCCAATTTCTTTTCCTAGGATGGTAAAGGCATTATGACCCGCCCTACTCTCCATTTGATTAGCTAGTACTTGCCAACTCTGGTTGGTTCTGTGAATGGGATTGGTTAGACCAAAGTGAGAATGTCGGGCTAAGCCAATCAGAGACAGAGTGTGTCGTCACATGTTTTCCCGTCCTTGGAAAAAAAGTACTCGCCTACGTTAAAGATGGCGGCGTCCTCCTCAGCAGGACGCGTTTTGACTCTTTGCAAGCAATTTCAAAATGTCTTTAGGATATCCTCATCGATAAATACTCAGCACCGTTCTACCACTTTGATCAAATACCAGCCTCGTCTTTACAGGTAAGACTGAGTTGCAGTGTGCACAACATGACATATATGCGACGTAAAAGTCAACGTGTTCATAGCTAAGCTCTAGTCCCCTCAGCTTGTGTGGATTCTGTAAAGGAGGCATATCTAATAAAATATAATAAATAAAAGCCTCAATACGTTAAGATGGACATCTTCAAATCTGAAATGTATTATGCAACCTGCAGACGCGTTGAATTAATCCATTGACATTGGATTAACGTAGAGTCATGGATCTAGTGGATGGATTTAGATAAAGTTTTTGACTAACGTTAACACATAACGGTATACTTTAACTCTTAAATTTAGGATTTGGATTTGCAAGTGCCTCTCTGCAGCTCTCTGATGACTTGTTAGAATTCAAACTAAGAAGTGCAATCTTAGGGAATGGAATGCACATTCTAATGTAAGGTTGATTATCACTTTTACATTTTGTTACGTGAATTTATTTGACATCCACCAGGGAAAAGTCTCCACTCGCTGCCCTGTCTTGGTACAGTCCCGCCGGCTCTGTGAGACAGTGTCGAGCCCTGCACACAACCATCAACAGGAGAGGGCTGGAAGAATTCTTTGACCTCCCTGAAAACTGGGGAGAGACCAATGTGAAGTCAGGTAAAACACTACTGGGAGCTTATGCTGCACTATGGCTGCACAGTCTGCTTGTATCCTTTAATAATAGAACATTGTTTGAAAATGTTCTAGGTGCACCATGGACTGCCAAACAACTGAGAACAAAGAGCAATGAAGATTTACACAAACTCTGGTAAGCACTATTGAGATTGCACCGGTGCTTCACAGTGTATGAACATTTATCAGCTTTCTGTAACGCTCTTGTTCTATCTCAGGTATGTGCTGTTGAAAGAAAAGAACTTGCTGCTCACACTTGAGCAGGAAGCAAGAAGGCAAAGGGTTCAGATGCCGAGTCCAGAAAGAACAAGGAAGGTTGGTTTGATTCTCAAGTGATCTCTCCACCAAAAATGTATTAATAGATTAAATGGAATTACATTTGACAGCTTAACTTTGGTTTTTGGGATGCAGGGTTTGTGTTTGCAGAACTGTGGGTACTCTATGTGTTCAAGTAGGAGCCCTGACTAAGATAAATATTGCTGTCTCCTTCCTCCCAGGTTGAGCGGTCGATGATCAGACTGGAGACGGTGGTGAAGGAGAGAGAGACTGCTCTGCGACTGCTGCAGACAGGACAGGAGAAGGGCAGACCAGGAGCTTGGAGGAGGAACATATTTGGATATGTCTACTGGTGAGGGCAGACTCTCCGTATGCATTACATCACACAAACACATGGAGAAATGCAGCAGTCTTAATTAACATTTTTTTTTAGGTTTCCTGTGGAGTGCTATGAAGCTGTTTGTCTATGTTTGCGTCCCTATTTTGTTTAGCTCGTGGACACACATGCATGTTTCAGTTCCACTGATCGTGTCATGGTAAAACCCCAAGATATGCTGCAATGCACCAGGGAAGAACCGTGTAAGGTTAACAATTCTGAAATTAAAATTCTTTAAAAACGCGGCTTTGCAAATGTTTTATGAGGAAGGAAAATGTATTACATTTATGTCCAAAGTTCAAGAATACACACTGATCCTTTCTATTCAAAGCAGGTTGCTCTTTGAACAGAATTTATTTAAGTTTAGGCTAAGCCAATTTAGGTGGCCAGGTTAGCTCCGTTGGCAGAGCAGGCGCACATTCCATAATTAGAGGACTACTCCATGGCGCACCTGCAGCCTTTTGCTGTAGGTGCAGCATGTCATTTCTCTTTTCTCTCCTCTTTCATGTCTTCATCTGTGCTGCGAATAAAAAGGCCCCAAAAATAAGCAGATTTAGGCTTTCTGCAGGTGGTCTGTTAGCTGATTGCAGTTACCTCTAAGGGCTTTAGAAAATGGAAGTTGGTAAGTGGCATTACTTATGCACACTTGTATTTTCCCTCAGGTATCGATTCAAAGAATATGCTGTACCTTGGCACATGAACAGGAGGTACAAGAGGAAGAGGTTTTTCACACCCAAGTTTGTCCAATCACACATAAGGTAAGATATGACACACATTCAATATGGTTTCCCTTTTTGCAGTGTAAAAGACGTTTTAGTAGATGTAAAATGTGGAGTTCTTGTTCCCTATATAAAACAAATAAGATTCATTTCTTTTGACTTCATATTTTTCTGTCTTGCAGACTGCGTGTAGAAAAGCATCTTCGAGAGAAGGCCAGGAAAGTCACATTAGAGAAGGCGACCCAGTCCAAACTCAAGGAGAAGTTTCCTCATGTGGTTTCCGCATCGTGAAATTACAAGCGCACGTTTTGCAATGAGTTTTTGACAGCTGTGAGTCTGACACATGTCCAGAAACAAGGCCGCCTCTGTGTTTATTGATCTGGAGTCAGTGTGAATACCCAAGTCTGAATCGGCTCATGTCAATAACTGAAGGTCTGACACTGTTGTCCTATGTCGAGTATGAGTGTATTTGTCCAGCTGTTAGCCTATTAACTGGAGCCTAAGATAAATTATGCTACATCATCCTGACATGTTTGTCAGTTTTCATTCCGTATATTAAAACACACCATGCATCATCTTTTATTATTCTGCAAGATGATTTCAAGTTTTTGAATGTGTTAATGTAACTTAAGTCATTTGATGCTGTTTTGTGTCAAACAACCATTAGCAATTTTACAAGAAAACCTAAGAATCAAAATCAAGTGAGCTATTCTACTTTCATCACACATTTCATTTAACAAAAACTGACTTTATTTGTTTAAAAGACCATATTTAGCTAATGACAAGCAAAATGAAAATTAAATATGAGTTGACACCAAAAAGAGGTGAGAAGTGACTGTCCTTTGCCTCGGATTAGCTTGCTTACTACAGAAAAAGAGGCTTATGAACAAATGCACGCAAGATTCTGCAGAAACCTTGCAAAACAAATTTAGTTTTTCCACACTGATTAAAACTTCATTTAGAACCAACACGCTGATCTACAGGACATGTCAGACTATTTCTAACGTGGGAGGAACAAGAAGATACAATAGGTTCAAGATCAAGCTTTGTCAATTCCAGAAAAACTTCTTGAAGATGCAAGGTTTCCACAAAACAACAACAAAAATAAGGCAACAGTCTGACTGGTCACAGTAACAAAGGAACTTCAACCCCTCTTCATTGTAGTAACAGTTTACTTTATACGTGGGTCTTATTTTCACAAAATCGAGAACTCAATAAAAAAAAAAAAAAAAAATTAAAAATCATCAGTGGGTGTTCCTGAGTCCAGGGTCAGAGGTGCGTCTCACGGTGTTGAGCTTGTGGCAACGAGAGTGATGGACAGGATAGGGTTGGGTGTCGAATCAAGGGCACTTCCTGTCTACACACTGCTTTCCTCCTTCTTCGTACTCCTGTTTGGAGATCCACATCTGCTGAAAGGTTCCCTGCCAGACACACAAAACATGTTTAGTTTGAATAAATCAGGATAGAAACAGGAGAGGAAAGAATACACGCATACTGTAACTAAAGAAAAAGCTGTCACGCGAAGTGTATGTGTGAATACAGTCATGCATTTTGCCAAATTACAATTGTAATCAAATTACAAGGAAAAAAGGAGAGAAAAACTCTGTTGACAAGAGTGCATCTACGTAATAAATCACAGAGATAAAAATTGGATACGAGTGCCTCTGGGCCTTTTATGATTTGCTCTATTTATGATGGTTCAAGAGCAAAGTCAACAGCTCTTTAATTCCCATCAGTGTGTGAGGGACACCTTTCCCTCAAGAAAATACTGTGATAAAGCTTAAAAACCTGTTGTCGATCTATTCTAATGACACGGTTTTAACTGCTGTGTGTCCTTACAAGTGACGCCAGGATGGAGCCTCCTATCCAGGCGCTGAACCGGCGCTCCACTGTAGTGTTGTTGGCTATCAGCTTCAGCCTCATGCTCTGCAAATCACAGACAAACATTTCAACTCTGGCAGGAAACAGAATAGTGTTTAGTGATGTATTTAAAATAAACTGTACCTTGCTGTATGTTGTGAATTGCAATAAAATGTAACTGCAGTCTATCATTAACTACAGCCGTGGATAATACATGTTCATCACAATGTGTGAGGAAGTGGTGGCATTCACTCACCGGAGGGGTTTTCTGGGAGAGTTCTCTGTTCAGTCGGTCTGTGAAGCCCTGAATGAGTGTGTTTCCTCCAGTCACCACCACACTGCCATACAGGCCCTGAGACATAAAGTCAAAAGGTTCAGTAATTTACAGTTTCTGTTTTAAAGCAACGCTGAAGACAATTAATCAATTACAGCCCGACCGATATATCGGCGTGCCGATATTAGGCATTTCCCAAACTATCGTGTGTGTGTGTATGTGTGTGTGTGTATACACACACACACACACCCACACACACACACACACACACATTTTTAAATATTCGTTCATCAGAATCATTTATAATGACAAATAAATGATTCCGATTAATGAATATTTGTTATATCTTAGGACTGTAAGTTTCAAATCTTAAGTTTGTATTTTTATGCATTTTATTTATCAAAACTTATATATTTTTATGTTCCTATGTTCTGTTGTGACAATAAAACTATATATTATTTACAAATGTTAGGGAAATCAGTTTTGTTACGTGTTTCTGGATGTTTTTATATAAAATCGGCCGATTTTTAATTAACCAAATATTTGTATCAGTCTTTGAAATCATTTGTCGGTCGGGCTCTAGAACGAATTCATTACCATTACTATTCCTAAACAGAACCAATACATGAAAATGCAAGGGACTGTTTGTAGTTATTTCAAGTGATTAATTAGTTGGCCTAAAAGTCACCTTTTAGGATTTAACTACATTCCTGGTGAAATTTTGCATCAACAACAAAGGTTTAGGCAAGATATCTTTACCTAGTCAGTCACTTGAAATGCATTCTAATTTGGAGCCTTAATTAAATGGATAGAAGTTAAAACTGTTTCAAAGAACACATTTCACACACCAAACAAATGTGTAACCCATGTTTAAAATGTTTTGATAATCACCGGCCGGATGTCGATGTCACACATTCCAACGCTGGTTGTCACCACGTGGCCGACTCCCAACATGGTGTTTCCAGACAGGCCCTGAAGGGATCACAACAACCAACAGGAAAACACATTTTCAAAAAACTTCATAATGAATAAAAGGCAATACTTTAAGCAACTTTTCCAGACAGAGCTTTCCTTATTTAGAGCAGTATGTTCAGCTATTTTGGCTGCTCTGTTACCTCTACATTTATAGCACACACACACACACCTTGGCATTAGAGGGATCAAACAGCCCCTCTGGGATCTTCAGCCTTTCAGCCCCAAAGTCACAGTTGTAGCCATTAGGGAGCTCATAGTGCACTGTGGGCATTTGTGCAGCAACCCTGGTGAAAGAGAAACTCACATTTTAACCTTTCAGAAGAGATTTACTTTTGGCATGCAAACCTCCATAGACGCGGAGGGTTAAAAGTCCAAATAATGCTCTCACTGTTCATCATATGGTGAGTCTGACACCTGCAGCACAGATGCCTGGAAGTCCTGGATCACACACTGCAGACATTAAGAAAAAACCAGTTGGCACACTTTCAACAAAACATGATACATACCAACCATATCAACTATTCCTTTAATAATGCAAAGGTTCAAAACAGGTCTAAGAGTTCGCTGCTTACATTGCACATGTAGTTGTGCCATGAGCGGGTGACCTGAGGTAGTTTCTCCTTTTTCTTCCAGCTGGCCGGTGATCCCTCTCGCACTCCATCCTGTAATGATAAACACTGGTTGTCACGGTCTGGTATGAAGAAAGATGACAACAAAGACAAATACACACTGTGTAGGCACATAACACACAATAAAAAGTCAAGTTAAATCTTCCTCTCTTTTTTTTTTTATACCTTTGATGCAATCATGTAAGGGGGGATTATTTCAACATTTAGCTCTTGAAAAAGCTCCCGACACTGCATGCTCATGAAG
The DNA here is from genome assembly GCF_013103735.1 of Etheostoma cragini. Lineage (NCBI taxonomy): Eukaryota > Metazoa > Chordata > Actinopteri > Perciformes > Percidae > Etheostoma > Etheostoma cragini. The sequence goes on along the minus strand of NC_048415.1, from coordinate 13,453,158 downwards.
TCTCCCGCCAGGGGCGATTTGACGATGCCTATCAGAGAGAAAAAAATAACACATAGCTTGAGGGAACATTGTAAATCTCCCCCGTTTACATATAATACAGCAACTCAACACTCTGTCTTTAAACTTGATAAATTACTTAATGTGGACTTAATGAATTTGCAATCTCTTAAATGATTCTGCTTCTTTTGTTTCACTGCGGCTCAGACTCCATTAGTTTTGTATTCAACAGCATAATGTTGATTTAGTTTCATCCTGAAAAGTGATTTCAATCAGGCCCCGTTTACACAGAGGAATTTTAAGAGAGTAACAAACGTGATAGATCACTGAAAATGAATCTTGCCCAACAATAGTTCATAATTGTAACGGCTTGTAATAACAGATGGACTGATTGACAAGACAGATTCAAGATACAACCAGCAGATGGCAACATAAATTATAGATAAGATAACACAGGATTATATATTTTCCATTACTCCTCTTAGGAGATAAATCCCCTTCTTGGTTTATATAGCCAAGTAATATCTGAAGGTTGATCATCCACTTATGATGAATGAGGTGTGATAATTGTTCACCTTGTTGCAGGACATAGCCATCATGCACTGGAATTGCTGTGGTGTGTGTGGCGCCGCTGTCAAGGACCAAGCCTGTAGACCGGCCATTGGCAAAGCTTAGACACTCAGAGTTAAGGATGTAATACACTAACAGATACAGTAGTAGTGCAGCAGACTTTTCATAAGAGAAATAGTTCTGTGAGGCCATTATCAAACCGTAGAGGGAAATTTAAATGACATCAGCCTCTCATCCTTTTTCTTGATGAAGTGAAATAATGAAAGGATACGCAGATAGCACAGCAGATTTGCAGAGGAAGAAAGCAGGAATGTTGTAATGTTCGAACATCAGCTCTGTTAGTTTCTCTCGTTTTGCTCGTGTGTTCCACTGCAGACACAAAACAGAAAATAGGCTGCTTAAACAGATTATTGTCAGCACAACACACACTATTCACGCTGTGATGTGATAAGGACCAGAGCAGGAAACCAACCCAAATCCTCACCTCACTATACACAGAATATGGCTAACACATACGAAAAAAATTGTCACCAGTTACGAGTATTTAACTAACAAGTTAATATTTTAAGACAGAACAGGACTAAATTGGCCGGCATGTGAATACTGTTCGGCCATGGTATAAATCACAAAATATGTAGTCTGTGTTGTTCAGATCCAGCTTGTACGAATGCTAACTCACCGATGCTTCTGACATGAGCACAGGATGCAGGCTGGGTTCAGACTTGAAGTGCATCTTGTAGGTGTGATCCAAAATGGCCTGGAAACTGTCCCAGTCCTCAACTGTAACAGGGAAAGAAGAAGAAACAAGGACGGGGCTTGTTAAATGTCAGATTAATGCCTATTTACTATTACAATTACACAAGTGAAAGCAAAAGGATAAACAATCATCTGTGATAAACATAAGATAGCCAAAGTTGTTCAAATTCCAAATCTAGTTTTGGACAATCTATCTATCTATCTATCTATCTATCTACATCTATATACAGTGAGGAAAATAAGTATTTGAACACCCTGCTATTTTGTAAGTTCTCCC
>NC_048415.1:13429816-13451458 GCF_013103735.1 Etheostoma cragini | reverse complement strand
GACCAGCTCCTCCCGTGTAGTTCTGGGCTGATTTCTCACCTTTCTTAGGATCATTGAGACCCCACGAGGTGATATCTTACATGGAGCCCCAGTCCAAGGGAGATTGACAGTCATGTTTAGCTTCTTCCATTTTCTAATGATTGCTCCTACAGTGGACCTTTTTTCACCAGGCTGCTTGGCAATTTCCCCGTAGCCCAGCCTTGTGGAGGTGTACAATTTTGTCTCTAGTGTCTTTGGACAGCTCTTTGGTCTTGGCCATGTTAGAAGTTGGATTCTTACTGATTGCATGGGGTGGACAGGTCTCTTTATGCAGCCAACAACCTCAAACAGGTTCATCTAATTTAGGATAATAAATGGAGTGGAGGTGGACATTTTGAAGACAGACTAACAGGTCTTTGAGGGTCAGAATTGTAGCTGATAGACAGGTGTTCAAATACTTATTTGCAGCTGTATCATACAAATAAATAGTTAAAAATCATACATTGTGATTTCTGGATTTTTTTTTTAGATTACGTTTCTCACAGTGGACATGCACCTACGATGACAATTTCAGAACCCTCCATGATTTCTAAGTGGGAGAACTTGCAAAATAGCAGGGTGTTCAAATACTTATTTTCCTCACTGTACACACACACACACACACACACACACACACACACACACACCTTTTTTCAGTTATTGATTATCAGTTATTGATTATCAGTTATTGATGGAAACTACTTATATAGAAGTCCGGTACACATAGCAGCTATGTTCTCAAGATATGCCCTTACTTTATACTATATGGCATTCCAAAAAAAAAATCTCGGTCACAAAAAACTTGCATCTTTAATCATTATCACTACTGGGTCAGATGGCAGAGAAAATGGAGTGATGATGAGAATTTTTAGATAATAATTTGAGCATTAGGCACCAATGTTCCAGGTCAGCCCTCAGAGGGAGCCTGTGGTCCCACGGTGCTGTTCTGCTGCAATTAAGATTGGTGTCACACTTGTCTGTAAATAGCCTCACAGCCAAACTCAGCTGGAGTCGATTCTTATGAGCATCATCAGCTAGGTCAGTGCACTGGAGCACTTGTTTCATATCCGCTGTCGGCAATACTCCTGAGACAAATCAAAGCACACCAGCAAAATGTTGCATGCGTATCAGAGAATTTCGACTGGGCTTTGACTGATTGGGACAGTGTGGAAATTATCAGATAACTACCTGATCAGATAATAGAAAGGAAATTCAATTATAACAATTTCAAAAGCCAACATACACTGCATCCAGCCTCGCCAATAGCTGGCTTTTAATATCATTGGAAATATATGATCCCCTAATCGGAGCAGGTTGATGTGGCTTGGGAAAGGGAAGTTTGGGGTTCCCTGCTGGAGCTGCTGGCCCCGCAACCCCATACCGGATAAGCAGATGAAGATGAATGGATATATGAATGGAAATATATGTTATTTGAATTTAGGTTTTTTGAAAATCTCCTCATGGGCTCTGGGAAATTGTAATGAGCATTTTCAAATTTTACATTTTATAGACTAAACAAAAATAATTGATTAATCAAAAGGAATAGAAAAAAGATTATTTGATAATTACATTAATTGGCTGTGGCAGCCCTAGTTAAGAATTAAGAAACACACTATAGTTTTACCATAAAAATGAAAACTGGGAAGGCAAACTGAGCCTCAGACCAAAGCATGGGAAAATAATCCAAGATCCAACAGTGATTTGTTTTAGGACAATAGCTCTAGTTCAGCACCAAGGACAGCTCTGGACATATGGCCCACATCTGGCTTTGAATGTCCGACACATCAACAATATAGACCAGAACAAACAAGGATGGGAAAATATTATAACTGATAGGCCGACGTGGCCGAGAACCCAAGACAAAGTTGCCTTCCACCTAAAGGACACTATACGGGGGAGCGCATGATAATGAGTTGCCTTGGTCTTTAAATAACCTCGTTAATATTCATGATGAAGAGCAGTCATCTATACGTCAGTTAAGGGTTGTGACGAGATCATCTACAAAGTCGGCTGGCAGACCAAAAGAGTCTAATTATGGACATGGATTGAGTAGACAGGATTATATAAATATTCATTGGTAAGTTTACGTCACAGACCATGACAAAAAACTCATGTGTGTTTATATGACTTGTAAATGCTGTCATTTCTCAGCATTGCAACCTGACTATCCTGAACCCTAAGACAAGAACATTGCGGTTAAAAAAAATTTAATTTGGATTTTAATATATATCATATCACACATATCACCCATAACAAGTCAACACTTACTCATGCCATTCTTGAGCGGAGACATGACCTCCATGCTCTCCCTGGGTACCCTCAGCTGGTTGGTATCAATAAAGTAGGTGGTGCCACTCGGCTTGCTCGGCTTGTCACCGTCCGTCTCCATGGGTGTGCTGCCATCCTCTCGGTCAAGGGTCACACCTATCACCGTGGGGAAGTCCGCCTGAGCCGAGCCAAAACAAAACAGGACGCAGTACAGGTCAAAACTCACATGCTCTGGTTTACCAATATCCATCATAAGAACAAAAGTTAAAGAAAACCGTTCTTTCCCATAATGTAGTCAGACATGTGCAATCTGTGCCTGTCAGGGGCCAAACCAAGCACTTTTAGTGAACGTACATTGATGGTGCGTAATTGCCCCAAAGGATTACATTGCAGCCGGTTTCATAGCTGCAGGGCTCTTGCTCAACACTGGACCAATTTCAAAAAGAGTTGTCTCCATTATTCAATCAGGCACAAAAACATGAAAAAATATGGTCCTGGTTAAAAAATACTGCACTTCCTCTTTAAGTAGATCCATAGGAATTCTTTTGCATCTGTAATTTTTACTTGTTATAGAAGTAAAAGCACAGGTGTTATTACCAACCTCAACAATGGCTTTGTTCTATCCAAGTGCCCCAGTAAACCGTGACAGTGAACCAGCATGGACAGTATTGGTACGCTAAAACCGTAGCAGCTAAATGGAATTCAGCCATCATTCATTCAATTATTTACAACTGCAATTTTCCTACTGTGATATGTAAAAGTTTTCTGGGGGAAAAAAAACTATTACAGCAGCTTGTGACAAAACCAGCACAACGATTAAAGCTAAAAACAATTAGTTAAATAACTGATTAATTTGCTGACAGGAATTAACTGATTATTTTGGGGCTGCCTCCAGCTCACCCAGTAAGAGCGTTCGCCCCATGTTGGCTGAGGCCTGCAGCGGTGCAGGTTCAAATCTGACCGGCTGCTCTTAGCTGTGTGTCATCCCCCGTCTCTCTCCCCCTTTCATGTCTATCCACCGTCTCTATGTAATAAAAGGGTAAAGCCCCTAAAAATAATCTTAGAAAAATAAAAGATTATTTTGGTGATACACTAATTATCAGTCTGTATTTTAAGCGAAATTGCTAGTCGACAAAAAAATACATTTGAATTTGTCAGAGTGGGCTCTGGTAACCTGTAAAAGACTTATCTGATATGTTTCTGACATTTTATAAACTAAAAGATCAATTAAAAGAATAAATTATCTAGTAATCATTAGTTGCAGTCTGATAGCATTACTGTATAACCGATCAATCTTATCAAACTGATATTTACATAATCAAGATCAATCAAAACGGAGCAAGCACTCCAGAATGATCTGAACTCAATTTGTGCCGTCTGTCTCCAGGGTGACAGCCCTCATTTCTCGACATTGGCCAAACCCCAGGAGAGAAGATGAAGATGTACAGAAGAAGAAAAGACACATAGTTAATCAGGTCGCATGAGTGATCCACCAACCTTGGGACAGTCTTCTCCTGCATAGCCAGCTCTTACAGTGTATGAGCCAATGTCGAACACCAAAGCTCCCACCTCATCTGCAAAAACGAGTGTATATAGAGTAAAATAATTTGATATAAACTGTAAAAGATTATCAACCTGAAAAGAAAGTGTGTAATTCAAAAAGAGTTTCAGTCAGGTCCCTAAAAATACATATACCTTTCTGCAAGATATGTTATTCTTATAACCATACCAACTTGCACTCATGTATTAAGATGGATGTAGTACAATAAAATGTTACCTAAGACCAACTTCTTCCTTCAACTTTCACCACTTCGCTACACAGGCTGTTCTACTTTGCCAGATAGGTTTTAGCGACATAAACTCAGTATATTATATTGTAATAACGCAATTAAAGCTTACACCATGAAATAGTTGTTAAATGAAACCAGTACAAACATTCAAGTACATTTTTATTCGATGGCACAGTTATTACACTTGAAAACAAACTGATTGGCATGGTCGAGCAACAGATTCACTTCAACAAGAAGTTATTTAAGCTAATGGAAAAAAAACACATCTGTGACGTTCTTAGATATGTGAATGTCAACAGAAAGGCAAACGTAAAACTAAATAACGTTATATCGTTCAGTCATTAAGCTCAATCACATTGGAAATATGTATCTCCAATTCTAAGAAAGCTATGTGTAACGTTGCCCTTACACAAACGGAACTGGATGTGTTCACTTTCTTTAACTGTCTATGTGTGTTCATGACTTCGGCAAGCCCACTTTCATTCATTTCCTCGCTAGCCAGCTAGCTAGGCGATCCCGGGGTTACATGGTTGTTGCATAAAATAACAAAGCTCAAGCCACAAGAAAAAAGCACTTCAATTGTTAACAAATTCACATGTTCTTCAACAAATGATGTTCAAAGACGTTAGCAAGAATTTAGCTTTAGTCTACAGCGAAGCTAACGTTAGCACAGCTAGCAAAACTAGCCAACTATAAAGATGGCTAGAGCTAGCTACAGAACGGGACAACGTGCACAACGTTTTTGTTTTATTATAATCATAAGAGTCCACTCACCGCCTCCATACACTCCGCCACTCATCCTTTATGTTATCGCAACAGCAACTTCCTTACTATAAGGTATTACAGCACAATCACAACCGTTGAACGGTTAATCACAACAAAGAGAATTTGTTAGCATGGATCAATCCAAGCAGGCGCCACAGTGCGTCGTGGCGGCTGTCCAATCAGAATGCAGCACAGTAAGTACTTCCGTTTCAGCTGCAAGTACATCCATGCTCTGAAGTGGACGTGGCCCTGCGCACTTTATATCAACGTAAGTGAAAAACTAATAAATAATTTGCATCGACTTGCTTTTAATCATTACAAGTGATGTACAGATAGTGTACGAGCAGGGTCTAAAACATCACGGTGATGTTAGTTAGCGTTAACCGCAGGACCTTCAGTCACGGTCGTTTAGACTCAACAAGATTGACGCTGAGCTCCTTGTCCCTTCATGCTGCAAAAGTAGCAGCACTCACTTACGGAATTTGGAACTTTAAAAATGCAAACCTGAAAATATTCTTTTGGTTGACATTTGGTGATATTGTCGTTGTTAACTGTCTTATTTTTATGTCATAAATAAGTTCAAGTTTCTAAAGCCTCGTGGTTGTCCAAAGTTGGGCTAGTTGCGCAGGCGCATAGGTTGGATATGATTGTGTAACTCGCTGGTCAAATACTGAAAAGAGCTATTATTATATAACCCATAGGCTATTTCGAATGAAACTCATAAAACTACAAAGATACTGCTTTTAACCAGTCACAGTCTTAATACATATTGATTAACGTGTGGCTTCTGTTTTATTAACTTTCTGCTGTAGATGTTTTAATATATAGTTTAATATGAGAATATCATGCATTTTCACAATTGATCTAAAAAAATATTCGAAAAAAAAGGGGTAAAGCTCAAGCTCTTCACAGTTCGTGTTTTGGGCCCTTCATGATATTTCTGCATTCATAGAGATGAAGTTGTAGCAAAAAGCACCAATATTTATATAAGCAGTTTCTGGTTAACACCTGTTGACTGCCCTCATTCCTTGTAGTACATGTTCCCTGTATCCTGCAACTTTCCGAAGTTATTTATTAATTTTGAAATTGAAAGTTAACTCTTGAACTTCTAAAAAAAAGAGCAGATGACAGAACTGGAGCTGATATGTCAAGTAATTGATTAGTTAGGGGACATGAGATTAATAAGATATTATTTTGATAACTGTGGAATTAGTTAATTTCTTAGGGAAAATGCCAAACATTGTCTAAATCTGGATTTTCAAATGCAAGCATTGCAAGCTGCTTTTCTGGGTTTTATATAATTGTGAATATTACTGCATGTAAGACATTGAATTTTTGATTTTCTTCGGGGTCTGAGAAATTGTGATGGGCATTTTTTTTTTACCATTCAATGAAATGTTTTCACCTAAACCATTGCGGATATAGCGGATTGATTTATATATATATATATATATATATATATATATATATATATACATACACACACATATAATCAAAATGTTAATCATTTGTGAAAAATAATCGTTAGTTGCAGGCCTACACAGAACACACTCGTCAGAACGTTGTGGTGAGCTTGTTCTGTCAACAATCATTTATAAATGTTCTTCAAACCTTTTTACTTGTAACTTGTGAAATAAATTTGTAACTTTGTTTACTTCCAGCACAGATGCAGCACTGCCTCACACTGACCTTTGCCCGGCACAGTAGGCTCCTCTTGAGAAATAAATTTCCATCTGTATACCACCAGCAGTCGGCAGCCATGTCGGGTCTTCTCATCAACCAGCCCAAATACTCCTGGCTGAAGGAGCTGGGCCTGTCAGAGGACAACCCTGGCGTTTATAACGGGAGCTGGGGAGGTAGCGGGGAAGTCATCACGTCATACTGCCCAGCCAACAATGAGCCAATTGCTAGAGTAACCCAAGCAACCATGGCGGAGTATGAAGAAACTGTTCAGAAGACGAGGGAGGCTTGGAAGCTGTGGGCAGATATTCCAGCACCCAAAAGAGGAGAGATTGTGAGGCAGATTGGAGATGCACTTAGAAAGAAGATTAACGTCCTAGGGAGCCTGGTGTCTCTGGAAATGGGCAAGATCTATGTTGAGGGAGTGGGAGAGGTTCAGGAATACGTTGATGTCTGTGACTATGCTGTTGGTCTGTCTAGAATGATTGGCGGACCCATGCTGCCTTCAGAGAGACCAGGCCATGCCCTGATCGAACAGTGGAACCCAGTTGGTCTTGTCGGCATCATCACTGCCTTTAACTTCCCTGTGGCTGTCTACGGCTGGAACAACGCCATCGCCCTGACCTGCGGCAACGTCTGCCTCTGGAAAGGAGCTCCAACCACACCTCTCACGAGTGTTGCAGTTTCCAAGATTGTGGCTGAGGTTCTGGAGCGCAACAACCTGCCCGGTGCTATCTGTTCCATGACTTGTGGAGGCGCTGATATCGGCACAGCCATGGCAAAGGATGAGCGGGTGGATCTGCTGTCGTTCACTGGCAGCACCCACGTTGGCAAGATGGTGGCCATGATGGTGCAGGACAGGTTTGGTCGTAAGCTGCTGGAGCTCGGTGGAAACAACGCCATCATTGTGTTTGAGGATGCTGACCTGAGTCTTGTGGTGCCCTCTGCCGTCTTTGCATCTGTAGGAACCGCGGGCCAGCGCTGCACCACCACTAGGAGGCTGATGCTGCACGAGAGTGTTCACGACACGGTGATTGAAAGGGTCGCCAAGGCCTACAAACAAGTCCGTATTGGAGACCCCTGGGATCCCACCACCCTTTACGGGCCTCTGCACACTAAACAAGCCGTGGATCAGTACCTGGCAGCTATTGAGCAAGCCAAGCAGCAGGGTGGCACTGTGGTCTGTGGAGGAAAGGTAATGGACCGTCCTGGAAACTACGTGGAGCCCACCATCATCACAGGGCTGGCCCACGATGCTCCAATTGTCCATACCGAAACCTTTGTCCCCATACTGTACGTCCTCAAGTTCAAGACAGAAGAGGAGGCGTTTGCCTGGAACAACGAGGTTAAGCAGGGCCTGTCCAGCAGCATCTTCACTAAAGATATGGGTCGAGTTTTCCGCTGGTTGGGGCCCAAAGGATCCGACTGTGGCATCGTGAATGTCAACATTCCGACAAGTGGAGCTGAGATCGGAGGAGCCTTTGGTGGGGAGAAACACACGGGAGGTGGAAGAGAGTCTGGCAGTGACTCATGGAAGCAGTACATGAGGCGTTCAACCTGCACAATAAACTACAGCAAGGATCTTCCTCTTGCCCAGGGAATCAAGTTTGAGTGAAACCTTCAGGTGGATTGTTTAATGCGCCCAAAAGAATAGCACTACATGTTTGAGTGGCAGAGTGTTATCTAACGAGTGCTAGACATTTGTCACTGCATGTTTGCATTCAGAAAGGTCGCTTTAGTTTTTCCTGCCTATGGTTGAAGCATCACATATGAATTATGGCTTTAAAACAGTTGTGTTAACGGTCAAATTCTGTTATTGTGCACTTTTCTATTAGCACTTAGAAATTGAGTGGGAATGCCAGATTATTGTACCAGATACTTTGTATTGTTCAAAAAATAAATATTGCTGTTGTAAATTTTGGGAGAAAAACTGGAGTGATCCTTATTCATTTGGAGATTAAAGCAATGCAGTGCAAATGGCGTGTCAGCGCAGGCTGCCTAAAATCTTGTTGACAAATTAAAGTTAGTAGGAGGTGGCTAATTTAAACATTGGCTGTTTGCATCTCCTTTACAGCATTATTCTACTGTACTTTTGCACCCAGAATGTCACAATGTGCTTTCCCGACAATAAAAAAGTAAATAAGTCCTAATGTTGACATGACTTGGCTGGCCTATTCTTTGTAAATTTCATATGGGAGGATTAGAAGAAGCAACAGTAGTCCCTAAAAACTGTACTAGTATGAAATAAACATCAGCTGTTTTATTGCAGCTCTGTAATTTTTGATACCTGTTTTTTTTTCCATGGGTCACTCAAGTATCAAAAGCCACTGAGTGAAGATATTAAAAAAAAGTGTTTTCTTAAATGTCTTATTGGATTTTCTTTATTTCTGCGCCAAAGGGCTCAGCCTACATGGGCCACGCGCTTTTACTGGGTGAGCTAGTGGTCGCCTCGTACACTTTTAATTACATTAGAAATCCTTTTGTCATTGCTCGCATCTTAAAACTAAATACTTAATTGTGACTTTGTCCGCTCTTTAAAATTACAGTCAGTTAAATCCCCTCTGCAGGTAGCCAGAACGAGTCCCATTTTGGTGCAAAACATTGTGTTTTTTGGTAATTGGTTATAGTCTTGTGCACAAGTCAAAATAGACACAAAATAAAACTACATACAGCAGAAGACAAAGTGAAAGCAGCACATTTTAAGCACACGTGTATTGTTTTTGGGCCAATTAATTCCACAACCGAAGCTGTTTATTACTGGCATTATTCATTGGATATTATTTTCACACATCAATGCAAACTATAAAATAATTCCAAAATGGATTGCCAATAGGAGCTGTGCTTTAAGATGCTGATAGTACAGTATTAATGATCTGGTATGCTGGCACAGTCCTAATATTTATACTATTTTGTATGTAAAGATTGCGTTATACACTATCAGAGAAACCTCATCTTCCAAAGGCCTTTCCCACAGCAACCTTTTTGATTTGTCCAAGTGGAAACACACAGGTGTTGCCAATAAAATTAAAGATGGCTCTGTTCTATCCAATTGTGACCTAAAAAAAGGCGTTTGAAGAAACATCCACAGCTGACCTCAACGTGGACGTTCCACCCTCTTTCCTTGACTTCCACCAAGTGCATGCTGGGATTGGCTCCCCTTTCCCTCAAATCAATTACTCTTCCTCAATATCAAACATTCTAAAAGCAGATTAATCCTAAATGCAGAGCAGTGGTCCCTCCCCTTTTTTTAAAGGTAACTAAACTTTACTGTAGAAGTTTTTGATAAGATCAACATGACCTGTCCTGGAACTCAGCATTATAACATGTTTTCCAGAAACATGATTTCTGTATGAGAAATAAACTCTGTCACTTTAATAAAAATACTACTTCATTTCCCTTCCTCCATGCCACCCATATGCTCACCCTCCCACTCAGCAACTCTCTATACTCCTTCTCACTCTCTCTCTCTGCATTTACTGCTGCTCCTAGCAGCATCTACACTCACGGCTGAAAGGAAGAACTGAAACGACAGCGCTCTGTACGACTCCCAATCAATGCCATTTAGGACATATACAGAAAACTTCCTCTGCTACTCATCTGCAAAGGTAGACAAGCTCTGATTATTTGACTACAATTTGAGGTTTTGTTGTGCATTAGGGTGCATGTTGTCAGGCGTTTCCTCTTGATTCATTCATCTAAGATTTACTGCCACAGCAACATAGCTGCTATGGAAAGTCTGAACTAAAAATAACTGTATATTTGGTCAAATGTCATCGTAAAGCACAAAGAATAAATTCCCACCAATTGGAAATATATTTGTATTCTAACAAAACATCAAAAGAAGATCTGAAATCTGCTCTCGGAGCATCAGTTATAACAGAGATGGGTGTGGAGCTCAAACTAACAGTCAAGCCACCCCTGCAGAACTACAGTAAGAGAGGAAACACTTGGTTTGGTTGTGAGCTCGTCAAACCCATCTGTATAGCTCTGGCATCAACGGTTCCGCTTGCTTTTCGGGCAACTAGGAGGTAAAACATTATCTCATGTTCTGAATCCAAATGTCAAGTCAATATTATTGTGGGCTCATGGTAATAAATGAATGGCCATCTGGTATCATAACGTTGTAGCTATAACGGGAGGCATTTGAATAGTGTGTTGTTGGCACATCGGGGTTGTTCCTTACTTCCTTTATTTGTTTTTATCATACATGTCTTGTGTGATTCACTTCTTTGGAAACTCAAAAGCATGTTAGTTCATGCTTTGTTGTTGCACCCTCGATTTACAGAAGTGCCTGGGATTCCCCTGGACTGAAACACTCTCACTTCTTCTCTTTGCACATTTCCTCTGCAGCTTCTCCCTGAAACAAAAAGCTATACGCGTCTGGCCTACTCATTTTGGTTTTAATTGACTCTTTTTAAGTATTTGTCGCAATTTATAATACAAAATGACAGGAAACATTTCTGATGATGCATCTTTAGAACATTTTCAGGCACAGGATAGTTTTCTTTTAATATTAGACATTGCATTTACCTTTTCCACTTACTATGTATATAAATATATTTTTGTTTGTAAAAGCAGCCCAGGATATTTTTACTCTGAAAAGATTCTGACCTGTGACTGAATGTTAACACTGTTACATACGTTTTTGTGCTGATTCTAGTGCATGAGCTCAAGACCATTCCATTTTAGCGGACACTAATCTATTTTATTCCATTCTGTGAGTAAGAATAAAACAGTATAGACGTGATATTAACGCATAATGTTCTGGTATATTGATATTAAGCTATTGCTGTTATATTATGATAGTCATTTTGTTCATATTTTCAACCTCTACCCCAAAATGGTAACCATGTCAATTTTCTATCACATACATGTTTCTGTTCTGCTGTATTCATTTGGATAGCAACAGTGCTTGGCCTTTGCCATCAGCAAGCCTGACTCCACAATCTGCGTCCTGATAGTGTGACTGCAACACAACATAAGAGGCATTATCACAGAAACGATGAGGGCTCTTCACCAAGCTGCTGGTGTGACAGTCTCTCATGGGCCAACAACAGCACTGAGATTAGAAAAGAACCTGACACAGAGGCTGAGTAAACTGCTAGTAACGCTCTGGACTTACACATGATCTGAAGTGATCTCTTCTGAAAAGCTACACGTGAATGTCACTGTGGATCCTTGTTGCGTGACCAACAAAGGATCTGCTGGGGATGGTTATAGCTGGTGTGCCAGATCTTTCTTTTGATAAGATGCAGTACAGGTAGCCATAAATTATGATTTACAGTAGAGAAAGGTTTTGCATTTTGGAGACTAGCATTACATCTGAAGTGTGTTCACACCTAGACACAGCAGCATGCCCACTACAGCCTATTCCACAAGAGTACTTTTATTTACAAATGGCGTTAAAATGATCCAATCTAGGGAAGATTAAAAAAAGTGTTCTTTACAGATATAGTTTATCAGCAGTAACTCAAAATTGATAATTTCCATTGTGCCGGTTAAGCTTTACTTGCTAACTGGCACTAAGCTTTGCCAGTCAGCAAGTAAAACCCTGAATCTGTCAACATCTATTTTCCTCATCAGAGGGAGAGAGAGAGACAGAGAGAGAGAGAGAGAGAGAGAGAGAGAAAGAGAGGTGGTGGTGAGCCCAGCTAGGCACGCATATTTTAAGTCACTTTGCACTCTTCAAGAGAGCCCTTTTTTCAATAATCCATTATGCATAGCAGCTCTGGCTCTCCCTGGTATTTCTCCTACCTTCTTGACGTCAGTTGCCATTTGTAAGGGGTTACCCTGGCAACGGACAGCCTCCCCGGGAGATGTCTGGTGGATAAGAAGGACCTGATAAAGCCTTTTAAGGTTCTACAGTCGCTACACCTTTTAATTGCCTTTGATACAGTGGAAGTATTATGTGGGGGTCGTCGGGGCGTGTTGCCACATGTGGCCAAAAAATGGGAACGCAGATAAAAATAGACATTGAGAAGCTGCTTCAGATTGACATCCCATTATCACCACTTGATTTGATCACCCACGTATTGGGCTCATTTTTGAGCAGTCCTGTGAAACTGAATTGACGTGATAGATCTATTTTTGGCAACGTTTTCCTTTACTCTTTCATTACACAACAACACATGTGTACGACACATTTTAACTATGTGACATTGTAGCGTTAAGATAAAATGTAAAGAATAGATAAAGCAACTAGTCTGTGACAATGCCTCTGAACAATATGTGGATGTAATTGTAAGATAACATGAAAAGATCAAACATCAAACAAGTCAGTCATGTAAAACATTTAACCCTAAATGCCCTCTGGCGTGCTAACTTGTCAGTGCACATTATTGATTATAATAGTACATTTAAATGTATTATTGCAGAAGAGGCCATTGTAATTTTGCATTTATGCAAAACATCAGATGCAAACAGTAGAATGAGGATGATGTCTCCAAATGCAAACCTGTGGTTAGTTTTTAGCCTTCTTCACACAGTACTGAGGAGATACTTAAACCCTAAAACCTCCCTCACATTCAAATTATTTCATTCAGCTGCCCGACTGCTACTGTACTTTACGGCGCAACCCATGCTGAATTTGCATCGATGCAAAAATGTCTCATTCGTGGGCAACAATACAGTTGAGATACTGTACACGATACCTGTTCCAGGCTCCAGGAAGCTATTTATAGCCTCACCAACATGTGTGTCTTTTCTTTTTTTCCACACACCAGGCTATTGATGTGCTATTTTTACAATGTGTCAATTTGCTGACTCCCTCTCCTTTTGGTTGCCAAGCAATGGGCCAAGGGACCTGATTGGCCAAGGATGTGCTTTTAGAGACCTTGACTCTGTTTCTCAGCTGGCTAATGAATTCAGTGATTTCACTTACTACCGGCAGAGAGAAGAGGAGGTTTTTTATGTCCTTGTGAATCAATCTGTGGTCCAAAAATGCTAAAAAATGTTATGGTAATGAACTGACTGTTTAATGAAACATAATGTACGGTATGAGTTGAGTTCACTTGTGTTTTTCATGATTTTTATCTACTATTGAGTATTCAATAATACATTTGTTGAGAAACTTCAGATTTAACACCCAGACAAACTGGGCAGACCCAAGACTGTGTCATCTTTTAAATAAGTAAAGGCAAAAACCTTTGTGTTTCATCATTCATCATGCTATATACATTTAACAAGAACAGGAAAACTTGCTCAGATGTAATGATTATTGGGAGGATAAAAGGACTATTTTGTCTCTGATATAGGGGCAGATTTATGTTTATGTGGTTTGATATGTACATCACACTTCACTGAATTGTGTGTGAGGATATTCTGCCAAATGCAGTGAATTCGAAGCTAGAATGAAGGAATTGATAAACAATTTCTCATTTTGGGAACAACTGATAAACTGTTGATAATTGATAACTATTGATAATTGATCAACTATTTCTCATTTTGTCTCAACTGTCCAGAAACACAAGTAACTGTATTTAATATTTAAAGTAACTGTATTTAATAATGTATTTTTATTGTATTAATTAGATTTTGGTGGCAACACTAATGACAAACCAACGACAACATGTTTCTGCTATCATGCAAATCCTAATCCTCCTAATGTGTTTAGGGGGAAATTGGTCTGACACACCTAAACTACTGCTGTGTGTGTGAATTCAATTAGACTTAATCTGACCCCATGCCACTCCGAAAGGAAACCAAGGGCTGGGCAACTTTCATCTTCCCTCCATTGATTGTGGCTCGTGCAGAGATATGGAAAAGCCTATCCCACTGCTCGCTTTCATTGGCCCCATTAAAAATGCATCCTGTCTTAATGGAGAGATATCCTTTTCAATGAGCCCACTGCAGGCCAACCGTGGTGTGCTGGGGTGAGACTTGGCACAGCTGTCTCTAAATTTTTTTCTGTGCACTTTAGGGCCACCACTAATAATTATTTTCTTGATTTATAGAATGAAAATAGTGAAAATGCCCTTCACAATTTCACAGAGACCAAGGTGACATCTTTGTTAACTTGCCAACAGTTCAAAGCCCAAACATAATTTACAATTAAGCCAACATAAAAAAGGGAAAAGCAGGATAATCCTCATATTTGTGAAGCTAGCACCAGAACATGTTTGTCATTTTTGTTTGATAAATGAATGAAACTATCAATTGTCAAAATTGTTGCAGATTAATTTTCTATCAATTGACTAATATTTTAACCTCAAAAGCATACGGCTATATGTAGACTTAGCCTATTATACCTTTTGCTGAGTACAGTCTTATAAACTGTCAGTTATCTTTGAATAGCTGCAATATTGCCAACTTATATTTTTTATCTGTTCCTGCACATGTAATCTACAGTAGCTTTTTTAAATTATGTTGTACTTATGAGCTGCTTGGATATGCCAAATAAACAGAAAAAAAACGTGTAACTTTATAATATTGCTCACAGGTTACAAAGCAAAGTCCCAATAGGTAATTACCTATTGGGACTTTGCTTTTTATTAATTAATTGATAACATTCACACATTACACTCAACTGTCCCGGTTTAATGTAATGGCATTTGACCAAATCATAAAGTGGATGTTTTCAGAACCAAAAGATGTCTTTGCAAACCTGAGGTGAAGTCCATCTGAATCACTACTACGAGCCTACCACCAAAAGCTTTATATATTTAAAATTATTTCCTGTATCCCATTCGGTTCCTTTTTGTTGAGGGGGCTGACGGACGGGACCATTTTTATCCTTAGGTTACACAACCTATTTAAGACATTTTGCTAAGCTAAGCGAAATGTTATTATCGGTTGTTATGGAGTGCGGATTTAAATATAACACAAGTTACGTAGGGACTGGTATTGTATAACGTGTTATATTGGTTAGAAATGCAAATGTTGGATCTATTCACCACCGTGCACCCCTAAGCGTAGGCTGTTGCCATGTTCCCACTTTCATGGGTGTGGTGATTAGCTTACTTGGTGAAAATTTTAGTCTAATCCGACCAGACTCGCGCTCGCTTTTCCCCCTTTAAACCGATTAAATTGTCTCAAATTAACACGTCTGCCTTTGCGATTTATTTCAAAGCTGGGACCATGGTTGTCGTATGAAAACGGATCGGTGTGACTCTGATTGGAAGACGGACAGAGCCAAAAAAAGCCTGTTTCAGGTAAGTACGTTTAACGTTAACGTTAGTCTTGTTATTTTGGAGGCTTTGGGGCTATTTCCTGCTTTGCTCACGGCGGGTTGTAAAAATGTCCGTGAATTGAAATGTTGTCTGTGCTATAAGCAGCAGTGTAGCTCTTGGCATAACTGAGCCCATGCTACTACTGCCTCAATGCTATTTTTTCTTTCTAAACAGTTAAGCAAAGGTGGAAATCCACAGCAATGCAAACGCGGCCTTTACAGGCTGTCAACCGACTTTTACGGAAATATGGGGGCAAAACCTTTCACTATTGGGCACATATGCATCTGTTCGCATTTCGTACATGAGCTTTCTAATTTGTGGCTGCACGACACCCTGCGTAGCTTTTTTTCTTTTCCATTAAATATACATGCCAGTCCGCCTTCACCCGAGCGGCAACTGGTAGCGTGACGTTGCGCGAGGCTCATGCAATTTGTTGCTTGTATCAGAAATGCATCACGACTCAGATAACTTCGTGAAGACGGTTAATAGCCTACATGTTAGTTTCACCTAACGTTACAGTCTATCTTAACATGATGTAGCTGAGATAGCTTCCTGTCTTGGCTGTTGACTGTCAGCATAATAAATCAGGCCAGCGGGTTGTTGATATCTGATATAGCCTACAGTATGAAGTTAGTTTTTGATCATGCATGTCATCAATCTGAACATTGATTGCGGCTGGTTAGTAGGCTACATACCTATGGTAGTTTTGGCATAGTGCTCGCAAACAATGGCATATTTAATACAAATCAAAGGTGGATAGCATGGTGATTGACTTAAAATACATCATGGTAAATATAAATGAAGTGGGTATGATGAGCAAGCAGATAACATACACTGTTGATTTAAAATAATAAAATAGTTATGTCATTTAACTGTAATACAGACTTTCAAAGTCAAGGAAAGCTCCACCATTAATTGATTCATTGAGGAACAGAAAATTAATGAATACGTTTTCTTTTAATTGCCTAATCGTGAATTACCAAGCTCAAATACCCCAAACTGTGGTTTCATCCCTCTCAAGTGTGAGGATTTATCCACTGTGGCTGTCTTTTATCATTGTAAATTAAATAGGCTACATGGGCAAAACGAGCAGTTTGAAGATGTCGTTTAGGTTCTGTGAAAGTGTGACAAGAATATTCCACTATTTTCTGTCGTTTTTATAGACAAAATCAGTAGTCAATTAAAAGAGAGACAAATATTCAAATTCATTGATAATGAAAACCATTGTTAAATGGAGTCCGGTAGCAAAGAAAAGACAACACTAAAAACATGTAACAGTTACCTGGAAAATGAAAGACAATATATCGTCCTCACAATAATAAAACTGTGTGGGTGGCATGTAATAATTGATGAACTTTTATTTGAATTGTGTGGCGATGATATGATCATCTCATGAATCGTAAAATTCTGTTTTGAAAATCAATGATTCCAAAGAAATTTTAACTGAAAACAACAAATGAGTTCCTATAGTTTTTGTTTTACATGTGTTGAGAGCCCAAAAAGTGGAACACAGCTTATTGCATTAAACAGTAACTAATTTCATGTGTCTCTGTTTGCCACATTTTGATATTATATACAGATTTCAACCATACCACCCAGCCCTAAGGTACTACATCTTCAAGCTCTACCTGTTGCTAATTGTACATCTGTATGTTGTCAACCTTTACCACACCTCCAAGAAACTAACCTGGGGTAACAACAAAATAACAGCCGGCAGTTTATATAATGGACCCATATTACACAAGCAGCTCTCCAACTTTCCCGTAAAGGGGTCATGGTTTACTGCAGATTATAGATGTCACTTAGCGCCTGGTTGGACAAAACTGTTTCTGTCTAATTGGGTTTATGTAGTTTTGATCAGAAATGATGTGTGATGTAATTCTGTAGCTGTCGGGTGTGAGTGGGGGGGGAAACCTGTGATTAAAGTAGGTCATAAAGTCATTACACATGGATTCACTGTGTTCCTGTCACTTCTATGTGGTAATAAGCAAAATCTATGAACATTTAGTATCACCTGACAAGGAGAAAGATGTGGCCTCTCACTGGAATCTCACCAGGTATCCTCCATTCTCCAGATGTTTGGAATAGTCAGTGGTTTACCTGAACATGTTTAAATCTGGTGGAGCTGCCCTGTTGCATCCAGTTTTCACTTTCACACACCCATCTGTTATTGAATTTCCTGCCGATCCTGTACAGAAACTCATGGCTCCTGAAGTCGTCTCTGAGATAGAAAATGTGACGTGAGATCAGGCGTAGATGTAGGGTTATTTTTTTGTCAAATATTTAACAAAATCAAAACTTGATCATCTAGTGAATACCTGAACAAAAAATGCACACATTTTTTAAATGTTCTGTTCATCGTAACTAATTCAAAGGCTTACAATTTTGCATTGGAAAAACTTGTGTCAAATGTGATTTTTGATAATGATAAAAATATAAAATCTTACTGGAAACACTGCCTCAATGGCTCACAGTGGACTAGGGCTGGCAATATGGAGAAAATCAAATATCACAAGATCTTTGACCAAATACCTCAATATCAATGCCGCAACAATATGGAAGTGTTGACGGTTGGTGCTTTCACAAAATATTAACACAATGAGATTTTTGATAAATAATCATCAGTAATGTGGATATAATAACTAAGTGGGTAAAGGCAAATAATACAATAGTTACAATAGTCTGTTAAGTTCAGAAAATGACACAACTTGACTGTAATGCTGCCTTTAAAACCAGAAAGACACCACTTGGTGCTATACCATATTTAACCGCAATCTAATACGATATCTGGTCTCATATCGCATCATCAATATACATATCGATATATTGCCCAGCTCTACAGGGGACTATCGCTGTAATTTTTTTAGACCTGGCTGTTCATAATGTGGATTCCTTAACTTCCTGACCATTTTATGTTGTTGGGCCCCTGTGGCTCTGGGTGCAGCTGCATTGCCTACATCTCCTGCTCTATTCACCAGTCTTTGTTCATGAGCGTTAGGATTCCAATCTTCTCTGTTCGGTTTTGACAAAGTAAAAGTTGGTTGGTGTCAGAAGAGCTTTTACAATTATAGCCTCTCATGGTCTTAGAGACCCAACTGCAATGGTGCCAAGCAGCACTATCCACTGTAGCTGGCAGCCTTATTCCACACAATAGGCAGCTCCAACACACAGCTCTGCCTTTGTCGCCCCTGATCCTGTGCCATGCTCTGGGCCTGCATTGGCCCGGCTGCATAACTCCATTCACACATCTGGAGAAAGGACGCACTGCTCACTGAGTTTTACGACCATAAATTGTTAAATGTAAACTTAATTTAGTCCTTTAGTTGGCTTTTGATCCATTTATCCGTATGACAAGTTTTGGCAGATGTTGATATGTGGTTAGTCATTACAGCAGTAATGAGTGGACCGCTTTGGTTTCTAAATTACAAATATGTATTGTGAAGAAGACAATTTATGAGGCAATCTTGCAAATCACTGCCATTACATGCCTAAAATCAGAGCTGTCAGTTTTATCCAAACTGATGGCAATGCACCCCAACACATCAAGTTTCTCGGCGTAATCTTCTGACCTAACTGCGTTATTCTCTTCATCTCTTTTGTGTGCTCCGCTGCCTTTCACAACGCAAGCCTAAGGCTGAACACATTGATTAAAAATATTTAGCCAAGTGTAGAAGGTCATAACGGGTGTTTTGGTGGTCCACAGGGCGCTCTATGTCAGTTGGCAAACTTCAGAGGCATACAGTATAATGGATCATGGCAGTCATAGAGCATCACCACATACCAGACGAGCTGAGGCTGAGAGCCTCTCTTTAGGGGGATTGCGTCAGCGGGCGGAGAGAGTGACGTTGCTCCCGGGCAGTTGAAAGTATTGCAAGTCCCGCTGCTCCTGATGCCTAGTTACTGTCAAAGAGCTCCTTGGCTAAGACAAGAGTCCTCGATAAGCAGTCCAAAGCATCCTCTCTTGTGTTTGCAGAGGCATAATGGCCAAAACCAAGTGAACCAAAAATCTAAAAGATTAGCTTTTCACACATTTATAGTATCTTAAAAGGCAGTTGTAGGCGCATGGACATCAAACTGTTGTCTTAGGTACTAATTAGCTATTTGTAAAATGATGGGCTTTTCTTTTGTGGTAAATAAAATAAAAAAAAGTAACTGGGCTCCAATGGTCTAAAAGCATTTGCAAAACTGAAGACAAAGCACAAACAGCCTCCGTTTTACGTTAACATGATTTCTCTGTGGAAAGGAAGGGCTGGACTTTGTAATTGTTGAATTATAGAAAATGGAACTGAAAATGTTGAGGGTTTGACTTCTGGACAGACTGGAAAATGAGGAGGGGGGGGTCCAAACATTTCTTTAGTGTGTCTAAGTGCTTTGTGACCCACATTTAGGCTCCCCAAGGTAAAGGAAATGGCAACACACACACACACACACACACATAGGTTCGGGGCCCTTCGGGGTGGGGAGATCAAACAGCGAAATGCAACAATACAAAAGGTTGATTAAGTCGTCAGGAAAGGTCAGAGCCTGGCTCAGATGGCCTTTTGAACCAGACTGGGGGTGTTTGAAGAGCCAGGCCACCCTCCAGGCCTCCACCCAGCCCCACCCTTTGCAGCACCATCCTTTGGTCTGAACCCATACAGGATACCTATGTTTGTCTGATGGAAGTCTTCCTATTCTTCACTCTCCTTCTGCCTGTTGAACACATAGTATTTCTGTCTCTGTCTTGCAGGTGTCAGCTGGTAAAGCGTGTGTGTGTGAGTGTCTGGGTGTGTGAGTGTGTGTGTGAGTGTGTGTGTTAGTGCGCGTGTGTCAGTATTTGGAGAGGAGTGTGCCCTGAACGCATCACACGGAGACAATGAGCGAGCTGGAACAGTTGCGGCAGGAAGCCGAGCAGCTACGCAATCAGATCCGGGTACGGCAACATTTTGTGTGCACGTCATCTATAAATGTCAAGTTGCTGTTTGGTTATTTTTAGATCACTAAGATATACAGTTTCTGTAAATAGCAATAACGTATAGCCCATAGTTTTTTTTTTTAGTCTATTTTTTCATTATTTGTTTATCCATGCAGGAATCTTGTAAGTTATATGTAGCTGTTTGTATTGACTAAATTTGTTGCTGGTCAACATGATTATTGAGGTTTTTGTGTTGTAGGATGCCAGGAAAGCCTGCAGTGACTCCACTCTGTCACAGGTAAGACTTTCTTTCTACATATTAAAAATTGTGAAAACAATGAGCGGTGTATTTTCCTGTGCAATTGTACACATTTTCATGGTCACAGTTATCATATTTTGCAAAATGAGGGAGTGTTCAAGACATTAGAAGTTACTTAAAATAGCAATAACCATGAACAATATTAAATACATCTATATACCAAGTTTAGGTTGTGGATTTTGTCAAGGCAAAGTATTAAGGTGAACCAAAAAATAAATATATACAGAGAACACCATGAATTAAGCTTTGCCCCTCTGACTATTAAAGTCTTTTCAGTTCTGTAGTAGTTTTAGCCAGATGTGGTCTGAAGCTAGATAAGACAATCTCACTTTTGAATACCTTCAACAGTTGCAACACAAATCTACGCACTGCTTTCAGTTTAAGTCAGTAAGCTAGTCAAGGTCAAAACAGACATTAGAAATTCCCCAGTCTGTTAGTATTTACAAACATAAGTTGTCACTGATTCCATAAAAATACTCCAGACATTATACACCAATAAATGGTGTGTGTGCGAAAGCACATGCATCACTGCTGACACTCCTGTGTTTTGGCAGATCACAGCTGGTCTGGACTCAGTGGGCCGGATACAGATGCGGACGCGACGCACTCTCAGGGGACACCTGGCCAAGATCTATGCAATGCACTGGGGAAGTGACTCCAGGTAGTGTAGTTATTCTACAAACAACACAATTATGAGCAAAGAGCAGGAAAGGAAATTTAATGTTTTTTTTTTTTTTTTTT
>NC_048415.1:13427913-13429806 GCF_013103735.1 Etheostoma cragini | reverse complement strand
TTTTTTTTTTTTTTGTTCCTGGTCTGATTTATGTTTTTATTGTGGGTTTTTTGTAGGTGGCTGTAGTTGGAAATTCTGTTAAATACAATCTGTACTTTAAGATGATAGCTAACATTCCCCCCATTTCTGGAAAGTTTTGTTAGGCCCCAAAAATGGCAAAATGCAATTGTACACCCTCAGTCTATCGTCAACTTGTTTAAAATGTTGTTCACCATAATATATAGTTTTTGATGCAGTGGTTTGTGTAGGTTCGTTGTTTCTTCTGCTGGCTATGTGGTGTCATTTTCAGCTACTTTAGGTTGCTTGCTTGGTTGTTTCCATTCAAAAGATTCATTTTTAATCACTGAGCACACTAAACCAAAATTATATCCACTCTGTATTTCTCATAAATTACATAATATTCACCACAATTTAGCTTGTTTTCTTTTCTGATTTTATTAGAATTGTACGACCTTTTGAAGCCAGTGTTAATTTCTGTCTGCGCTAAGAGACCGTTGAGTTTCTAGACTGCCAGTGACAGCATGGCAATGTTAAAGGAACACACCGACTTATTGGGACTTTAGCGTATTCACCGTATTCCCCAGAGTTAGATACATTGATACATACCCTTCTCATCTCCGTGCGTACTGTTACTCTGTCTGGCGCCCCAGCTTAGCCTGGCAAAGATCGTGCTGGAAACTGGTTCCAACTAGCCACTGCTCCCATTAAGCAACAAAATAACACCAACATGGGTGTACAAATAACAATGTCACATGAGACACAGCCATAGTGTAACTTAGGGTGAACATATTTTGATTTCCAAAAAAGAGGACACTCGGCCCTGCCTGGAGACACAAAATCCGACAGGCTTCTCAGAGGTTAATGTACAAGCTTTATAAGGCCTCAATGGTACAAAAATAACGTCACAACAAATTATATCACGCAACAAAGTTCCGTAGTATTGTGTCCAAAGCACCAGTCAATTTAAGTACACGGTTAATGGACCCTTAAAAAACAGTGAAAAATTGACATTTTCATGATTTTATTATATTGATGATAGTTATTAGTTTACAATCATGTGTGTTCACTGTGAGTAACGGGGTGGATCAGTTAATACCATGATGTTGTTCGCTACTAGCTAGCTATTCACATTGGTTTTGTTGACGGAAGTAACTGCCCAAATCACTCCACCCAAGTAACAAAGTAGCAGTGCTTAATCTTTCTAAGAATATAGTTCCCAGTTAGTATGCGGTTAGAATATGGCTGTGTCTCATGTGACCTTATTTGTACACCCTGTGACTATAAAAATCAAAACATGTAAATAGGAAAATGTTAGTGTTATTTTTTCACTTTTTTGGAGCAGTAGGCTAGTTGGATCCAGTTACTTGCAGCAGCTTTGCTAGGCTAGGCTAATGGTGGGGGCGTCAGACAGAGTTACAGCACGCACGGAGATGAGAAGGGTATGAATCGACTTATCTAACTCTGGGGGTAACGGTGAATAAGCTAAAGTCGCAATAAGTCGGCGTGTTCCTTTAACAGTACAGCTATCACTGTCAAGATCTACAGTAGGACAGCACGATATGAGGAAAATGTACGGTAACGTTGAATATCGTAATAACGATAATACCTGCCATAAATAAATGGATGTTAAAGTACTCAGTTCTGCTATTTTCAGTATAAAATACAACATATTGCCTGTTGAATTTAGAACAAATGAAAGGAAATAATTTCCAACATTCGTATATTGAACAATTGAATATAAAAGGTGCCACTAAAGAAGTGACTTAACTGATTCAATTATTACTAGGGATGTCCCGATCAGCATTTTAGGCCTCTGATCCTTATCCGATCTTTTAACCTCAAATCCGATCCGATTTCGAGTCCCGATCCGATATTTTGCCTTTAGTATTGAAA
>NC_048415.1:13419451-13427813 GCF_013103735.1 Etheostoma cragini | reverse complement strand
AAATAGTCACAATCAGTGGTGTAGTGGTAAAAAAAGAGGTGGGTAAACTATAAATTCTGTGATAAGGTGGGCCACGGCCTACCGGTGGATCCTGATGACGTTGCTATAGGCTGTCATTTATCACTGTTTTTTCCCTCATAGGTCGCACAATCAGTATTCAATTCATACATTGATCAATGTTCTTGTTAAAAAGACTCAATAAAGAATTATATGGTTGAAATCTATAAAGTTTACTAAATGACAAAACAGAGACAACAAGAATATGTGTAAATTATTCACATTTAACAATCTGGAATCAAAGACCTTTTTTACAGTTGTCTTAAAAAAATTACTCAAACCAACTAATCAATTATCAAAATAGTTGGTGATTACAGTTTATATAAAACCCCCATTGATTTTCTCCACATGAATTTAGATTATCAACCATAATGTATAAACCATCCCAGGTAGACTGACCCAGTTTCTGCTCCTGATGAAGCTAGAAGTCTGTATGATATCAACCTTGTAACATTATAAGAAAAACAATTATCCACTATCTTACGTAGAAAACCTAAATTACCTACAATCCTAAACGTAACAGCAACGGTTCTGATTGGTACAACGTGCTGTTACCATAGAAACGTTTACCGTACCTGCGATGTTCTTCATGTTATAAGCCCCCAACGTAGACTTCAAGGCAGCGCTGCGACCGTGACTTCAAGGCACCAAACCATTGCCCAATCCTAGCGCTGCCTGGAAGGCGAAGTTGGGGGCACTATACCCCAAACACCGCAAGAGACACTGACAGTAATGCAGCGCAATATGATAGACTTTGTCTTAGGTTTAACAACCTATGAAACTAATAATGAACAATATGAAACTAAAACAGAAGCTTAATTTAGAATGGCTTTGGGACAAAAGGCTATTCAGAGGTGGATAAACGCACTTTGGAGGTGGGGAAACGCCATTTCAGAATTTTGAGAGGTGCATAAACGGCGTTTACTAGCGTTTAGCCTCCACTACATCACTGTTCACAATTCAGTAAATTAATGTGAAACATCTCAATCCAACTTAAAATGTAAACAGAATTCAGTCAAATGAATTCAAAACTTTGGAACTGCAACTTAAAAGTAGCATGATCACTGAAACATGATCAAAATCAACAAGAGCATTCTTCAGTCATGAACAAATACGTACGTAGTTCTGAACAGAACTAGACAACCAAACCTGAATACTTAGTTATAATAACCACAATGCTCTAGGACAGTCTTCACTCGCGAGAGTAAAATACTTCCACACTTCTGACATGCACCGCCGCGGAGGTTTGTATTGCGCAACTACCGTCAACCGTAAGATCGGCGCGACTAGTCAGGTAATGTAGCCGATCTCCGATCACGGGAAAATAGGAAAAGATCGGGCCGATCCGATCTCGAGATCGGGATCGGGACATCCCTAATTATTACATAATTAGTAATTCCTAAGTACTACCACCAACTTGACAGTCAATATCCAGGCTATACAATGTAGCAAAACCTGGGTTTGGCAGCAAACTGAAACCAAATTTCATCTGTCACTGTAAATTGTACACAAGTACAATTACCTTAGAATGTAGGTATTTTCAACTGTTATTATTATTTCTGTGTGTAATATGTCTGTGTCACTATTTATCTGTCTTTCTGTCCACCTGTCTCCCAATGCAATGCACTGGGGCAGTGACGGCAGTCCCAGGTGTGGGGCTATACTACTATCAGTACTACTATCACTACTACCACTACTACTTAGTTTTCTACTAATATGACTAATACCACCATAATTGACTGTCACTACTGCCACCTCCGCTACCACTGTACATCTGTCTAAGTGCTAGTACTGTTTTACGCCCTCACTAAGAGCACAGTAATGATATTAGCTGGGCACAGAGAGACAGGCAGCCACCACCGCTTATTTAATATTTCCTTAAAGATGCAGTTTGTAAGATTTAAATCTTTTCTTAGAGTTAAATTTTTCCAAAGGTGATGATTCACAATTTATCAGTGAGTCCAAATTGGAATGCACAACCCACAAACTGCTTTTTTAAATGGAATTCCTGCAATTATGAGCACCAAGAATTGTAGTATGCATGTTGTGCACTAGCTTTATTTGATAGAAAATTAACTGGAAGATGGTGTGGCCAAAAAGTATTTCTGTTTTTCTGGTCAAATTTGTAGATTTAACCTGTTCTTCAAACTGTTCTGTTTAAACAAATTATGGTTTCTTTTTTAATCCGTAAAACCTACTGGTATTACCTGCAACTTATGATGCATAGGCTGTTTAAATGTGTGTGTATGTGTGTATGTGTGTGTGTGCCTAGCACCCTCAGGGTGACCCTGCAAGAGGTCAGTGTTTATTTTGTAAACAGCCACTGACATTTAAGCGTGATGGCTCTCCACTTGATTGTAGCATAGCACCGTCAAACCACTTCCTGTCCTTGGAGAGAGGGAAACACCCAGTTAGGAAGGGAGGTAGGGGTTCCAGCTGTTTCTGCATTTGCACCACCTCTAACTCTCACTCTATCGACTGTTTCTACTTCACTATCTTCTCTAGATTCCCTTTTTGGCTGTCCCTTCTTGCTGCCCAACCATTGACTGTAAATACTAATGGCCAAAGCATCCGTTTCGGTGAAGTATTGCAAATGCGGAAGGGCCTTAAACCTGCATTCTATCTGAATGCCAGCAGAGGGCGCAACGTGTGTGTGTGTGTGCAAAAGGAGGTCTGTTTCTGTAGAAGTCGATGAGAAAGTCACTCGCTTGTCACTTGATTTATTACCTCAGTAAACATTTTTAGTAGGAGTTTATGCTCTTAATTAGTGTTTTTGGCGGCCTGTTTTAATCTAGTCTTTGTGTCAAGCTGTCATTTGTTTTAAATTTTTTGTCACATTCATACTCTTTTTAGTCTAATCAAGTTTCAGTCGACTAAAAGTCTGAGCATTTTAGTCAGAATTATCCATGACTGTTTAAGTCTAGTTTTAGTCAACGAAAATGGACAACATTTAGTCTACTTTTAGTTGAAAATTGTATTTCTTTTTTTTTTTTTTTTTGTAATGCGATTCTATTTAATGCTGTCAATTACAGCATAAGTGCCTAGTAGTATATACATAACCAAAATGTTGACCAGCAGGGGATGCTTAGCACACAATTAGTCAGTCAGGTAGGACTAAGTACTCACACAATCTCTCAAACAAATACACACACACACACACACACACACACACACATACACGGTAGTCACACACGTTTGTCTCAGTTGTTTTAAGCTCCAGTGGCTAACGTTTTATAGCTAATGTTAAAATGAAACACATTAACCACAGCCTCATGAGTTGGCATGAGCTTTCTGAAATAGAAAGTAACGTTATGTTAACGTCTTAGCCACCTCAATTTCATTATGGAATGGCTTGAGATATTTAAGGTTCATGGTGTTCTTTCCTGTTTTTGTGGCCGCATTTCTCCCCATCTTTTTCCACAACACATTGTTTTTTTTTCCACTTCTGTGTAAGGAAAGTTTTTCCAAGTGTAGTTAGTTCTTTTTCTCCCTAAGACGAATTCTGGCTGGCTGGCCATGTTCCTTTTTTCTTGTCAGACTTAATTTTGTTTGTTGGCGTTTACTTTTGTCTCACCGTTGCCAACTCTCAGCTAATGTCACAGACACCGCCCAACAGTCTATGACTCCTCCCTCTCGTCTAAAATCGCCACATCTGCAAACAAGATGGCTGCGCCCGTTACGGCAAACTCGACGGCTCATAGCAGATCTCCACAAACCAGTGGGTGAAATCACACATGCTCTGTCCATCAATGTAAACAGTCTATGTGCCCCACCCCAGCTTATTTCTAGTGCTTTCCAACCCTTCAGGCTTCCACCTCCCACCCGACAGTAGGGACTTTTACATAACTGGGCTAATGAATATTACACGGTGTGGGACAAAAAAAGAGGATTCCCTGGATGAGGAGAGTTCCACCAGGAGGGGGAAGAAGAGGGAAGATGGTGGGAAATGGGGACTGGCAGAGAAGAGTAAGGAGCTCACGCTGAATGCCTTAGACAGAGCACCTTATAAAACTTATAAAAACAGTGTGGCTGCTGGCTGCTGGCTCTCATTGCTTTTAATAATCAAGTTTGCATGTATTTTAGATTGTTTGTTTTTTTTCCTTCCCAAGATTATGTGTTTATGTGTGATCCATGTGTCATGCTGCTGTTCTTGATGTGTTTCTAGGTTACTGGTCAGTGCCTCACAAGATGGAAAGCTAATTATCTGGGACAGCTACACAACAAATAAGGTGAGATTATTCAAAATCCATGATAGAATGCATAATGTGTACATATACAGTTGCATTAAAATCAATCAGTTACAGTACATTTAAAAGTTTTCTGCCATCGACAATGTGCTCATCTGGTTAGACAAGCTCATATTAACTGTCCAGATGTTGCTTTTAGAGCACAGACTGTATTTATGCACTGCCTCTCTTAAACAGTACTGTTAATACGTTGGGAACTGCGACAGGCCACCATCCAAATGACCAATTATCAAAACACCAAGAATATCACTCTCTCACCTTATTAAAAAGTAAATTCAGATTTTTATAATCAAGTAGTAAAGAGAAAGTGGCAGAATTTTGTCAGCTGATGACTTAATTGTATCACACAATATTTTGGATTAAGCACATACATTGACCGTAAAGCTGAACACTACTTCCTTTTTGTTGTATTTAATAATACTCTCCTGGTCCTTAGATGCATGCCATTCCGCTGCGTTCTTCCTGGGTGATGACGTGCGCCTACGCCCCCTCTGGGAACTATGTGGCCTGCGGTGGCCTGGACAACATCTGCTCCATATACAGCCTGAAGACCCGTGAGGGAAACGTGCGTGTCACCCGAGAGCTACCCGGGCACACAGGTAACACAGGGCCGGTCAAAAATAATGCTAATAAAATGACCCGTTTCTTGACAACAGAACCTAGAGCATATATCTTTTTATTTCTATCATGCTAACTAACTTTTAACTGTTACTTATTTCTCATATCCCAAACCTGAAGGCAGCATGCCAGATTTGTTCAATACATGTGACACATATCAATTTCCTTACTGTGGTTTTACATTTTAGATATTATGTATAAACTTGAGTCAAACAATGCCTTTGTTGTTATCCACTGGATGGAAGTGTTAGGTAAACCTTAGCTAGATCAGTACTTACAGTACATTTAATTAGTCTCACTTTTCAGCCTAGGAACGGAGTACTAAGTTGAACTAATATACTAGTGCTACTCTAGTGCATGCACATCCCTGAGGGGGGAGGGACATTGTTTTCTGCTACATGGCTACTGTGCTGGATGAACATGCCCATTTCGCAACTTTTTTTTCAAACTTTCAAAGCATAGTATGTTGGTAAAGGGTGCGTTCAGCTATCTAAGCACAGGTTACAGGAAAATTGTATCACCCCGGGTTAAAACTTACATTGGGAAGAAGCATTAGCAAGGCAGTCAAAATTCAGTCGTGGTAGGTCACCATAAGAGCAGTTCAAGTAAAGTGCCTTGCCCAGGTGAACTGACAAGGCAGGGCGGAGCTCTCCGTCTCTGAAGTCGAACCTCTGTTTATCTCCAGGTTACTTGTCCTGCTGTCGTTTCTTGGATGACAACCAGATACTGACCAGCTCTGGAGACACCACCTGGTGAGCAACCAACTTCTGCTCCTATCTGCACACTTTAAATAATTTAAAGCTCTTTACATTATAGAAATATTCCTGTCGCCATGCTACACAGTAGATTGTAGCTGCTCCACCACATAATGTAAAAATGTCAGTTTCTCTCAAATATCCATCCTCTTATTCTCACTATCTTACCTTCATGTGGCTGATGTATAATGCCCTTTTGTGTGTGGATTTTACAAAAACACTTAGCTCTAGAAGGTGAGAGTAATTATCCACGGCAGACTCTTTGTCAGTCAAACAGAGTTATAATTCTACAAAAGGTGTATAAAGATCCAGATGGAAAAAGCCCTTTAATAATGACACTAAAATTGTAATAATTCACATAAATCAGAAAATGATTTTAATAAAGGAGCTAGTATGTCTTTGATAATATGTGATTATTGTCTGAATGTGGCAATTTATATAAAAGCATTTATAGTCTCAAAGGACAGTCATACCTTAACGCTACCGCTTTTCTTGCAGTGCATTGTGGGACATAGAGACTGGCCAGCAGGCCACTGCCTTCACCGGCCATACAGGAGACGTGATGAGTTTGTCTCTAAGCCCAGACTACAAGACCTTTGTGTCAGGAGCCTGTGATGCCACCTCCAAGCTGTGGGACATACGTGATGGCATGTGCAGGCAATCTTTCACTGGCCACGTGTCCGATATCAACGCCGTCACCGTGAGTACTGAAACCCCTAACACAGACACACAGTCTCTCTCTCGCTCTCACTCTTTCGCTCGCTTTTACCCACTTTACCCACTAATTACTTTACTTCGATCATTTACATAAGCTTGTAGCAATTTCAGCCTTTGGCCACACACCACCTGTGCCACAGACGCACTGCCAGACAGTCTAGATGCCGGTCGCTTATTTATTGGACAGAATCTCTGAAAGTCCAAAACACTTCCTGGTCACAGAAATAATGGGGCAACACCAAATTCATAACCTCTTGAGTTTTCTGGTTCTGCTTCAGTGTTTCTAATATTTAAGTTACTTACAGGTTAAAAGGGCTTAAAACAGGTTTAAAATCCTGTGTCTGTCGCCGTTGCTTTGCAGCTGTAACCCAATCAAGGAAAGGGTTAACGTAGTTTTGGCCAATGGAAGAAGTTAATAATTTCATGGCACAGAATTAGAACCCAAAATTGAAACTTAAGCAACTAAAATTGCTGAATGTTACAACACTGTGTCATAGTGGTCGTTATTGGTCGGTACAGGCCAAAAGTTTGAACACACATTCTCATTCAATGAGTTTCCAGGCCGGGGTTCGACTCCAACCTGCAGCCCTTTAGTGCATGTCATTCCCCCCCCCCCCCCCCCCCCCCCCCCCCCCCCCCCCCCCCCCCCCCTTTTTGTCTTTCTTATGTCTTCAGCTCTCCTATCAAAGTAAAGGTCTGAAAATGCCCAACAACATTATCTTAAACTTTTTTTTAAAGACTTGTATCTCCTTTCATTAGCCACTAATAAAATACTACTATGTTGGGTGAATGCAGCAATATGTTGGAAAAGTTAAATTACCCACAAACAAATGACCTGTGACATGTGGTTGTTTCGTTGGTGTAACGTGCCAGACTTTTACTGCTTTTATGAACATTTTATTGTGATGAAAACAATAAGCCTCTTTAAAGAAAACCTCTCCCCAAAGGCCCCAGCCCTGTGCCTCAAAAAACCTAATATGATGGTGTAACAACTCTTTCCTGACTTCGGCTTGACTTTTCTTTTTGCCGTGCAGTTTTTCCCCAACGGGAATGCCTTTGGCACAGGCTCAGATGATGCCACCTGCAGGCTGTTTGACCTGCGGGCCGACCAGGAGCTGATGATGTACAGCCATGACAACATCATCTGCGGCATCACCTCTGTGTCTTTCTCCAAGAGTGGCCGACTGCTCCTGGCCGGCTACGATGACTTCAACTGTAATGTCTGGGATACTCTGAAAGGCGAGCGTGCAGGTAAAAGGCATCTGAGGTCTTAATGTAATTTTTTTTTCAATTTTAGATGACTGATCATCCGACCGTCTCGTTTTCTTGGACAGTGACCAGCGAATTAATACACTTTAGGAAGTGGAATTTTTGGCATTTGTGCTTGAATAATTATTATGATATATTAATAATGGATTATCAAAATAGTTGGCAGTAATTGTTCTGTAAATCAATTAATCAACCAATGGATTTACCTCTAATAACACGCATGAGTTGCATCCTAAAAAAGATGTTAATAGATAAATGAGTAGTAGGTTGAAATTGCATTGCAATGTAATAGTTTGAACACGGACCGTTTAACTGTAAAGTCTTCAGCTTTGTGACATAAGCAGTCATTTCTAAGTAATAAATTGATGAAAGGCTTTTGAATTTGGGTTGCAGATTTTTAGTGATCGACCTTTTGAATCTGGTTTATTTTCTTTGACCTCCAGGTGTGCTAGCGGGCCACGACAACAGAGTGAGCTGCTTAGGGGTGACAGAAGACGGCATGGCCGTGGCCACCGGCTCCTGGGACAGTTTCCTCCGAATCTGGAACTAATCTCAATCTCTGCCCGCCAACTTCCTCCTTCACAACCCCACCCTACATATCCCAACTCATCTTCTGGGCTGGACCTGAGGGGTGCTCACTGTGTCAGTCAAAATCCTCTCCACTCCTCCCCAGTTCTCCTCTGTGCTGGCGACCTGCCC
>NC_048415.1:13302588-13419401 GCF_013103735.1 Etheostoma cragini | reverse complement strand
CCCCCCCCCCCCCCCCCCCCCCCCCCCCCCCCCCCCCCCGTGAGAAAGTACCAACTCTTTCTAGCTTTTCAGTGACGTTTTTTTTCTTCTTTTTTTTCGACCAGCTATTACACAGAAACAAAAACAACCTTTCAGTATAGTTGTCCCAATCAAAAATAAGAGATTAGTAATGAAAAATTGAAGGAAAAAAATAGACAATTTCGCCCTTATACCAATTCTCTTTTTAGATTAAGAACATCTGTTACCGTGACTAACAACAAACAAGATGAGCGTCAGTGTGTAATATGTAAATGTATATATAAAGACAGTATATATGTATAGCATTATGTGTGTATATATGCATCATATATGCATATATAATGTGTATGTATATATTTTTGTAGTTTATTTCCCACCCTTGAGTTTTTTATTTTTAGTTGGGGGTTATATTTCAACTGTACATATTCACATTACAACATACAACATGATGCCAGAAACACTTATTGTATCCTGTATGAGTACCAGATGTAGTGGCAGACAATTTAGTCATATCATAGTTTCACAGAAAAAGTCTTTTATTCACTCATCACTCCCTCATCCAGCAACAAAAGAGGATTTAGCAAGTAAACAAAACAATTAGCAGAAATAAAATTTGTCCCAGCTAAACTCACTTTCCTCATTTGTATGTGTATTATAGTTACAAGCAGTAAGCCTCATGTATCCTGTTTCTACAAATTCCTGTGAATGATGACATTTTAATTTATTTTTACCAACACAGCCCCTGGCATTCCTCACCACAGTTTTCATTTGGAAGGAAACCGCCACAGTGCTAAACGCCAACAAGTTGTGTTTTTTTTTTTATTTTAGTCTGGATTCTGCTTCAGCTCCAAAGTAGAAACCAGTGAATTTTAGGCTTAAGATAGATCATTTTTTTTAACTGGAGACCCTGCCTCTGCCTCTACTCACATGGACTGTGGTTTCAAATCATCGGATGCTGAATCCACATCTGAAGACCACATCCATTCCATGCAAATCAACAGTTGTGTGATATTAGGATTGATAACCCAAAAATAGTCCTAAAGAGAGGTTTTGCATCCTAATATTTTCTGTGGCCTATAGAATCTACGCTTTTCTTAAGAGTTGAGACGAGCATCTCAAGTTACCCCGTACAAATGACACTGATGGAAGAAAGGCTTCGCAAAGAGAGACTTGTTCTCCCCAAGCAGAAGCCGTTTTCTACCTATGAACCTGTAATGGTGCTGAGACCTGTATGGACACATGGTAGAGAGCTCAGTCGTTATGTGGGAATATTTAAAGGACCATAAAGGACAGCAGTGACTCTGACTGCGGCCTCTGAAGACTAGAGGAAAGATGCAGAGAGAGAAAAATGAAAGATGTCTGTTAGAGATCGCCATGTCATTTACTTTTTTTTCTTCTTTTTTTTTTTTTTTTAAGCAAAGGATCAACAGATCTTTTTGTTGTCAAGGTGTGAACTGAGTGACTGCATGGAATTAAAATCATGTTAGCCACTCCTAAATAACACCAGTGCCACCACAAGCCTGTAAATAAAGAAAAAAAGTGTTTTCTTTAAAGGGTTTAACATTTTTATTTTCTCACCAAAAACATGTATTGAACTGAATATTGCTTGTGAAGAAAGTACACTTGGTAGACCGAAATGTACACTTAGTAGAGAGCTAGACATGCACTCACAAACTGTAGTACAAATGTAAACCATTGAGCACATGTGACTTAATTACCCATAGAAGTGCTATCTCGGATTTTGAGTATTTTCTCATCAAACATCTTCCATTATTTTGGTTCCAATAAAGGCTTAAAAAATTAAATACACATAATGTATGTGAGCTGGACCTATCCATCAGCTGTCTTAGGTGCCTATCCCTGAATATAAACATTTGACCCACCTGGGCTGGATAAAGGAGGTTTGTGCTCCTGTGAGATGTGGCATTATTGTCTCCATTCTGCCTTACGATACCATTCCTAACAGACGGTAATACTAGCATCAACTACAGTAATGTTTTCCTCTTACTATTCCTTTTTAGACACTGATCAGTAAGAGAGATTGCTAATTATTTTTCTTTTCCCAATAGAAGCACATACTGATACTAGTGAACACTAAAAAGCATGCTTACAGAAAACCACTGCGACCACATGCAGCTCCATACTGCTTCTTTAAACAAGTGTTTTACATCACTTTTTATACAGTTCTGCTTTCTACTACCACCAAACCGTTTGTAGTATTTATTTAGGTTCAGTCAGCTATCAATGAACCCCCTCTTCGGCAGTCTGATTCTAGTGACCCTTTTTTTTGTTTTTAAGTGTTTTAGCTGCTTCTACCTGGCTTTGCATTAATTAATCCATAACGAGAGAATGTTAAAGATTAGTTATAGTTTTTAGATGTGTGTGTGTGGCGGGGGAAGGGAATGGGGGGGATTGCTGATGTATGTGGATAACGTATAGATTTAAGTGTTACTTCCTCATTTGTGCCAATGTTATCCACAGACCCTGAGCTGTGAACTGAAATCTAGTCAATGTGACAAAAAACAAAAACATGTTTGCTCACTACTCAAGTGCCAGCCTTCTCCATATCCATCAGTTCAAGTCACGTCAGTATGATTGCCTATGATTTCATACCCAACCGCCTATTTCTGAAGATATGAGGGTTTTTTGTCCCAAGTTATTAGAGTAACGTTTCCATCTCAGTCAGCGGACATCAGCCGCTCATGTGTCCCCAGATAAAGATGAGAAATGTATTTAAAGCGATAAGTTGATATTTTTGGGGAATGTTTGCTTTCTGGCAGATAGATGAGACGATCCACACCATTCTCGTATCTGTCCGTTAAAAATTAGGCAACAACCAGCAGCCTGTCAGCTTAGCTTAGCACAAAGAAATGGAACCAGGGAAACAGCTAGCCTAGCTCTGTCTAAAGCACACTAACAATGTTATATCTTATTTGTTAAACAAAAACCGACGATTCACCAAACTGTTTTGGCTGGTAGTAGTAACTTTGTTGAATCTCTGCACATACCCACCCTGTTGAACTTCAGTTTTTGTATATATTAAAGAAATGAGATCTGTGTTAATTAGTGTTAGAGATGATGATAGGCAGGCTAACCGTTTCTCTCTGGTTTCCAATCATTATGCTAAACTAAGCTAGGCGGCAGCTAGCTATAGCCTTATAAGTTATTTGGTAACAGACAGACATGAAAGTGGTATCTTCCCTAACTCTCCTCAAGAAAGTGAATGATTATTCCCCAAAATGTCAAACTATTCCAACTAACCCAACCTGTTCTTTCATGACATCATGAGCTGTGAAAAAATAAAAACACACCAAAGCCCTTAACAGGTGAAAAAGGTGATTATGTGTACTACTGACAGTGATATTCAGAAGCAGCCATTTTCTCGCTCTGTGTGTAATTCAGCAGTATTAGCAGCTGAACCTGGAATAGTAACACTTCTACATGCCTGTGCAGTGACCACATTAATCCAAAAGATGCTTGACTTCATTTAATTTCACAGTATTGTGGTCTCATCCAGTTTGTTCTCTTAACTATACAACCAATATGGATCTGTCGAATCATCTTTTTAGATGTTACGAAATGTCAACATTTGATGCATTTACAGTATCGCCAGACATTGTTACCAAAGTACCAAGATATCTGACTTCTTTGAATAATTGGACTGGTATGTAAGTTGTTTGATCAATGTGAGTTGATTGGTCAGTCACCCACAGTGGCAACGTCTAACTTCATAGAGCAGTTGTGAAAATTTGTTAGGCCGTATTTATGCATTTGCAAAATCCTCCAAATTGAATATCTGAACATGAGAAATTTAAAGTTTCTGATTCAACGACACCCACCACTTGAACTGATTGTCACACAATCACCACCAAAGCACCATCACAAAATAATGCACTGCCCTTTGACTCTACAACCTACTGTTCTGACATTTTGTTTGGATTTTATTTATTGTTTTATATTTTAAGCCAGTAAAGACCAGGGACTTGGTGCCATGATAATTCTCTTACAGTGCTTTTTGTGTGGAATTATAATCACTTGTTATGGAATAATTTTTATAGTCTTTTTCACACCAGACCTTTTTTTTGTATTTGTACAGTGGCTTGGTGATACTGATATGTTGCCATGAGTTATTGTAACCAATAAAAAGCTTCTAACCAAGAGTCCAAACCCTGACTGATTTCCTTTTATTACATAAATGTAGACTGGATACAAATATTTAAAGATCTATATGACATAGAAAAGGACAGATTGAAAGTTACTTTAGGCGGTGTTGGGTGACGTTACTGCTTGTTGACGTTCAAAGTATTTTCAAACCAAACGAGACTAGCTTGCCCCTCCCTCATGTCGTCCCCTCCCTTCTGTGCTTCCGCACGCTAACCTCAAACTCAGTTCAACTCACTAGTGTCCGCTAGCTTGTCGGTTACTATGGGCGAATAAACAAAGTAAATAGAGAGATTACTTTAAATGACAAAAACCTCCAAAAACAAGTTAGCCTGATGTTTTCATTCTCAGATTCCAGTGCCGACCTCAAATGTTGTGGGCGGGGCAAAATTCCATTGGCCTCCAGGCTAAAAACAAGTGAAAGTAAGATTCGATAACACCTGCAATTACCACTTATCACCATAGGTGCCGCCAAAGAACCAGAGATTGTAAATATAATTTCCACCGATGCTCCATTCTATTAATGATTAACAGGTTGCACTGCAGTAACAATCACTGGCTGCAGATGCACTGGGAGCAGGACTATATTTGCAGGGCTTCATTCTTTTGGCCTTAGAAAGTGTTTTCTTTAAGGTTCTAGAATATGGAAATAAAACCTAAAGAATGTACTAGTGGTGAAATACGCCACCACACCAGGTACCTTTAACACTGAGTTCTGAAAGTAAATTCTAATGTCTAAAAAAGCACAAAAAGTCAGTTTAAGATTTACAGATTTATTACAATCATGCAAATCTGGAGGTATTTCAACACAAATTAAAGGAAAGACAATTTTAGTGCAGCCTGTTCTAATTGTTCTTAGAAGTCTAATGGGTGTTTATAAAGTAGGATATTACAAAATGAGGATTTCCAAAACCTTATATCTATACAGTTTACATAGTCAGAAAATAGAACGTGAACCAACAGTATGCTAAAAACATGCTTTCCCTTTCTGGTCAAATATTATTTCTCTCAGTGAATTGTCTAACTGTAATTAAGAAAACAACTTTCCTCTGTTGTTATTAAATATATTTATTTTTTGTTGCCAACATACAGCAGATCATGTGCCTGAACAGATACTGTACATGTACAATCTTACAGAAACTCAAACTTCATTTGATCCACAAAAGTTAGTCAAAAAAGGCATATTCACAGTTAGAAGTACGTTAGTGTCAAAATGTAGCACCCGACCGGTGGCCTTCCCAACGACCGAGATTCCATCGCCACCTTGTGGAGTGTCTTTGCACATATTAAATCCATCTTTCTTTGTTTTACAGGCAGTTCTTGTTTTACAGTTTTGTTCACTGCAGTTTCTCAAGCACCACTGGGCTTGCTGATGAGGAGAGGAGGGGGGGGGGGGGGGGAATACTGTCGTGTCTGGGCCTTTAATCTCCCCTGTCCACTTAGAGGGAAAATTCTGATTGTTTTCATAATCAATTCCTCTTTTTTTCTTAATTAGTTGACAAGTCAAGAAAAAGACAAAGTGGCCATCCAGTTACTAAAGTTACTTTCTACAATTCGACTATTTTGTGTGACCAAAAAACTAAAGTAACTACATTTTTACAAATGAAACAAAACGTCTGAATCTTTTCGCTTGAGAAGCTGCAGAAGTTTGGTATTGGTTATGCCTGATAACCTTTCATTGGTTATCAAAATATCTTTAGATTTCTTTTTAGATGATAGACCAATTGATGGATTGATCTCTCTGTCCTGCACTACTGTCCACAGAAACTGTGGGGTAGATTAGGTGATGAGGCCCAGGCGCCATGAGGCGGTACCTGGCGGAGGAATGATCGGCTCATCAGGAACCAAACTGCGGCGCGATGAACAGCAGCAGCTCACTGCTGAGGCTGCAGGTACTGGTTTGTGAA
Organism: Etheostoma cragini; assembly: GCF_013103735.1. Classification (NCBI taxonomy): domain Eukaryota; kingdom Metazoa; phylum Chordata; class Actinopteri; order Perciformes; family Percidae; genus Etheostoma; species Etheostoma cragini. The sequence goes on along the minus strand of NC_048415.1, from coordinate 13,413,315 downwards.
CTCCTCCAACTGTTTCTCCAGTTCTGTTGCTTTATGTCTGTTGAGGAAACAAACGCATATCAGATTTGAACAAACTTCATATCTAAAGGTTCAATTACCATTTCCTTTTCCAAAGATGCTCTAAAGTTACATTGTAATTATATAAATAGTAAAACTGAATAGCAGACTTTTTTGCCAAACGTAGTATTGCCAAACAGTATTAGCAATTCCCCAACCTTTCAATAATGACAGTTCAGACTTTCCCCAACCCGCCTAAAGTCCCTGTGTTTAAAGAACTAATTTGCCAATTTCAACACATATTGTGTAATTTATGTTTGTTGTATCATGACACAACTACGTAGACCTTTGTACATATCAATACTTGATTTAAAGCAAGTTTTTTTAATCACAAGCACAGAAGTAGTGGCAATAAAAACTCATATGTATTTCCTTGTGTCATTGGTTATTGCTCTCTTTGATTGCCTCAAGGTCTTAACTACTTTTTGTTTTTGTTGCTGTTCCTACACTATCACTCATATCATTTAGATATTAATTTCCCACACACTAGACCTTCGCAAATTCCATGACAGTCATCCCCTCTCTTCCCCACCCTTCATGTTGCCCCCCTCCAATGAGAGAAGGAGCCAGACTGACCGCAGGCTCTTGGAGTGTTTCTGAACGGTCTCCAGCTGATCTATCTTGGCTGTCAGTTGGCGGATTTCAGCCTCAAGCTCTTTTTGCGTCTGGTCCACCTGCTGACAGAGCCGGGCAAAGGTTGCCGCCATCTCCCTGGCAACACAGAGAGCACAGCATTGCAGTGCTTGTTTCTTGGATGGGACTAGGATCGATGGATCTGTCTGTCTGTCTGTCTGTCTGTCTGTCTGTAAGTGTGTATGTGCGTGTGTGTGTGTGTGTGTGTGTGTGTGTGTGTGTGTGTGTAAGTGTGTAAATGGTGTAGAGAAATGAGCACTTGATATCAGCATAAATGCGCTGCCTGTAGAAGGATTTATCAAATTAAGTACATTGAGTATTTTGGCATTTTTCCCCTGCATGGTATCTACTCGGTTTTCTGCCAAAAGGTACTTTTTTGTAGTACTACCTCAGACGAGGTTCAAAGCCAGCTGAGGCGATACCAAAAGGTGACATGAAAATCCGCAAACTACTGATTGGTCGGAGACGGGGCTAGCAACACACGGGGCCGGGGGTGTCCTGAACAAACCCGCTGTGTTTACCGGTAAATAGTTTATCCAGCATTTTTTGTTGTTGTTTCCTTCGGGTTCATTAGAAACTAATTTGCCTTCTGGCTGTGGCAAGAATCAAAAACAAGACACCTTTGACATTCTCTGTGTGTGTGCGCTGCGTTAGGTCACGGCAGTTTCCTGCTATGACTACCAGCCACCCCTCGCCTCGCGCATAATGCGCTACTAATCCGCATTGGAAAAAGGAGGACGGGCCAACGCAAGCTAGTCAAGCCGAGCCAAAGGCGAGTCGAGCAGCACCATTAAGGAAAAACGCCATTAGTGATCAACATTTCATGTACTGCTCTGTCTGGTTTGTCCAACTATGAAATTACAGAAAGTCTACTGTATCAGGACTTACTGTTGGACCTGGTGGCTACAGTTTGCACTAGTAAAGCTGACGATGAGCTGCAGCTTCTCACTTGCGTAGTCCACAAACTGGCGCTTCAGAGCGCGCTCCTTTGCCTTCGTGGTCCAGGTGAGTCTCTCGTACAGGTACAGCAGGCCGTACACAGAGGCAGACAGGCCGATCAGCCTCCAGCCAACTGTTCTCCACACCTGAAAGAGAAAATAAATAACAGAGGCGGGGTTAGCTCTCACAGCCTTATTAGGGAGGGTTTTCAGTGCCATGTGCTGCATTCGTAGAAGCCATAACTAATCCGTTTTTTTTGCATTCAAATCTTTTTCACAATATTGGCATAAACATACCACTCCCCCAACGATGATAATACCCATTGAAGTACGGGAGGTGAGGGATGCTACGTTGGTTGCCATGGCTATCATCAAGTCCTCCTGGCTCATGAGGGCTGTCTCGTTGTTGGGCGGGGCTATCGTGGAGGGGGGTCCTGAGGAGGGCGTAAGGGCCATTGCTGGTCGAGAGGCCTAACGACAGCAGAGTTATTCAAAATCGGACTTCTTCAAAATGTTACGTGTTTGCGTGAATTCAGTCGCATCACATAAAAACTAAGAACAAATACTGAGATTAGCTACCGCAATATAAATCCATGAATGTTGATTCTAATAGATAACTAGCGCTCTCCCACAGTAGCAGCCTGTACCTGGAAGTTCTGGTCCACCAGTCTGAGCGCTTTCTCTGCATTGGCCGATCCCAGGAAGCGGTGGACTAACGCTGTCCAGCCAAATGAAAAGTTAAACTCAATGTTCTCCTGGAAGTCACTGCAAAGTGTGCTGCAGTTTAGATCGTAACTTAGGTCGAACTTCCTGCTGGGCACCAGCATGTGGACTTGGCTCTGGGCCGCAGAGGGAAGCAGAGGGAGCATGCTCTCTGGAGAGTGAGCAAACAGGAAGCATGAGAACCACAATAGAAAGAGACACAAATACTGTAAACAGCAGCCACTTGTATCTTAGTTTGGATTTTAAACATGCACTGACGCAAGGGAAAATATGGTAGTATTCTAAGTTCATTTTACAGTTAATAATGGGGCAGAAAATAACAAAAGATGACATAAACAGAATCACAACATTATCATTATGGTCTATAAAGCCAAAAAAAGCTACATTTGATCCGAATACTCTGCTTTTCTTTATTTCCCCTTAGGGAAGAAGAAAAAAAAAAAAAAAAAATCACACCACAATTTCATAACAGCACATGAGTCCCTTTCATCAGAGGGCACATTAACACCTTTGCAAAATCACTGTCACTGAGCACAGCTTGGATGCGTGCCTGACACAGAGACGCGTTTGTAGCATAATGGGGCATGGGATGATGGCATTCAGCCAGGAGGGTAAATATAGCAAGGCGCTGGGTGTTGCAGACCATAGCTCGAGTGCCCAAAAGGTTTTGACTAAGTTTAGCAACCCTCTCTAAATTAAGTAAAAACAATGGACTGGAAATCTGGGCTGAGGTCATTTTCTAGGAAATTATGATTTCTTCCTTGGTCTTTTCAACAAGAAAAGGTTTTGAGAACATTAGGATTTTAGAAAAACCAACCATACATTTTCAATCTTCACTATTCTTCCATCCGACAGTTCTTTATTAGTATTTTTCCTTTATTAAGATGGTATACTGTACTAAATAATACAAAATATCATAAATGACCTAGAGAAAGCGTCAAAGCTTTAACGCGCTACTTTTCGATATTAATGAACGTCCATTACATTCTAGCCATTGCCAAATGAGTTGATACAAAGCTAATTACTGTTAATCTATCTATCTATCTATCTATCTATCTGCTCCTTTGCGCGCAGAAACTCAAATGAAGAGAATTACCTCTTCTGAAAAGTCAATCATGTTTTATCAATCCTCTGTGTCCTCCTTGGCTAATAGCAACTGTGGGTGGGGGCGCATGCACGATCACGGAAGGCTTGTATAATGTGGATGCGCCGAGTATTTTGTGGTTATCACTTAGAACTCCTCATTGGGGCTACAGAAACTACGCACTGTAGCTTTTAAGTAACACTAAAGAACTTTTCCGCTTTGGTCTCCCTACAGGTCACATACGGAATTGTCTGTAACCATTCTTTAGTGTTGCTTTACGCTCTAACTTATGGTGTCTACTAAATTTACGTTGATCCTTAAAAGGTAAATGATGAGGTGTAGATTATTATTTGTTGATTTCTTTAAGAAAACCTATGGCTTCAGCAGAACTATTCACTCCTGACAGCTTAACCTAACCTCATTATTTTGTACACAGTTATGTTTGCCGTTTAATTACCCACCCATCATGTAACTCTGAGAAGACTGGACAGAAGCGTTGATGGCGTTGGAGCAGCGGAAGGCCAGATTCTTGCCCATCCCCTCCTCCACGTGAGCCAGCAGCTCCTGCAAAAAGCAATTGACAGCAGTCAACACAATAGAGAAAAACCAGAGTACATGTCACCAGTGCACCTGAGATTATTGGTCTGGAAATGGTGTGATTGTGAAGAAATAATCTGCGCCTCTACTTACAGACTTGTAGATTTTGAGGACATGTGGCGACGGGTGGAAGTCAGCGCAGAACTCATCAACGATTACGTGGAGACGGCAGATCTCCTCTCCCATGGCGCTGGACACCTGGATGAAACATAAGAGATCAGCTAAACCACATCTACCTGTAAGACCACTTTTGTTCTTCGTTTCTGTCCAGGCATCAATGAGTTATTTAAAAAAAAAAAAAAGATTCTACTTTGTTACATTTGATGAAAAACTGCATGCAGCTGTAGTATTATAGGTAGGCATCAAGCTGAAACTCTTATTTAGAGTAAAGCTGAAATTAATAAGTTAATCAATTAATAAACAAAAATTGAACCACCAACAATTTAATTGTTTAATTGAATTTTGATTCAATCATGCAAAATGCCCATAATGTGCTTGTTCAACCTTCTCAGATGGAAAGAGCTGCTGTTTTTACGTCCTTCTTCTTATTAACTGACTATCTTTAGCTTTGGGGCCATTTAAAAACATAACCTCGGCCTGTAAAAGAATTATGATGAGCATTTTTCCCTATTTTCAGCTATTATAACCAAACTAAAATAATCAATTTATTGACATGAATCAATTATGGAAACAATGGTTATTTGATTCAGAGCTGTAGGTGTAAGCAGGTAGGTCTCTGATAGTAAGGTGGGAAGAAGTAAACTTAAACAGGAGATATAATAGTTCTTCCACAAGTCCTCGTCTACATTACCTTAGACTCCACGTCCTCACTGATGGCCTTGATCTTTTTCTTGATGTCATCAATCAGCAGGTTGAGCTGATTCTTGACAAACTCCAGCTGGTCTATCTGATTCTCTCTGTCCTCCAGTGCCGCCACTCTGAAGCCCCACCCCGCAGACAGGAAATTAAGTCAGAAATGCAAACTAGCAGCTGAACGATTTCACTGTCAAAAAGAGTAAGGTGAAGATACATAAAGAGCAACACAGTAGAAAGTAGCATTTTCGAGAAATCCCTTGATAGTTATAGAATGTACTACTTCACATGTCCCTCTTTTACTAAACAAAAATCATTAAATTGTGTTACACCAACACATCTTTTTAGTTTTATAGGTTACCTCTATATCCGCTGACCATAGGAGACAACATCACAGAAAAATACATTTCAACCCATCCACTCCCACTAAAAGAGTATGTATGGAGCAAAATACCCACCTCTTCTCCGCTGCCTCGATGTTGATGGCGTCCATGATGCTCTGGACTTTTTCTGTGATCTGCTTGGCCCTGATTGTGTGCTGCTCAAACTTTGTTTTCACTGCTGACTGCGAGATACACTCCTGCGAGGCCATAACACACAAGTTACTGTGACGGCTATAGGGGCTGCTGCTGGATAGGGTGCACGAACATGCACGCTACCAGGGACGACCAGAGGACAAGATAGACACCTGCTACTTTAACTTAAGAGAAAAAAACTAAATGGAAACACAGGTGTGAAAATGACAGCAGCAGTGTGTGTATCTTGCGTCCTAAAGCCCACATATTGTGAAGTCACAGTAATGTGTGGGTGAAGCCACAAGAAAATTATATATATATAAAAGCATATCAAATGTATACAATTAACAATGCAAGTGAAAGAAAAAAGAAAGTAACATATAAAAACAGGAATATTGTGTAATTTTCAGATAAATAAACAGTTATCCTGAAACACTATTCCAGTGGCCGTGTTGGCTCCTAGAGGTTTAGGCCTCGACGCAGAGGTCCGGGGTTCGAGTCCAACCTGTGGCCTATTTCCTGCATGTCTTCCCTCTCTCTCCCCCCTTTCTGACCCAGCTGTCTTGTCCATTAAAGGAGGAAAAGCCGCAAAAATAATCTTTAATATAAATCACTATTCCACTCCTTAATCCATTGTTGCTCGCGCAGAACATATTATGTCTAAAGCTCCATTGCCATTGCAAATTTTTTTATTTGACGTCTAGTTATGATACTTAAAGGAGAATTCTGGTCAATTCTAACAGGAAGCTATGTTATTTTTAAATTTGGAGTGCTGTCAGTATAGAGAAAAACGAAAACAATCGGTGCTGTCTACACTTTATCCTCCTGCTAGAGTTAGCACCCAACAGGCTTAAACAGGACAAGTTTTAAAGGTGTTTTTAGCCTCTAAACATGTTCAAAATGTCATTAAAGGTGCCTACCCATGTGCAGTGATTCCTTCAGAGTGAACACAGAGAATCTGACTGCTGTAAATGTGAGAGAAATGCATAAAAGTTGTGCTAATTGAGTTGTGTTTAGTTCTTATTTTGAGACTGCAGTTAGAGAGCTTAGGGCCGTCTACAAACTACAACACAGAAAAGAGACAAAACAAAAATGTAGACTATCAATTTAATGATTAAATAAGGTAGTGTCTCCAAACTTACCTCAATTATAACTTGTCTCCTGCTAATTTTACTACAGCACATACTTAAAAAAACAAAAACATATGCTTATTTAAAAAAAATATGATGTATCTCTTTTCAGTGTTGTAGTTTGTAGACGATCCAGAATCACTTCTTGCAGTATCAACAGAAACAAAACACAGCTGATTCTTTCTACTGACAGTACACTAAATGTACAATAGAGCCACATGTTGGAATTGACCGTTATTCTCCTTTAAGACTCACTTTTTAATTTCAGGCATTGCCTTAGGAGTGGGATGCACTTATCTAATTAACAAGAGGCTCACTTTTACTCCTAACTCTTCTAAAAGTATAGCAGAGCTGTACTAAGTTGCTGCTGATGAAAGCTGAACATTTCATGCTGCTTCACATTTAAAACTTTTAACTGGCCAAACAAGTGGGTCAGCAACAGGAAACAATATGTATTTGTAACAAGCAGGCTGCACACCTCCAACTCTTCAGCAAGGTCACCAACTTTACTGTGACAAAGTAGCTGCACAACGTGTAGTATTCAAGTGCACTTCCTGTCCCCAGGGGTGTCCTCAAACTAAACCACAACAATAGCTTAAGAATTATAACTTTCAGTCTTGTGATAATTTCTTCCCAATATGGACACAATTAAATTCCAGCTAGTTAAGAGACAAAACACAAAAAACTCAACAAGACAAAACAAAATCATAGTGAACTGAAAACAAAATGAATGTCCTCGCCTAAGTGAATCTAGACTTCAGCAATGAAGACGCAGGTTGATGGGAAAGGCACAGTGATTGGTCTAGAAGGCGGTGGGTGGAGCGAAACCCAACCAATGAGCCGGGTTCAAGTTCAGGTTGAACATTACTGTTAAGTAATAAGGACTGGTTGCTTTTCGTTTTTTTCTATTTTTTTTTACCATGCTCTCTCTCTCTCTCTCTCTCTCTCTCTCTCTCTCTCTCTCTCTCTCTCTCTCTCATGTGAAAATTAAACAATAAAATTAGCTCTGATAACAAAGAATGAAAAAATTGCCTCACTTCTAATAATAGTGACTTCCCTTCTCTCTCCGATTGCTAATTTTTGCCAGCAGCCAGACAATATCAAGAATTAGCTCTTTCTCATACACCAACTGCAGTGTTTATTAACTTTATCAGTATCTGTTTAATCTGCTGTTTTTGGCTTGATTTGACACTGGTTTCATCTTAGAGGCAATCCTGTTGAGACAACTTCCTGGTTGCAAATATATCGACAGCTAATCACAATTGTGCCAACATTCTTAAACTGCTCCATTTTCTTCAAAATTTGTTTGTCGGGTTTAGACAAAGAATAGATTATCCTTTGAGAAGTGAAAATAAAATTATTTGAAGACATGGAGAGGACACACACACACACACACACACACACGTAACAACAAACACACCTCAAACCTCCTCTCAAAGCATTGGAACTCCTTCAGTCTCTCATGGAAGCCCTCAGCCAGGGCTCCACCTGTTGGATGAAATGATCACATTGTATGTAAAATAAAAAATACCAACGTGCTTTTATCGCACAAATACACAACTGGCATCAGAACAAATACCTTATCCTACACCGGGTGTGAAATACCTAGCTGTTTATTGACTTATTTTGTAATTTTTAAGCCTATACTTTTGTTATGGATCATTTTCATTGCAGTAATAAATGTGTATATGAACACCTGTATCCACATTTTAAATAAAGATTCAAGATTCTAAACGTTTTGCTATTTCAGGATAGCATACTGGCTGGAATGATATCAAATGAAGATTTGAACATGTTTTCTCCATCTTCCAGGAATACAGCATCCGCTAGAACGTGAAGCCTCACCTGTTTCAGGCATGCCCTGTGCGCGTTGCATGCGGGAGTTGAGCACCTCTTTGGCGGAGACAAAGAAAATGCGGTTGGGTGCCTGATCACGGTCCACAACCTTCAGCTCCTCCACCAGGAAATTCATACAACGGTCTGTGTGCTGCTTCCTCACCTGGAGGAAGAAGTGTCAAATTCTGAGGTTGCACTATGGATAATAATATAGAGATGTGGCTAAAATTAAATTAATGAGAAAGATTTTTCATTGGAAACACTGTAATTTAGTCTGTTTAAACAAATTCAACATGTTTCTTGTTATTTAACTTTAGTGGTAGCTAGCCTTGCAAATTTTGCGATAATCTGTGAAAACAAATAGGACATTTACTTCTGTAACAATCAATTGTTATTGATTTTGACATGAAACAGATACAACTGTTGACTCACATCCTCCATGTACTCTGGTTCGTTTGCGGAGGCGTCCCAGCGGTTGTTGAGAATGAAGATGTTGGGCTTTGACAGTCGTTCGTTCACTTTGTGGAAAAAGTGCTTTTCCTAGATGGTGGAAAGAGGGGAAGCGAGATTGGTAAGAGTTGCTCAAATCAATAAAAATAAATCTACATTGAATACCCCACTTTTTTCTTTCTCTCTCTCTCAATCAAAAACTTTACATTTTACAGAAAGTTGCAAAATAAAAAGCACTATTCTAGCTCAAAATGTATAATGACTTTTGACTTACTGTTGATTCAAATTCAATACCTGCATTGGATGCATGGCTGTGCATCCAGGAACACAAATATTTATTTATTCTACTTTAATAATTTCAACAAAACTACTAAGGATATTACAGAAAAAATACCAGTTGAAATGGGATGCAGATTCAATAAACCATATTGGTGTATATTTATCTAAAGACCTAGCAGGCTAAGTCAACATCACCTTTGGACCTTTGAACCTTTGAACCCAAAGCTAGAAGCAGATGTTTTAACTTTAAACTGAATAAATAAAACTGAATTGTTAAAATGTATATAATCCAAACACTACTTATGGAAGTGACAACCCAACAGTTCAGGGAGCAGGACAAACTGATATCCAGGTACATATTGAATGCCAGAAAACCAAGATTTATATAAACTTTACAACAAAAAAAGGGGCTCCAGTGCTTAATATAGTAGAACTTTGCATCCGAGTTATGGCAGGCCAAAACCCATGGATTACTTGGTGTGCACCAATACAGCCAAGTTGGATGGAAATGTTCATGTTTGCACACATAGCCAGAATTCAGGCTCTCAGTAACACATGCCACTACTACTTGCTCTTACCATTATTTACATAATGCTTGGGATGTATTTCCATGGAATAGCCCTAAGGGGAATTTGCGTTGCTTTCCCTTTAAGAGCTGCTGCCCGGTTAAGGAGCTCTGTGATTGCCTGTGTCCAGCTTCACATTACATGAATGCCTGAGCAGACAGAAACTATAATGGGGCCTATGTGGCTGGATACAAACACAGGCAGCCAGATATTCCACTCTTTAATAAGTTCAGCATAGAAAACATCCACACTGACCCTTTGAGTTCACATAAGTGACTGACGTAACTGAAAACTTACATAGCTGGCTTTTGTGGTTCATTATTATAAGTTATGACAATTTAAGTGGTCAAAATACTGTACTATTATCCCCTTGAATGGACACAAAAAGGAACATTCAGTGACAATAAGCTATGGAAATAGAAATTGTAATATATACTCATTGGATTTCTATTTCCAAACTATTCCTACACTTATGTAACAGACATACATGTACTGTATAATAACAAAAAAAACTAAATTGTAAGACAGTGTCAGAGTTGTTAAATGAGTGATGCAAAGTTGTTTTTGCTTTGCCATCTAGCCTCTTCCTAGTTATTCTATCACTGTAAGCAATTTTTGAATGTGAACATGTCATCTCAGCAAAAGTTGGCCACCCTTTATACCAACATGTACTGTACATTTCACAGGCTATTGGCCAGTCATGAGCTTGAGACATTACCGTGTTCATGAGTGTGGATTCAGAGTTGGCCACCAGCACAAAGACATCAGCATCCAGGCAAAACTTGTCAATCCAGCTGTCCAGTTGGGATGTGACATCTGTCCCCGGGCTAAGGTGGTAGAAAAGATCAAGAGGTCAAAAGCATGACATCTACAAAATATGTAACGTAACATTTCCATTTGAGCTTGATTTTTTCTGGATACTGTCACCTGTCTACAAGCACCAGGTCGTCTCGAAGCAGAGCACATCTGTTCTTCGGCCAAAACACACGGACAAGACAGCCGGCGTCCAGACTCTCGTCCATGTGGAGTGCGTGAGCTAGCTGGTTTACAGTCTGCATAGGAGATGTAAACAGACTGAAGTTATGCTTGTTAATGTAATAACTTCTTAAAGTAAAAGTATTATGCAGCAACTACTGTGTTATCATTCTGTTTAAAGGTGCCCTGCCTCACAAAACAGTTTTTTCTTGCATTTTTTGAAATATGTTAGGTCCATATGTGTATGTGTTATGTGGTGAATGTGAAAATCAACTGGCCTCTCCTCTTTCAGCTCTAGCCACTGAAAAGAAATAGGGGGAGAAATCAGGCCAATTACTACAGCTGTTCAGCCTGACGTCATGTTGCCTGAGCTCATTAATATTCATGAGCTTTCCCAGTTGCACTGAGTAAAGGATGCTGATAAGCAAGCTCTCATTAGCTAGCTGTTAGCCAATCAGAGTCAGAGCTGAGTCTTCCTGCAGGCTTTCTATTCCACGTTAGAATAGTTTAACAAGCTAACCAAGGCATTTTTATGAACTCTAACAAAAAATGTTACAGAGTTCATATTAGAACTTCACACATTACCACAAAGTAATGAAATATGTGTGCCAGGTCACCTTTGACTTCATGAATTAAAGAAAACATGACCAACTATTATTATAATAACACGTTTCCTGTAATTCTAATAACTATGACTTTCCTTTCTCATGTCATCTGTTACTGTTGAGCACCAGAAAAAATCTGAGCACAAGGCTGCTTCTTTGATAACACATTTAAATATTCCCCAGTGACAGTAATAGATTTCATCAACCACATGCCTGCCATTCTGACTGCATGTAGGCAAACTCTAGTAAATCAACAGAGGAAAAGGGAGGAGGTGCAACATCACTGCTGGTCTGATTAGTGAACATGGCCAGTTTCTGTTTTGTGTGAAAGCATGTCTCACCAATCGCCATTAAGTCCTAAATAGTTTGCAATTGTTGATTTAAAAAAAAGTGTAATTATTTAAATGGGAGAAAGACCAGTGCTTATAAAAGTCTAATTGCAATAATTAATCTAATTAAAATCTAAATGCAAAACAGTTACTAAAAAAGCATTTACCTTGATGCTCTTTTCCTCATCAGAGCCCTCCGTCTTGAGGTAGGCCTTGTCATCATCAGTGCCCTCTACACTAAGGAAGCAGTTAGTGGTGTGGCCAATCCCGCTGGGCAGCACGCGGTCCCTCAGCATAGCGTTGACAACTGTGCTTTTACCATTACTGGTCCTAAAAACAAACAGAACACTCACTGACTGACTGTATGTGCAACCAAATAATTCACTCATTTCTCAAATTAATCTCATAATGAACAGATGTCAAATCATGGGTGTCACATCCTTATTTATATTAACTGTGAACGCAACACACATACTGAATGTGGCTACTAATGAGTCGGACTGAGTAGCTAATCTGGTTGTACCTGCAACGCAAAGTGTTTTCATGTAAGCAACACGTTGCTAAATAAAGCCAAGGTAATCTCTTTTTTTTCTGTACCACACCCTTCCTATTGTGTTTTGGATTTAAAAGTGTTCTTTTGCATCAGTGCAGGGCACAACATGGTTCAATTAACATCAGCTTAAACTCAATTTTGCAGCATAGGTTTTACCATTAAAAAATGAATAGGGTGACTGAACAGTGTCATGACAAGGAAACTAGTCAAATTAAAGGAACATAAAAGTGAAAGAAAAAGTGCAAGCGTGTGCATCACAAAAATGTCTGTGAAGGTTGCTTTCATATAAAAGACCGTTGGAGAATCACATCAGAAAAGTGTTCAAGACAATATTCTCTTCAAATAAAATTGAGGTGTGTATATAGATGTTTTACCTGCCAAAAAAGGCCACTTTCATGTGTCTGCGTGCCAGCACCTCCTTAATGACAGCAAGTTTGTCAGCATATGCCTGGATCTCCAACTTTTGATCCTGACTCGCAATGTTCTGGAGAGCTTTAGTGCCACAAGTGTCTGTTAAATACACACAGACATACAACAAAAACACCACCACCACCACTGACTTCATGAGACATTCAGACGGAGAGAGCTGTTGATGTCATCACTTCTCTTAAACATAAAATTATTTTGTATACGGATAAGCAAACCCTCTCACCTTCTACAAAAGCTGACGTCTCTTTCACATAGTTCAGGAGTTGTTCAAACACATCGCTTATCTTCTTCTTGGCCACAACAAAGCGCTTCAGAGGGGAGAACTCCCCCCGACTTGAATCTGACCGTATAAACGGAGGAGCTGCAGCCATTGTGTTCAATCTAAACACACAGAGGGGTCAGAAAGGGCACACCGTTATGTCAGTGCACACACATGGACAATGTTCACTGACGTGAGGGTCATGTTATTTAACTGTTTAGATCAAGCTTGCTGGTTTATGTTTGTGACGATAAGATTGCAGATGTACACCTTTTTAGGTAAGGTTAATGTTAACTTAGTTACATTGCAGTGAAGCTGGAAGGTTAACGTTACATGTTAGCAAAGTGGGTTAATTTATATAATAAAAAGTTATCCCACTGTTAGTGAAAACTTCCTGCAACTTTGTTACACATGAGAAAACTCCTGTATATGTTTGGCTTTTATTTAGAAATCGTATGTTAAACGAGCGGGCGCGTTACAACACAAGCTAACTGATTTTAGCTAGCTAACGTTACAAGCGGCAACGCGGTAGTAAACTATAGCATTAGCATAGCTATACTGTGGTATTATTTCCTTACCACAGTACTAACACAGTCAGTGTCTTCTTCTCATAACACACACGATATTGATCCGCAGAGACAGACAATCCTTTGCCTCGCTGGAAGATACTTGCTGTCAGCCTGGCTAACCTTCTGTTTGTATCCTGTAATGGCACACATGTCAAGCTGCTGGTCGCAGCCAGAGAAAGGTTTCCGGGAACAAACTTTGTAATAATAACCCAAAAACCCAGTTGCTCAGAGATGCTGCGTTGGACATTGTGCCACAATTATTTGAATGTGGTTAGTTGGATAAGATTTAGATTTAGTTCCTGCTGACTTGCGCTTTAAATAGCTGTGGTTGTTAAAGTCAACTGATTCATCCTTGTTCGTGGTTTTGACTTTACAGGGTATCTATTTATTATTATCATTATCATCATCATTATTATTATAATTATTATTATTAAGTTTTGTATTTTTTTTTAGCGAATGTTTAGTTTGTATACTAATGCCAACTGAACTGATCATACATTTTTTTAAATGTATGATCAAATTTGTTTTATTAAAAAACAAACATTTACAAACAGTTGCAAACAATACAATGTGACATAGAAACGCGTCCCAGGACCAAAAAAATAAAGAAAATAAGTTAGAATAAAAACTCATATAGGGAGACAAACAACACGCAGAAACAGACACACACAAACAGACACACATGGACCGAACTGATCATTCAATAGTAGTTTACATAAATATTACAGTTAATTTTTATATATCAGAAATATTTTTTTTGAAACTTGTAAATGAACGTGTGCTACACATGATGGTTCTTACATTCACCACTGATTTTGACCGTTCCGTTTCTTTTATTTTTATTTTGAAACTAAAAGTATCTACTTTCCTGCTTTCTTTACTATCCTCAGCTTGATGCAACTCAACTGACCGGGGGGTGCGGGGGTGAGGGTGGGAACATGTGACGACAAGGTTGTCGGTCAGCCAATCAACGAGCCAAGAATCCATCCAACCCCTGTGATCTCCTTCACTGCAGCTGATACTTAATGAGCACAGCACGCCTTTAATGTATCATACACAGGACAAGTGTACTGAATATAAAGCTTAAACAATAGTGTCAGAAATTACGGTAAGTTTTGTAAAAATCCATACAAGAATTATGCATAATTTAAAAAAAGAATAAAGAAGAAAAATTGTTGATCTGTTTACTTTTTTCACTTGGAAAATGTTAAAAAAAACTCTCTGTTTAAATCCTCTCGGGGTTTTAATTTCCTCAAGCTTCATATCTTAAAAAAAAAAACTTTTACCAAGCTATCCGTAGAGCTGTACAAACGTCATGAAAAAAACATTCATTCATTTAATGTCACCTCTCCAAGAGCAGAGAATAGACAGCATTTAAATGAAATCAGCAACATATGTGTTGCCTTCGCCAGCCCACAATAACTATTATTCATAAAAGCAGTGAGGCTGCTTGTGAATGGGACAATGGCAGAGAAGAAACGCCTCTCTGTGCATGTGTGGATGTGACCTTAGCGACTGTGGCAAACTGTCACCAGTCAGAGCAGTGGACACTGAAATACCTCCAACAGGACCTCCAGCGTCTGGTTTGGCTTTGGGATATTTGACAATCCTCTCAGAAACTTGGAACTCTTTCTGTTTTTCATTTCTTGCTGGATTTCTTTATGGTTATGTGCGGATTTATGATGGAGACTTAAAATGGTGAGGAAGAAAAAGCTGCTGGTGTTTGAGTAAGTATTTATCCTCTATGCATCTGCTCTGTGTTGACTGTTTGAGCCTCTGACATGACTTCATAAAATGACTATCATAATGCGATAACATTACAACAAGGGATGTTAAAGGTATGTATGGCACTTTTTATAATTTGTGTTATTGTAGCCTATGTCTACAGAATGATTTGTATAGTTGCAGTGGATGTTTTAGAGCATTATTAAAATAATCACACAGAGTTAATCTGTGTGTTTTAATGCCAGAGTTTTGGTTTGGTAAAATAATAAGAGGCTTTTTTCAGCATGGCTCCAGCATCATACATTAATGATGAGATGGATGTACTAATTGCTCTCCTGGGCAGATATAGATTTCATCCTATCCATGTGTAATTTTGATCCGATCTAAACGTTTCTCTTTCTCTGGAATTAACCACCTTGACATTTTAATTTATTTTCATCTCAGGTGATCATAGGCAACTCGTTAAAAATAACTATTAGAGATCATGAAAGTTATATAAATTCACATTTTTATGGGTGATAATAACCTGGGCTAAAACTATTTTTCTGTCAGCTTCCTCATTGTGTTGATGCTATTGTAACAGCACCGGTGACACAAGTGCCTATGTGTGTATTGTTTGTGTGTGTATGGGTGTTGTGTGTGTATGGGTGCCCTTTACATTGTACAATGCTATCTAGCATTCTCTTTCTCTGGGAATTTAGTTATTTTTGCCTTTTGACTCTTGTCTTAACACACACTAATGGAATAAAAAAACAAAACATATATAATTTCTCAGATTCACGTTAGTGATTTGTTAGTGAGTTTTGTTTGTTTCTCCTACATGTGTTTTCTTTTCTTTTTAGAATTTGTGGAAGCATGATGTGGGATGGATAAACAACAACAAAACTCCACTGTAAGTTGAAGTTTGTTCTTATGATGGCAAAATATGGCCACAATGATGGAGAATGAATAAACCTCCTGTAAACCTATGTATGAGTCATTTTAACACATGATTCAGCAACTGTTTAGTGTAAAAAAAGGTCTGATGTAAGATTTTAATTTAAGTTTTCAGAGGGTTGTCATTTTGCATCAGATGTTTTGTGACCATAATATGAAATCATGTAAATGTTTAAAGAGTGTAACTTTTGATACATCCAAAATGTTTATATATTCTAAACATTCTTATTTTATACTTGAATTTCATTGTTTTATAATAGACACATAAAGCTCCCTTAAAGCTCTGCATCATTTTCATGAAAGCAATGTTTCAAATAGTTCTATACTACATATATACAGTATACACACACATATATATGTATATACATATATATATCTATACTTCTATATACTGTATCTGTATACTGTGTGTCCCTTTCTCACTCTGCGTGCAGATGGCCTCTAATGACCCTGACCTTCCTGACCCCTCTGCTGACCCCCAGCCTGGTGACCTCATTGAGATCTTCAGACCAGCCTATCAGCACTGGGCTCTCTACCTGGGAGATGGTTACATCATCAACTTAACTCCCGTTGGTCAGTACGAAATGACACGAGTGTGACCGGCTGAACTGAGTTTCACAAAAAAAAGTGGTATCACATACACCGTAGCTTTGATAAGAGGACAGGAAACTCAATTACTAGGAAACTATTGTCCAGCTGTTAAATTTGACTGCACTATCAAGGCACTAAAAGTCATATTTAACTTAAATATGATTATTTAGACACCAGCAGTCACATGTAGATGGATTTGAAGCATTTTGATACTGTGGGTTTCAAGAATAGGGCCCTCCTGCAGCCTGCGTAAAGCAATGCAAAGCCACACACCCACCTCATAAAAACACCCCTTTAAACACGGTTATGGATCAGGAGTGGTAAAAAGTAATTTACATTTATTCAAGCTCTGGCCGGGAACCTTTTTTTTCACCCTTCTCTTTCCCTGCGTTTACCGCCTGTATCTCTACTGTCCACATTAAATAAAGGCAACATGCTAAAATTATTCCTTCAGGAAGGACTTTGACTTGTAAAGGAAGTATTTTTACATTGTCGCATTGTGATTTTTTCTTATGTAGAGGATATAAATACTTCTTTGACCACTTTGGTTTGGTTTAATGTCCCTTAGCACTAATATTTTACAACATGAAATATGTTGTAAAATTGTGATATATGATAAAAAACATGACTAAATATGCAAGTATCAAAGTTGAAGTTTGAAAGTATCCTTACTTGTAATGTGAGAGTTTTACAGTCAGAAATTTAACATCAGTCCACTAACTCTCTCTATGTGTTATGGTACATTGAGGTTTTTAAAAACTGAACTTTGTGTAGGACTTGTGGTTGGTTTACTGGTCCACTTTTGATACAATACATTAATACAATACATTTAGTTTATGTGGCCGGCATCCAAATTACTTTGGGATCTGTTTGTTGTGCATCCCCACATCAACTGTCTTTCTATATTTTGTTTCTGACGATTTTAGGTCCAACATCCAAAAATATTCACTTATGGTAAGTTGTAAACTCTGTAGAAGAAAATCTTGTTATCGTACTAGAAGCCTCTCCTCTTCCTCTCCAGATGAGAGCCAGGCAGCCGCCATGTCCAGTGTGAAATCCGTCTTCAGCCGGAAGGCAGTGGTGCGCATGCAGCTGCTGAAGGAGGTGGTGGGAAGCGACTCGTACTGTGTAAACAACAAGTACGACCACAACCACACACCCCTGCCCATCTCGGAAATCATTCAGCGAGCTCAAGTCCTCATTGGCCAGGAGGTGTCTTACGACCTGCTGGGGAGCAACTGCGAGCACTTTGTTACTCTTCTGCGCTACGGGGAGGGGGTGTCCGAGCAGGTCTCTCACTGTTTATTTTGTTTCTGCCTCATGTGCCATCAGGGCAAAATACTCACTTTTCACTCCACATATCACAGTGAATGATGACATGTCACCACTGCCATAGTTTTACTTGTGAAGTACATCTTTTGAAACAGGACAGGACAGTTACACATTTAAAAGACAAAAAAAATAAACCTTACCATAAAAATAAATCCAACATTTACTTTACAATGGCCTGTGTTACTTTCTGTACTCCAGACTGTTTCTGTGTACACTTCAGTTTGTGTGGTTGTCAGTTTAATTAATGGACACTTTTTCTTTTTCTAGAGGGTTCTATCCATTTTAGGTCATAGGTCTGGCATAATAAGATAAACTCACATGATGGCTTGGTTTAGGCACATGTTTCAGTTGTTAAAGTTATGGCCATTGTCTGGGTGAATATTAAAAGGACACTCCACCCAAATCTATGTTTTGATTGTCACTCACCCCTATAGCTTTGAAAAGGGGCTAACCATGTTGTACCTTCTATCTTTACAGAGCATAGGAGCTGTGCATAAGGTTGAACTAACTTAGTTTCCATGGGTTTTGTGTCCAGTTTTTAGGTTTAATAATGATCAAAACATCTATGTGAACTTGTCAAAAAAATATTTGCTGTTAATTTTTATATTCAGTGTGTTACAAACATCTTTACCCAATGCACAGTCCTTGTTCCTTAATATGTTTAAGATCCCGATAATCCTCAGTCCTCCTCCTCTTGTCCTCCTTGTCTCTTCAGGCTACACGGGCCATTGGGGCTATCAGTTTGGTGACGGCAGCAGCCAGTGCCTTCTCTGTCCTCGGACTGATCAACACACGTTCCAGAAACAGGCCTTTCTGACAGCTGTGTTCTTCACTGAAGGGTGTCTCCCATCATCCATGCGGCTGTGTATAAAAATGATAAAAAATAAAAAAAAATAAAGAATTAACAAAAATGCAAATGACTGTGTTACTTGTTCAGACCTCTGGCCTTATATAGTTTACACTATATAGTCTCATCTGTGTTTGTCTGTCAAATATGAATAATTCTCAAGCTTGGTCAGAGTGTGAAATTGTTGATGCATTAGTGGTTGCTTCAACGTACCCTTATAAGGGGCTGGATTCATTTAAAACAACATGGCATGTACGCTGTCCATAACGTGGACTCTGGAGGGAAAGCTTCCGGCTGAATTTTGTGAATGTCATTTTGTTGCTTCCATTCACTTAATAAATAATTATACATTGTTAAACTTGTGTCAGGTGTTGGTAATAATCTCACCAGCCCAACATACTTCATTATGTGACACTGCCAGCAGAGTAGGCCTACTATTTACTGTTGGGTGGTTGAAGATGGTAATCTCTATTCAGGGGGGTCATAGAATTACTGCAGGGGGACCCGCAATTAAAAAACACAAAAACGTATTCAAATATGTATCAGAAAATATACAGCAACACTGATAATAGGCTGTCAGGTAAGGTACTACCTAGCTACTAAGGTAGCCATCCACAGATACTGTTCAGCTTAAGTATTGACTGTTCATACACATTGCATGATGTATATTGTATCCTAGTATTTCATTTACATTTATATTCTGTGTTGTGTGGCTGTTTTTGCTGCTGTAACACTGTAATCCCCCATTTTATTGGGATCAATATCTATCTATCTATCTATCTATCTATCTATCTCCATTTTGTTATCTGCAATGCAATAATGTTCACCTGCACTGCTAACTGTTTATTTACAGTACCAATTGTTTACATATACATCTGCAATATCGTACTTTAACTGTGATATGCAATTACTTTCCACTGCACTTTAATTCGGATAGCTTCTGCCCAAACTTTATTTGTACTACCTTAAATCATTGTTATACTGCTCATTTTAGCCTAACTTATTATATATATCCATCTGTAATAATTCTGATTATAGTAATAGCCATCTGTATATATATTCATAGTACATATTCACCTGTAAACTCTGTCATAGTAACAACCATATGTGTATTATGTTCATTGTACATGTCTGTAAAAATTCTATTTATAGTAATATCCACCTGTACATTATATTCAGTACATATCCAGCTGTAATTCTTTTTCACAATACTCATTATCTATATATCATTTTCAGTGGACAAATCTAACCGTAAATATTCTGTTTACAATAGTATTCATTTCTATATTTTTTCAGTACTTAACCATGTCCTGCACTTATGGAACCATTGTATATCCAGCACTTACCGCAATTGCACTTTTGGTTAGACCTAAACTGTATTTTGTTGCCTTGTACCTGTACCTGTCTCTATTTTATCTAATCTAATCTAATCTAATCTAATCTAATCTATCTATCTAAAAGCACCAAATTTACCTTTAAAAAGTTGAGGGATTAAAGTGAAAAGCTTCCCCAAATCCATTTAAATGACTGAAGAACCTAATATCTTCAAACTGTAGTAACCACACTTAATGAGACGTATCAAGTGACTCCTTACTACTGGATAGTATCTAAATACATTTCGAGATGGGCTACAGTGTGAAATGCGCCACGGAGTGTATTCTGCGATACAAACAGCAGGTGGCGGAAATTTACCGTCAGCAACGGGGGGCAAAAAAAATCAGAAGAAGAAGAAATACGTGCAGTGTGACGTTAAACGCCTGCGCCGAGAAAATCACACGTGTTGTTTTCATGGGCATTTGAGTGCTTGGTGATATTTTTGTGTTAGAGTAAACTGTAAAAACAACAGCGAGAAATATGGGGAAGAAACTCAAAGTCGGAAAAACCAGAAAAGATAAATTCTACCATCTGGCTAAAGAAACAGGTATAACATGAGACTGTATCGTTAGACTTTGATGTAACGTTTAACATCAGCATTAGCTGAATTGCTAGCTAACGCGCTAACACTAATTAAAGGTGTGCTGTATCAAGATTTTGGAGTCGCACCTTTCTGATAACATCGTGTTTTGTCTTTTTCAGGTTATCGCTCTCGTTCTTCCTTCAAACTCATCCAGCTCAACCGTAAATTCCAGTTTCTACAGAAAGCCAGAGCTCTGATTGACCTTTGTGCTGCTCCTGGTGGATGGTGAGCTGCCTGTCAACACCCGATCCGATGCTAATATGTCTGTTTAAAGCCCAAAATAATAGAGACATAGAGGCATACAAAGTAAACGTTGGTTTATTTCATCCTGTGAAACTTGTGGACTAACCGAAAATCTGTCTAGAATCTATTGCTTCCAGTACATGACTACTTCAGTAAAGTTATTCATTTAGAGTTGGTAGTGTGTTATTACACATTTATTCTTTGGGTGGTAAAGATCACCACAGCCCTCCAATAAGGATACTGAACACCATGATAGAAGCAGGAACTCTGTGTTTATGCACAAGTTCCCTTTTTGTCAGCCCCATTTGTTATCTCGGTACTCCTACATAATCCTCTTTCCGCCTGGAAATGATTAAAATGTTTGCCTCCAAAACCAACATTTTTAGTTTAAATTGAGTAATATCCAGAGTATCAAGGTCACAAATGGGACTATGTATTTGAATGTCTAAAATCTAGAGATGAGAAATGTATGTTGTGGAATATAGGCAGCACGATGAATACACTCATGATTCAGAATCGCTTTCCAGGTTGCAGGTTGCGTCCAAGTTTATGCCTGTATCCAGTCTCGTCATTGGTGAGTTTTATGTCATCAGTATTAATATCTGATAACAAGTTGTTGTGCCTCTGCTAAGGCTTTTGAAGTCAGTTGTTTAAATAGGTCTCATTGGTTGTTTGGGAATAAACTAATTGTAGTCTAATTTTGATTAGTGAGATATGGAGAGACAAGCCTAAAAAGCGTTTCCTCTCGTCAGGTGTTGACCTGGTGCCCATCAAGCCCATCCCCAACGTGGTGTTGCTGCAAGAAGACATCACCACTGACAAATGCAGAACGGTGAGGCAGCTACTCCAGAGTTCAGCACGTCACTGAAGGAAAACAGACATCAGTGTCCTGACTGCAGTGTTGAATACACTGATATACACAGGATAACCAATTTAATAGCCCTGCAAAAGATTTGTCGCTGGAGACACAGATGATTGGGCCATGGCATTAAACACCTGCTCTGTAAATTCCCAAACTGTAGGATAGTTCTGAGGATGGGTTTGTTACATGTGATGCTGTCTGTCCCATACCTAGGCGTTACGAAAAGAACTGCAGACTTGGAAGGTCGACGTTGTGTTAAATGACGGAGCCCCGAACGTCGGAGCCAACTGGCAACATGATGCCTTCTCCCAAGGTAGGTGCGTCCAAAGCAAAAGTTTGCCGCTCAGTAAAGCAGTAAGTAACCAGCTTATTTATAAGTGCAATGTGTCAATACAATTTTAATACAGCGGTAATTTATACAAACGTCTTTTGAATGCAGATTGAGAGGAAAGTGAAATGTTACCTTTATTTCCTCTTGTGTTTGTGTCTAAATCACATCCTTGAGTAGTTTATAAGAGGCACCTGTGATAATGGATCGTGACCTAATGTCACAAAATCTCACGCTGTCCCTTGCCTCTTCTCCAGCTCATCTGACCCTCATGGCCCTGAAGTTGGCCTGTGACTTTCTGACAAAAGGAGGTACTTTCGTCACCAAGGTCTTCCGCTCCAAAGACTACCAGCCACTACTCTGGATCTTCCAGCAGTTATTCAAGAAAGTGCAGGCCACCAAACCACAGGCATCCAGGAACGAGTCCGCCGAGATCTTTGTCATCTGTCAGGGTCAGTGGCAGCTACATATAACAGTCTGTGATGAAAAAAAAAATGTATTTCTTAGCCACTTCTGCAGATTATATCTGAACAAAATTTCTCTTTTTCTTACCAGGTTTTGTTGCCCCAGACAAAATCGACAGTAAGTTCTTTGATCCCAAACATGCGTTCAAAGAGGTGGAAGTGCAGGCCAAAACTGTGAGGGATCTGATTCCTGTCAAGAAGCCAAAGGTATGTACACTGTATGGGATAATTGATTCCTACGTGATCCATCATTTAACAGATACTTTCACGTGAATTGTCACAATGTGAACACCAAAACCGGCATTCATATGTTGAGGTTGTCGATATGGTGTTCATTACTTTGGAGGAAACGGCCCTCAATAGACACCAATATGTATGTATGCATGTTTTATTGACCAAGCAGCTTTACTTTTGTTCCAGGCGGAGGGATACACAGATGGTGATCTGACACTCCACCACAGTTTCACAGTGACAGCGTTTCTGAAAGCAGACAATGCCATAGACTTCCTGGACAAAGCCAGTGAGGTGAGATAACTTAACTTGTAAGACCGATGCTGGAGGTCTGCAGTTTCATAAAAAATCATTTGAAATATAAATTGCAACTGTAAGGGGAAGGATGTTGAGAAAAGATAAGTATTATGAAGAATTACTCTAGACCGGATTATTAGACGTTACAGTACGTAGTACGATGTATGTAATGTAAAGTGACTGACCTCCGTGTAAGAGAGACAGTTAGAGAAGAAGACAGAAAATAAAATCTAAGAATCTTCCTCCCTCAGATCACCTTTGACAACATAGACCTGCAGTCTCACCCGGCTACCAGTGATGAGATAAAGGAGTGTTGTCGTGACATCAAAGTGTTGGGACGCAAAGAGCTGCGGTAAGTCAAATTTTCAGTAATTTTTTTTTTTTTTTTTTTTAAATATAGGAGAGATAAGTGACTCAAGCATTCTTTTTGCCATCCTCACATATGCAGCCTGCTGCTGACCTGGAGGTCCAAGCTGAGAAAATTCCTGACCAAAAAGCTGAAGGACGATGCCAAACAGCCTGACCCGGAGATCAAGTAAAGCCCTTCCAGCACATTTACAAAAAAGCCACTGAAATCTTATTCACAACTAAAATGTGTCATCAGATATTGAAAAACATCCCGTTGCTTTGTTTTTAGCTTGAGTTCTGATGAAGAAAAGAATTGTTCAGAGGATGAACCAGACAAGAAGAAAGAGAAGCCGGGGGGAGAAGAGGAAGACGAGGAGGAAGAAATGGAAAAGAAACTGGCAGAACTGAAAGCGGAGGAGGTGGCTGAGCTCAAACGGTATGACACTTAAATTGTTCAGGATTACTAATTTCTTTCTACTCAGGATTTTATTTGAACCACTTGATGTGGTTTTAGTGGAAATACATGTACATAACATTTCTTAAGTGAAGAGAGTTTGAATAACTTTCATTCATCATCAGGAAGAAGAGGAAGCTGCTGAAGGAGCGGAGGAAGCTGAGGGAGAGGGTGGAGCTGAAGATGGACCTGCCTGGCGTCTCCATTGCAGATTCCAATGACTCATCCATGTTTTCCCTTAGCACCATCAAGAAGCAAAAGGTGAAGCCAAAACACAGACGCACACACACAGATGCAAAGCTCCTTTTTGGGCTTGGTTGGTAAAATCTTTAAATGTAGACTTAATTCTGTAAGTTGTTAACATCAGTGGGTGCAGTTTTGGCTCTTGGCTTTTTGCCTTAGAG
The DNA here is from genome assembly GCF_013103735.1 of Etheostoma cragini. Classification (NCBI taxonomy): domain Eukaryota; kingdom Metazoa; phylum Chordata; class Actinopteri; order Perciformes; family Percidae; genus Etheostoma; species Etheostoma cragini. The sequence goes on along the minus strand of NC_048415.1, from coordinate 13,388,956 downwards.
ATCTAAGTCAAACAAATAAAATTTCAGTCTTCATAATTAAGTGTCCCCAATGCTAATTTGATACTCCTTTGGTATTGACCTCTCTCTTCAGGCGCTCACTGATATATCCAAGGGGGACATGCAGGCGGCAGACACCCTGATAGAAGAAGATGAAGACCTTTACCTGTCATCCGAGGAAGACGTTGACAAGGCCGATGAAATGTCCCTGGCCTCTGACTTAGATGATGAGGACTTGGAAGAGGTGGAGCAGAGACAGAAAGAGCTGGAGAAGAACGCACCAAAGAAGAAGTAAGTGAAGTAATACTTCATAATAAAAAGTCAGTCAGTCCAGTATTAGAAATTCTGTTCCTGCCATGTTTTGGAAACAACATCCTACTTTTGCAGAAAGAAGACAAGTCATACCCTCCAGTATTCATTGCATTCTTACTTAGATTTGTTTATTTACTGTGTGTTCGTTTTCTAGAGTAAAGTTCACTGAAGAAGAGGACGAGGAGGAAGAAGGGCAGGATAGTGGTTTGCTGGTAGAACTGGAAGGAAAAGATGAAAAGAAGGAACGAGAGACCAACCTGTGGTTCAGCAAGGTTTGACCACTTGTTCTCTCATAATGTAATGGACACAATGTTCATGTTGACAGTTACGCAATCTGGTGCTTTATAATGATGTGTCCCCTGCAAATGAGTTGATTTCTGTGCGACCTGTGATCTTTGACCCCGCCATCCTTTTTGCTCTGTAGGGCATCTTCTCTGAGATCGACCTGGAAGGAGACGCAGAGAGTGAGCTCCGACAGACCGAACTGCTTCAGAACAAAAGAACAGGTACAAGTTTCACATTCATTTATTCACACATCCAAAACAGATTATCCACACTGGAGTCAAAAAAGAAAGAAACCGACATAGTGGCATAATAATATAAATTATCTTTTATTAAAGCATAGGAGCTCTAAAAAAAATGAGGCTGGCAAAATAATGACATTTTTGGATTTTCATTTGGAAAAGGCAAAAAGAGGAAAGCTGAAGAGGAGAAGGAGGAGGAGAAGGAGGAGGAGAAGGAGGAGGAGGAAGAGGAGTCCGCTCCAGCAGAGAAGGAGAAGGCGGGACCTTCAAAGCAAGCTGAAGAGGAGAGTGACAGTGACTTGGATGACAGCAGCGATGATGAGACGTAAATCCTAATTTCTTGCGGCTGTCTATGCTGTTTTCTGTTCTAAATCAATGGATTCAATTTGATTCGTACTAATGACAATAGGTAATGACACAAATAAATCATTTAATAATTTGCTCCTTGTTCAAGGGAGATTATCAAGATGAAGCAGGTCACTAAAGGTGCTGGTGGATTGTCGGTAGAGGCGAATGACGTTGACCTCCAAGTGGTTCCTGTAGAAAGCATCAGTGAGTATGAGATGCATTCATATGTCGGGGGTTTAGCTGGTGAACGTCAACATACACAATGTCATCAACTCTAAAGCAATTACATAACCAAAAAGAGAATGAACTGTTCTGTGCGTGTACATTCAGCCAATAAAAGTGCTACATTTTCATGTTTTTGTGTAACTGTGCATGTGTGTGGGTTCTGTGCTCCTCAGGTAAGAAAGCCAGGATCCTGGATGCAGAGGGCCTGGCCCTGGGCTGTCAGATCGCCACATCGAAGAAGAGAGCCAGGGACCTGTTGGACGGCTCCTTCCACAGGTGTGTGTGTGTGTGTGTGTGTGTGTTTGTGTGTGTGTTTGTGAGTTTGATCCCAATTGTCTGTCCACTTTTCAATCAGACTTTCTTATTGTCTACAAATTCAACTAAGTATCGTTCCTATTGTAGTGCCTGTATTGGCTAAACCTGATATCATTTTTACAAACACGTGAATCAGCCACACAATCGCACTGGGTGAGGTGGTCTGTCCTATGTTGGGCATGGGCACTGCTGTTCTTCTTTTTTTTTTTTTTTGACTCAATCCCCCAAAATGTTCTAATAAAAGTGTACTGGATATTTGTGAACCATTTTTTAAAAGATTTTTATCTTCAGTAGGAACAAATTGGCTTTAGGGTTGAGTGCCATGGGAACATAGTAGGGAGATCAATAACAAGAATAAAATGACAACAGACTTATTTGAAAATAATGTGATTTCTCCTAATGCTAAAATCTGTGACCAGGTGCCCAGATGGATTAAAACCAGTGTTAACATCAGCCTTACACACAGCATCTTATTCTAAAACGAGTACATGTTTGAAAGATGCCTGTACAGCCAGCTGATCGTATGCCCCCGCAGGTTTGCTAGCTCTGAGGAGCAGTGGGATGTACCGGAGTGGTTCCTGGATGACGAACGGAAACACCGGAAGAAGCCGGTGCCGGTCACCAAGGAGATGGTCGAGGAATTCAAACAAAAATGGAAGGAGATTGATGCCCGACCCATCAAACGAGTTGCAGAGGCCAAGGCCAGAAAGAAGAGGAGGGTAAGAGCTAGGAAATATACAAAATGAAAAAAAGGCCGACAATGCTAAAAGATGAACAGACATAAAACTGGATCTTTATTTAAATCACTACAGCTGATAGATCTAATTTTGTTTTTAAACCCCCGCCCCCAAACCTTTTTAATTTAGGGAACCTCAGGCAAAGTATTTCTGTAGATCTTGATTTGTAAGTTTCTCTTTACGTTTCCAGATGCTGAAGAAGATGGAGCAGGCTAAGAAAAAAGCAGAGGCAGTTGTCAACACAGTGGACATCTCTGAGAGGGAGAAGATGGCTCAGTTGAAGGGGTATGACATCACACCTATAGTGTTGGAGCCACACCACAAAAGAATATTATAAGTCCTTTAAACTCGGGGATTAAAGTTCTCCGTCGCTACGACGAATTTCCCTCAATTTGATTTTAGAAATACCCAAAAAGTGTGTGTGATTGTTTTTCTTTATTATAAGGCAACTACAAAAAGGTCTGTTGAATGAATGTGAATTTTGGGATGTTTAATGTTTACAGACATAATAGTATTTTTGAGAACCTTTTGTTTTTTATGTAACTAACCTCTACCAACTGGGCAGCTGAAATAAACATGCACTGGCTATTACAAAGCTGAGCAAACCAATCCCGGTAAGCCCCAAACCTCCTCAAGTCCTAGAAAGGCCCCGCAACACTCCCTTTACTTTGATGTTTGCATCTTGTTGTACATTAAAAACATAGAGCGCGATCTCAAAAAGGAGCTATCTGTATAGGTAGATGTGAACAGCTCATGACTCGGCCTGACAAAAAGTTCAGTCGAAAGATTTTTCTTTTCCCACTTTAATCTCTGATTAAACTAAATTCTTCCTTGTGGATAATTGTATCAGTAATACAATTTGAATCATTTTGTCTTGTCTTTTTCCCTTTCTGTCAGTATCTACAAGAAAGCTGGCCTTGGAAAAGAGAAGAGAGAAGTAACATACGTTGTAACCAAAAAGGGAGGTGGCAATAAGGTGAGGAGGCCCGCCGGCGTCAAGGGAGCCTTCAAAATGGTGGACGGACGCTTGAAGAAAGACATGCGGGGGATGCAGAGGAAAGAACAGAAGGCTAAAGGGGGCAAAGGAAAAGGTGGTAAAGGTAGAGGAGGACATGCAAAGGGGGGCAGAGGGGGGATGAAGAGTGGTAGAGGGCAAAAAGGAAGATAAATTTGAACACATAGTACTCTGTCTTGCCTTCCTTGCTATTAAACAGTGCCTGGTCTTATGTTGCAGGTGAGCATTTATTGAGCTTTGTGAGCTAAGATGCCACAGTTTGGGCTGTTGTGTCCAGACAATGTCTGAGGCTAAAATTAGTTTTGGCCATTCAAATGGATGCAGTCTTTTTAGCAACTTTTGCTAAAATTCCAGATAACCCATTTAGATATGTTCTGTGGGTGCTTAAATATTGGTGTTCTCTGCACGTCTTTCTGAAGATGTAGAGAATTTGTCTTGAACAATTTAAACAGTGGTTTCACTGAACAGCTAAACTGTAAATGGCAGACGTCAAGTTAAAAATAAATGTGTTCTCCAGAAATGTTGCTATTAATGTAAATATTACATACACATTTTTGCAATAAATGTTTTGTTGAATCTGTAATTCAGTGTTTCTTGTGATTTAAAAAAAAAAAAAAAAAAAAGTAATTCTTAGAACCTTTATTCCTTTAAATTTCTTTCTTGATGTTTGAGAGATGTGGTCCTCATAGGACAGCGATGATACAAACATATAATTATCTTGTAGAATAAGGCCACGGGTATTAGTACTTTTACTTAAGTAAAAAATGCTTTTTCCAACACTGACTGAGTCATCTTGAGTAATACCGCTTTTTTCTTTTTAAATTTTTTGAAATAATTTCACTTGAAGGATCTTTGTCTTTAGCCTTTGCTGAACACTTGTTATCACATAATTGCATTCTTTCAAAAGAAAACCAAATAGATACAAAATTAATTGTTGACTAAAATAAAATATAGAAATACCGTTTCCTCTGAATACTACTTTTCCCTTGATCCTTTGCTACGTACGCAGGTCAGGTTGTATCGTAAAGCGGCTCTGGCAGCCGTAAAACTCAAAAGGGTGAAGAAGCGACTGTTGTATCTCGAATTTGTAACGCCAAGTTTTGTTTGTGTTGTTGGAGTGGAACGTATTTAATAACCAGTGTATTATTCGCGTATCAAATTGTCTTAAAAAACAAATCTTTGTCGGTGGGTCTGAGATGATGAAAGAATTTACCGTTACGTTAGCTTGTTGAGTTAAGTTGTTAAATCAACTTTGTTGACGAGCTAATGTTAGCCACCTGTACTTGCTTTCGCTTTTAGGTCTGGGAAGTTATTACGTCAGCTAGCTAGTTAGCTGGACACTGGACGATTAGTTTGGAAAGTAGCAGCGTTTCATCACCAGGATGCTCCTCATTGTCCTGGTATGCAGCCTGGCTCTGGCTGCTACAGAACAGGAGGTGGACGACGACTGGATAGACCCCTATGACATGCTCAACTACGATGCAGGCACCAAGACGATGAGGAAGCCTGCAGAGGTTGGGTGATGTTAAATGGCTACGCTGGCCGAATGGCATTTGCTAACGTTGCATTTGCCCTAATGCTCTGAACCTGTAAATATCTCTGCTGTGATAGTTAATACGTGTGTGTGTGTGTGTGTGTGTATGGCTTGCAGCCGGCAAACTATGACAATGTGCCAACCAAGAGAAGAGTGTATACTGAGGACCACGGCCAGGTGGAGCCCACGCCGTGTAGAAAACAAGTAGAGGCTCTACAGAGACAGGTTTGTGGTTCGTTCTTCTGAGGGAACCAATTACTGTACAATAGTCCTATACCACGGCAGACGATGTTCTCCTCACATAATAGCAGTCCTTTACATCTTTAATTAATGGCTGATTCAAACATTCATCAGATGATGATTGAATAGTGTTCTTGAGTGCAACAGAAACACAAGATAAAAAAAATTGTACAAAATTTTACAATTATAAAATAAATGTAAATATAAAATATAAAAATTATATCAATTAACTATTGAGAATTAAGACCTTTTAATTGATTCATTTGTTTATGTATGTTTTCTCGACATTTACCACCCTGTTGGGATTGTTTGTTTAAACAATGGAAAAATGAATAGGAACTGAGACTGAGACTTTGGGCTTGAGCAAATATGATATGTTCAAAACACAGATAACAATAGAAAAAACAAAAAACTGGTGCTTGACGTAACAGGCAGGCTTTAGATGCCTCAAAATGAATGAGCATAAGGTTGCCCGACACGTTGGAGACACTGTTCTGCTTTGCTTTCATCAGAATGAAGAACTAAACAAGAGAATCACGGCCATGGCTCAACAGCCTTCGTGTAATCCAGTGTTCAAACGATTCCTTACCAGACTCCGGAAGGAAATTCAAAGAGTTGGTTTGGTATGTGGTCAATTCCCAAGTGTTATATTATGCTGTGTTATGTGCCTTTGAATCATCTTTGCTAATCATAAATGCATTTTACTGAACCTTTTCTTGTAGTCATCATGTGGCCGACATTTGACAATGCTACCTGTCCCTTTCTTCCCCAGCCCAGTGACTCCACGGACGTCCTCTATGATGCCAAAATCAGGCTGTCCTCACAAGCCATGACAGAGATTCAGACACTTCTGGAGGGTGAAGACAGCTGGAGAACAGGGGCTCTGGACAATGCCTTAAGTCAGATACTGGTAGATCTCAGACCGCATGACTACGAGGCCTGGAAGTGGCGATTTGAAGACACCTTTGGTGTGGAACTTGACACACTATTAAAAGTAAGCCTAATTTATTAATCTGAAATCTTTGTTTGTGGGTCTTTATGATACTAAAGTCATGTGCTACTATTAATGTTCATAGTCAAAGCTTTAAAATCTGAGTGTAGTCTGAATTTTTTTGGGTGTGTCTTAAGTGAGACTGAACAGCGTGTTGCCAACTGAAGTACCTGGTTTATGTAAATCCTCAATGTCTCTTACACACAAGATAACCTGTAAAATCCACCAGAATTTTATAATACCCAAATGCTCAAATCATTCAAAATTCAGTACACAAAAAAGAATCTGTTGCCGCTTCACTGTCAAGGGTGTACGCACACAAGTAACCGGGTCGGCTTTCTCCAGTAAACTCATTTCTTAGACATCATGTAACGACTAGAAACCTGGATTTCATAATCAAGTTTGGGATAAGAACAAACACAAGCCACAGTTCTCCTGCATTAAGACCATTTCTTGGCCTAATGCACAGGTCAAAGTGTATTCAAAAACTGTAATTCTCAAATTTTATTCTAATTGTTTTGTCTGTTTGTGTTCCAGATTGGGCTGGGTGTTCTGGTCATACAGGCCATCATATGCACTCAGCTGTGGTCAAAGGTGTCCTGGTTCATGCAGTTCACTAGACTGTTTGCTGTCTGCTTCTTTGTCAGTATTATCTGGAACTGGCTTTATCTGTACAAGGTGAAATTCCCTTGCTGTGCTTTAAATGTCATTCAGTGCTTTTGTTTAAATAAGTTTGTAATACTATTTAAGGTTTCTGTTTTTTTCCAGATTGCTTTTGCTGAGCACCAAAGAAACTTAGCGAAGATGGATGACACCTACGAAAAATGTACTGGAGTGAAGAAAATTGACTGGAGTGATAGTTTAAAAGGTGAGCTAATTACATTTGTATGTATGTATGTATGTATGTATCTATGTACGCACATACATAGGTATCTTGTGTAGCTTTCTGCTGAAATGCACATCAGTCAAACGTTGCCTTGTGCACTTTTCTGGAGATAGTCCGTCTCAGGCCCAACTCGGCGTGTTTGAACTGGTAATGCGGGACTTTGTTTGACATGCCCAGCCAAAAGTGCTACTGTTTTTTGTCTTGTTCTTGCAGAGTTGTTCAGAAGCACCTTGACTCTTCAAGGTGACCCTTGTAAGAAATACTTTGAATCCCTCTTGGTCAACCCCATTCTGCTGGTACCGCCAACCAAGGTATGTGGGTCACTATGATTGCATATATATGTTGTTGATGAGTGCCTTAGTAACTGATATGTAACCTGTATGAAAGCAGATAAAAGAACAATGAAGACACGGTGCGTCTCATTTCCTTCCAGATTGCTTCTCTGGTTGTTTTATTAAACGACTCAAAGTAATGTAAACGTAACACATTTCTGTTCTAATTATTTCACTTCTTCACTAGTTCACTAAAGTGACCAACGATTCGGGTATAGAGGCGACAGCGGCATCAACGGGTTGGTCGATTCTCTATCGTCATGGTGTTAAACCTGCCAGTAGCACGGCAGGTAGATAAGCCAGTTTGTGATTGGTTCTCGCAAAATTGTTAATTGAAGCAGGATAATTAAATGTTCAGGTTTCCACACTAAACTGCAGGGCGTAATCAAATCGGCAGCAGAGTGGGCGGGGTTTACCCGGTCTTGCACTTAGCAGAACTTATCAAACTTCTGAGAACATGAATTCTTCTGAACATTCTTCATGAATAAAATAAATTAACAATTTTTGACAATAGTAGTGCTGCACACAGTAGCAACCAGCAACAGTTCTTTACTTTAGATCTGAAGAAAATTTAACACTTGGAGCACAAAAAGTGGATCTTAGTGGATCTTCACTTTTGCCCTGAAAAAATAAATAAATTAAAAAATAAAAATCGTTCCATGCTCATTACGTAAAAAATACCAAAACCCGGCCGATTCAACATTGAGAGTCGTCCTAAAGTTGAGTATTTAAAAATTGGAATCAGTTTTAAATATCTTTTATGGGTGGGTAAATAATACACACAAAGTTAACATTCTAATAACTTCTCTCTCTGTTTAGGCAATGGCAGTTACCATCACAACATTAATCACTGAGCCGCTGAAGCATGTTGGACAGGGAATCAGTGAATTCCTTGTAGCCCTCCTCAAAGATCTTCCAATTACCCTGCAGATCCCAGTTCTCTTCACTATCGTGATCGCCATTGTGGTAAGGACTCTTTACACTCGCACACTAGGCAAATAAATAATAGCAGACAGTGTTTCTCTATACTGCTATATTTAATTAACTCTTCTGCAGGTATGCATGTATGGAAGTGTGCAGGCATCCTTCCGGTATGGCATCGCTGCACCTTTCCACCGCCCTCGAAGGGATCCACCTCCTCCACCGCTGGAGCACATCCAGGAAATCAAGGACGGTGACCACTTAGCAGGAGGGGACGCACCACAACATGCCCCAAGGCACAGAGTCAATGAGGACAGATTAGAAATAGACCAGGTTCGTCAGAGGCGGCCTAACAGACCCAGGGAAGAGCCAGCCAGAGTGGTTGTGGAGACACTACGCACTGCCGAGCCGCCCTACAGTGAGGATGAGACAGATGCCATGCGGCGCGAGGCGGAGCAGAATTCCTCCGCTGAGTCAGATTCGGAAACCCTGCAGGAGACACAAGAGGATGAAGAAGGAGAGAGCGCTAGCGTTGCTGCTAACTCAACCCAAACAAAAACTAAACCCACTGAATCAGATTCATCTCCGTCAAAGACTAAACCTCAGACAGGGAAGGAAAAGCTTTCTCAAGATAAGACACGCAGCAGGGACAGTGCAGCACCCAAACCTCAGCCAGCAGGGAGGTGGCCTTCACAAACTGATGTTCAGGTGAGTTATTTTTAAAATACATTAACTAAACTATATACAATTTATCTGAAAGGAGCCCTGCCACACAAAACAGTTTTTACTGTGAAAATTAACTGCTGCCTCCTCTGTCAGCTCTAGACCCGGCCAATAACAACAGCTGGTCAGTCTGATGTCATGTTGCCCGAGCTCATTACTATTCATAAGCTCGTCCAGTTTTCTGGGTAAAGGATACTGGTAGCCAGGCTCTCATTGGCTAACGTTTAGCCAATAAGGGGCAAGCAGCTCAGCTCGTTGAATATTAATATGAACTGGTACAAATGGAGCTGAGTCTTCCTGCAGGCTTTCTATACCACGGTAGAATGGCTTGAAACACGGTAACCAAGGTAATGTTTTCACAAAAAATGTTAGTCTATGGTAGTACTTCAGACATTACCACAGAGTAACTAAATATGTGTGGCAGGGCACCTTTAATAATAGCTGACTTCAGACATTCACTAGTGCTTCTTAAATTAGATATAAACTTTAAGGTACACTGTTTGTGATGTTTTAATGCTTCAGCGTTGCACTAATGGGATGGTGAGTATTCACACAAGTATTTAATGAATAGATCATCATTTTCAGTTTTTTCTGTTGATAGCTGTAAAGCTTGCCTTGTGCTTGTAAATGTGTTTATGCACCCGTGGATGGATGTTATAGTTTAATATGCATATTTATGTGCTGCCATAACTCTTACATTTGTTTCAACTAAAATAACACAAATTGTATGTGAAGTGGATTTTAACTAGGATGTCATGGCAACTGGAACGCATGAAATAAATCTTTAATTCAAATTTTAGTTTACTAGTTTTTGCAATCAAATCACTTTTCTCTGTAACCAAAAATGTAGCTTTTTTTCCCCTCCTCCCTATTATGAGTTTAGTCAGGGTTACAAATGTGACATTTGTGAAAAACTAGTACTATTTCTTAATTTTTTAGGTATGTACCAAATCATTATTATTATAATTTTTTTACATTCAAAACTTTTATTGAGGTTTTGGAATAAAGCTTTAAATGTCTGTCTTTGTCACCCTACCACCACTTTAATCTAATTATCCAAATAGTAATACTAATATTAGTGTAGCCTAATCTTTATTTGCAACTGTGCAGAAATACCGGCTTTGAACAGAATAGACGAGCAAAAAACTTGGGCAAAACATTTATGTTTACATTACTAATGAAGCTTCGAACTATTCATCACAGCCCTACAGCTTCCTTAGCAACACATAAAGAGGTAGAATTTTACTGCATAGGAGTACATTTAGTTCATGAATTTTCATAGGTTATTTGCTGCTAAAACCCTTCAAATGCCAAACCTTTCTAAAATGCAATGCAATTAAATGGCTAATAATGTATTGTTTGAAATCTCTAAATATAATATACTTTGGTTTAAGAATTTACTATTTGCTGCTACAATACATTTTCATTTGAGCATGTAAGCTCATTTTTCAACATATTTCTGATGTAAACCCCTTCACTACAGGACCTGCAGGTCTCCGCAGAAGACGGGACCTCGTCTGTCTCACCGCCGTCCATTGAAACTGTCGGAGTTCCTGTTCAAGAGACATCTGCAACATCAGTGGAGTAGGCACCTTCCCCATAGGTCAAAGCTGAAAGCATAGATGCAAAGTGATGCAAAGAAGACTTCTGCCCTTCTCCAGTCAAAATCTTTTTTGACTTTTTTTCTCAGTTTTTCAACCGGAGAAGAGGAGAGAAGCTGTTAGAGATCAACAACTGCTGCTTTTCAACCTTCTCCGATCAAAAAAGATTTTGACCAGAGAAGGGAAGAACTGCATCTGCCCTTCTCCGTTGAACGCGACTTTGGGGTGGTTCACCAATAACTGACTCCCAGTGTTTAAATTTGCACAAACAACATTTGAGAGGTTACCCAGTGGAGAAAGCAGCCCAGTTTTGCCAACTAACTTCATGTTTCTGCCCCGCGGTGCACTGAATGTGCCTTTCCCTGAGCAGAGTCAACACTTTAGTGAATCTGCTCATTGTTTCATGATGATTTTGGCTCTGCTGTATTTCCTCAGTTAGAAGGAGCCAGATGTTTGATCCACCGCACAGCAGCCACAATAAAATGGGTATCAGGAAAGGGGAACAGATGTTGTTAGAAATATCATTGTTTACTTGATCAGTTGTTTTGGTGTTTCTTACCCATGGGTCAAGAATCATGGTCACACTCTTCTCCTAGTTTCACTGTAATGATAACAAAATTACAATGAAGTAGTAATGTTTTAAATTTTGGAAATGGAATATGCATTTGGGTTTTGTAATTGAAAAGGGTTAAAATAAATGTATTTATTGATGCTGTAATTTTACAATAATCATTTGTTTTATTTTATTAGCAATTTGTATATAGAGGGCTTGGAATAGGGATGCTGAAGTCTTTTTGGTGGGCTGCAGTGCTCCACTCTCTCATTTTCTATTGGATGGGGCAAACTGCCTGTAAAACATGTAAGGATTACTGAAGGCATGAGTGGCCGCAGTGGAATTCATATATATTTGTATATTAAAAAAAAAAAAATCTCTCGTAGAAACCTGTTCCCAAAGAAAGAAATGTAATTGTTAATACTGAATTAGGCTGCAATACTTAAAGCTCCACCAGTCAATCCTTCAGCTCATGGTTTTGGCTTTCAGGCCCAAAAGTTTACTGAGGCAACCGGCAGACAGACTGGGTAAAGTAGTCAGATATTTATCTCAGGAGTTAGTGAAGAATTGATTAGATTTTAATTCAAACATGTGGAAAACCAACCATATGGCAAAAGAGAGTAAATATTGGACTTATGTTCAACAGGTGGACAAAAACATGAGTCCAAATGAAGGACAATGTTGCTTAGTGTGTCTGCCGGATGTGCTGCTAAAACACTCACTACATCAACTTAGGTAATCCTCTATCCATGTTGTGCAGTTTATTTTTACTACCACCAAATGGCAAACTGTATATGTACATGTTCCATGTTAGTGGCCAAATGTTATAACAGGTGTGTGACCTTTTTAGGTAAGTAAATCTTATAAATGGGTAATAATCAAATAGAAATAAAATGTTGTTACAATGAATTTGTTGCTTTATCCAGTGTGAAGCAATTGGATTGTGACAGCCATGGCCTGAGGCATTATATTTTCAGGTTGTCTGTCTGCAAATGCGTCTGTCCTGTTCTTTTTTCTTTTTTGTTATATAAAAATAATTATTTGGGCATTTTATGCCTTTAATTTGATAGGGGGAGTCTTTAAAGGGTAGAGAGAGGGGGAATGACACGCAGCAAAGGGCCGCTGGTAGAGGGCCGAGCTTCTGTACATGGGGCGCATGCTCAACCAGGTGAGCTACCCAGGCACCCCGTTCGCCCCATTCTTATAAACAAAATATCTTGGGACCCCCTGCAGGGAATTCTTTTTTAAATTTGGAAAAAATGTCCCCATGGACCCAAGGATGAACTGATTAGATTTGGGTGGTTAAAGCTATGGTGCGTAGTTTCTGTCTCCCCATGAGGAATTTTAAGTAATGACAACAAAACTGTCTGCCCATCGTGCCAACTCCTCCACGCAGTTTCTGGTGGCCAAGGAGAACAAGGAGGATTAAACTAAATTAAGAGGTAAGCTAATTATCTTCACTCAAGTTTCTGTGCGCCAAAGTCGCTTGACATTATTTTCTGAACACAGCGATTCTGAGAAACTAACTCATTGCCAACTCATTTGGCTATGGCTACAATGTAATGGATATACATTAAAGGTACCGTGGCATTTTTTTAACATTAAAATGCATTCCCCCAACCTGCCTTTGGTACCCAGTAGCTAGAAATGGTGATAGGTGTAAAGCAAGCCCCGGGTAATCCTGCTCTGCCTTTGACTAAATGAAAGCTCAAAATGGACTGGTCTAGAATCTTTCCCCCTCATTAGGTCACAAGGGGCAAGACTACATCCCCTTTCCCTGCTTTGCTCGCCCAGAGAATTTGGCCCGCCCATGAGAGAGACCTCATGGCTTTCAAATGAGCAAAGTTGGTCAAAGCCCACCTCCTCAAAAGCTACAGACTTAGAAATGGCACATGCTGAGGAAATGTCATTGTGAGACTGGCTCTGGTGGCTGTATTTCTGCACCAAGGCTCAATTTTGGGAAAGAGACTTCATATATGGTATTAGGGGACCACTAAGACCTAAATAAATGCATCCAAAGACCACAATGTCATGGGACCTTTAATATCAAAAAGTAATGCACTAAAGCTTTAATGGGCAAGGTCACTGTGACTTATCAAATCGTGTTTTTGGCAATAACTAAAGAATTCCTACGCTAATTATGACAACATTTCACACAAATGGTATAAAGTGATGACACCTGAATATCACATGTCAGGTCACAGGCCGCACTTCCATTGAAAAAATGAAGATGCTCCTTATCCACATTTCCATGTTGCCCCAAACTGATTTAAGTCAAAACCCCATCCGAGGAGTCTTTTTGTTTAGATATGATTGGATTGTGTTACTTAACATTGGGGACAGGACTGAAGCAACCTCTGACGTCATATCCTTGGTACTTTCCTGGAGTTTTAGCACCCATGCGGGAGTTTATATGTCATAATTAAAACATGTGGTGGATATTAGTGGCTGATTCCAGTATTTTTTAGACTAGACCCTTTAAACATGATTTCTTTTTAGGCCGTCAAAATAAATGCTTTTCCCCACCAAAGTTGTATTCTTAAAATAAATGAAACATTAAAAAAAGAAATTGAGAACTTTTATGGGAAAAGCTAGTCTAAGTATTATGTAATCACGATAATAATTGAAAAACAGTAAAGAAAAGCATCTTAATATTTTATCTTTTATTTTTTTGTACCGTTGGAGCCATTTTGATCCACTCGCGGACTCCTGGTGGCTCACGGGCCCTAGATTGGAAACCTTTGCGCCGCCTGAAACTCATTTCCTGATTGGCTGACTGGAAGGTGCGTGGTGTCACAGAAAACACAGCAGACTTCTCTCTGCTGTAAGTGTCTGTTTGACAACTAAATACTCGATTAAGTGCGTCGTCCACGTGGATAATCAATAATGGAATTATTGGTTCGATATCTGGACCGGAGCAGTTCAATTAGGTAAGGGTGCATGTTTTAGATAAGTATTAAATAGTATAAAATGAATGTTTCTGAAATTAAATTTGTAGGTTATTTGAAAACAGCGGATTTAGTTGCCAGAATGAACATAGAGCCAGTTTACATGTTGCCTGGAAGAATGACAGGACCAGGCACATTGAACACGGAAAATAATTGTAAAGTGAGTAATTTAACAAAAACCTGCTTAAACTTATTTTTCCACAACTGTAACATTTGTACTCAGGGGGGCTTGTGGGCGACACACTTTTGGGAAAACATTGAAAGTGCACTCCCTGAGCAAACCTTGGACTTAAACCCAGGCAGCATGAATGCAGGCAGTGTATTTCAGTTCATGTCGTCCTTCCTTTGAGAAATGACTATTGCTCAAATTATCATGAAATATCTGCTTTCACTTCTGTTTTTTAATCCCCAGTGCTGTATCCTGGCCTCTTCATACTTTTTTTTTTTTTTTTTAATTGTGTAACTTTTGTTTCAGCTCTGTCTCAACCCAAGACATTATCAAAGAGGAGAACCTGAGAGATGACTTGAACTATTACTTCATGAACCCGTGTGAAAAGTACCGGGCCCGAGGACAATTACCCTGGAAACTTGGGGTGCAGATTCTGAAAATTGTCATGATCACCACACAAGTATGTACAGTTGGGATTGATGTTAATGTAGATTAGGAAAGAAGAGCCACCCAGAAACCTGCTTCTTAGAGCTGGAACTGTAATCTATCCAAGGCATGTAGACTGCTGCAGTTTGAATTAAGTGTTGAGGACTTAAATGGATACATTTTGACACGCAGGGTCCTACATAATCTGAGTTTGTCTTTCTTTTCAAATGGAAGATGATGAAAGGAGTGAACCCCTCTGAACCTTGCTCTTCTTGCTGCTATAAAACTTGAATCGGTAGTTATTTGGTCTGAAGTTGCACTAGAAAATTATTTTGTTTTTTCAGTAGTGGACAGAAGTTAACAAAAACAAAACAGAAAATGAATCAATATTTTACTCAAGCTATAAAGATACTTTTTTAAAAGTCACTAGCTAGGACGTAAATTGTCTTACGTAATCTTGCTGAGAAGACATCTATGTTGTAAGTGAGGAAATGGGAAATTACTAAATAAAATGGACAATATAATAGCAGTCCGTGAGGATTTTAGTAGTTTTGGTTTCAGAGAATTTTTTTTAATGAGTTGGCTTTGAAAATATTGCTTATGATTAAATGTAGTTAGTAACTTTCACCTAGTAAATACATATATGTAAATGTTCCATGTTTCTTCCGTAGCTTATCCTGTTTGGCCTCAACAACCAGCTGGTGGTGTCCTATAAGGAGGAGAACATGATGGCCCTCAAAAACCTTTTCCTGAAGGACTACGGTGGGGTGGATGAGGACGACTACAGTGTTGCTGCCTACACCCAACAAAGTGTTTATGACTGTCTGTTTTATGTCCTGGATCAGGCAAGTTGAACCCACCTTACTCACCCACACTCCCTTGCACTTACCACTGCTTTGAAAAAGAAAAGTAATGTTTCTTATATAGGGTTCATGACATTTGGGAGAGATAGTAGAGATGGGGAAGATTTGCATATTGACAACTTCTGTGTATTGACACACTTTGCCCATTACACATGTGTTTAATTATCTTGAACTTCTCTTGCTGACATGAGGCATCTGTGTTTTTGATGTTGACATGATTGCTGCAAGTTTGAAGTTGGTATTACAGTAGAGGTTTTTCTAATATGACTTGAACGCAGCCTTATTCCTAAGGGTTAGGTTGAACTGAAGTTTAATTAAACCTAATCAATTTGATTATAAAACGGTAATTTTTCAAAAACGTGAACACTGTTATGATAGTGTAGACGGGTATTAGAATAACCACATTGCTCATCTTCCAGGTAAACACATAACCCAAGTAACACTAAAAACTGTGATGCTAATGTTCATGGAAGAGTAGTCATTATGATATAAACTATTACCATTTAGCTTACATTTTAGTCCTGTGGTTGCTAAGGGAACTGCTATATTGTATTCAGTTGACCAGGCTTTGTGTTTTTGGTTGATACGGCAGTTTGCAGCTTCTCTCCAACATTATGTTAATCACCCCGGTACAGTTTGTTTTACCTGAGGCTTCTGATATTTATAGTACAGTCAGTTGGGCCAACTCTCTGTTGGTTCCATTGTTTATGGTGAGGATGAAGACGGCGAGCTGCTGCCTCTCGTCATCTGTAAACAGCACTACAAGAGAGGCAGCGTGGAGCCCTCGGATGAGGTCTATGACATAGATGCCCAGCTGGAGACCGGTGAGAGGAAACTTTATTGTTATTCTATGGTCAATATTTGTAATTGCTTTTGAATACCCCTGTCATTTTAAATATGTTGCACACGTTTTATGTCATAGTACAAGATGAATTGCTAAATTAATCACCTGTAATTAGTGGTGGAAGAAGAACTCACACATTTTTCTTAGTAAGTAAAAGTAGCAAAACCTGGGGTGTAGTAATGCTCTGTTACAAGTAAGTGATGACATGCATTCAACGTTTTACTTAAGTGAAAGTAAAATTGTATTAACATCAACATTAACTTAAAGTACTAAAGGTATGCAAAATAGCTCATTTCAGAATACTAATATTGAATCATACTTATTGATGCATTGATGTGTACATAAGTAACTTTACGTACGTTACTCTCCACCGTCTGTGTTTTAAAGGAATATACATTTTCTGATTTGCATGTATAAAACAGACAAAAAAGGAAATTCCAGACACACAGTGCTATTAAGAATTTTACATTTTTTCATGGTATTAATACATATTTAATTACCAGTGAAGTTTACCTTTTAAAATGTACTGTAAAAATTTCAGTCAGGGTTGCTGTTTTTTTGTTTGCTAGTAAATCGTCTTTTTTTTTCTTTCTCTCTTTTACTTTCAAATACCAATATCAGCATTGTAGAAACTGAATTACTAAGTGATTAATATTATGAGGAACAACAAACCTTTTGGGCAAAATAAAATCTCAGTGACGGTGTTTGTTTTCTTACTCATTTATCTCCTCTATTATAGTTTGTATGTCACATGATCCAAAGACTGCAAACCAATGGAAATCACAGAATTCATCATTTTTTGATCTGGACTTTTACAGGTATACACATGCTACTATACTAGTACAGTGTACTGTATGCGGCTAGAGCTAACGCACATCATTTACTTTTTTCTGATCTACTGTACATTAAAATCCTTCATTTTGCTTTCAGGCTGGTTAACATCAAAATAACCTTCCAGCTGAAGGGAATTAACCTACAGACGGTGCGTTCACGGGAGTTACCTGATTGCTACTCATTTTACGTTACGGTATGGTTCAGTCATATTCTCTATATAGTATTGGCATTATGAAATGAAGTGTACATAAGCAGGTGAAATCCAGGTGAATAATTTGGTACTTTCCATCACTGAGAGGTGTACTGCGGACAATTCCGTAAACCAATCTTAAAATGTTTTGAAAGGTTTTTGAGCATATAAACCACAGATAAGAGACAAACAGAAAAGAAATTCTACAATTGTTGAAATGCATTGCCCCCACAGCATTCCATGATAATACAACTATTTGTTTCCTTTGGTCTTGCCCCCTAGATAATATTTGACAACCAGTGTCACAGTGGAAAGGTGAAAATATTCTTGGACATAGACACTCAGAGCTGTGCATGTCGAGACTGGAAGATATCTGGGACAGGTAAGGTTTAGTTGTCTAACCTAATGGAGAGAAAAAAATAATTTATTACAAGTATAAACATACATAAAGGCAAAAACAGGACAGATTATGGGATTAAGAGGTGTTTGTATAATTTGGCTATTCTAGAGGGCAGACAAAAGTTAGCATGCGTATTTGTAATATTTTAACATATGCATAGTATTGAAATCATGTTTAAGGAAAAAACCTCATGAAGGAAAAGACATAGAATTAGTAATGTAATGAATGCATGTTATGTTATTATTTTGACACTGGTATGTGGTAGGTCACCTGTAAATAGGTTATTATCTATAATTATTTTTTAAGCACCACATGCTCTGTATTTTTCTGAAAACGTATAAACAAAACTATTTGACCCCAAAAAATACAACATACTTTTACTGTTGACTGTCAGTGCAGTGTTTCCCCATAAACTTGTAGTAGTTATCAGTAATGAGTGTGAGGGAGTTATTTAAAAGATAACACCCCCCCACCCCACACACACACACACACACACACACACACACACATACACTTTGTTTCTGTTTCAGCTCAGAAGAACACACACTATTTTCTGGTGTTTGACGGCTTCGTCATTCTCGTTTGCCTCACATCGGCTGTGCTGTGCACACGCTCCATCGTGCTGGCTGTCAGGTTACTCCAGGTCAGCTGTTCAGCCTCCCACTGTACAGTATATCAATACAATATCACACATGTGAATGCAAAATCTAAAATGGCAAATACATCACACGTTCACATTAACTCAATTGATACTGTGTTGGGGATCTATGATAGACTGAACTTGCATTTATGTATTTTAAGAGATTCTCCAGATTCTCCCATGAGAACTACAACCGTAAAGTGTGTGAGGATGACCAGAAGGAGTTTCTGAACGGCTGGTATGTGCTGGTCATCGTCAGCGACCTCTTGGCCATAATTGGATCCATACTAAAGATGGAAATACAAGCAAAGGTAAACTGAATCATGTACTTCTGTCTTGTAACCTTCTAACCTGAAGGTTACTGAATCAGGCCTAAAACTGACTTTGATTACTATGTGTCATTTGTCAAATAAACATAAAACAAGATTAGGTAAAAAGATAAGAATCAAACCAAAGATTTTAAGCAGTCGGCTGTCAGGATCATAGAAATGTGAAGGCTTCACCTTTCGATTTTATGTCCTGTGATTTCTGTCTCAGTGTCTGGTGGACTTTAGAGTTAACAGTTGTTGACACTGTAAAGACCAGTTTATTTTAACGTGACTGGCTGTCCTTTTTATATATATATATGTTGAGTGTTTACTCTTAGCTTGACAGAAGTAGAAACAAAACCTTTCCCTTATATACACTCCCCCGTAACTAATGCTTTTCTTTAATAAGAATTACAAAATTATGCTTTTTATAAAAGCATCTGTAGGAGCTAAAGTTAACTAAAAACCTGTTTACAATTTTTTTTTAATATATTTATATTACAGTTTCCTTTTAATGTACATTGTCTTACACAAAAGGTTTTGAATATTACATTTCACATTTGGTCTTTATTTTGACAAATCTAGTTGACTCTGTTTCTGTTGAGCAACTGCACATGTGTTCTGCTTTGATAGAATAAATCAAAGCCATTGTTTAGTGTGCAGTTGTGAAGTCTTTTCACCGTTGAACAACATTATTTAATTTTGCCACCACAGTATCTGATTGGAGTAGTACTATCTAAGGATGCAATATACTGAAATCTGGTAGCAGAGGGGAACAATGCAAATTGACTACAGCAGAGAGAAGTTTAATACAATGTTTTCAGCAATGTATTGGGGTTATGAGATTTAGCTAAATTGTCAGATTATGTCACACATGAGTTAACAGTTGATAAGATGTTCCTCTGTTTTACTTTAAGCCCTAATACAGTAATCCATGCAGATCGTGTTACAGTTTACCACAAATGTTACAGTAAAATCATTGATGATGTCATGTAGCTCTAAGTTAACTTAAAGTTTAACTTGTTCTGACCCTGTTTCAACCTAGTCAGTGCACCAGAGGCTGGGGTGTAAAACAAAATATTAGCTAATCCTTCAGGGCATTACTGAGGCCTGATTTCCAACAGTTTTCTCAGTGCTCTTTGTAATTCTGTTTTCCTCTCCTGTAGAGTCTGACCAGTTATGATGTATGTAGTATCTTCCTGGGAACATCCACATTACTGGTGTGGGTTGGTGTGATCAGGTACCTGGGATACTTCCAGAAATACAATGTGAGTCTGTGAACCTTGTTCCACCCCTATCTACCCCTAATTTTTTGTTAGTGGTGTATTGTTGTTTTAAATCTGTGGTTTTATTTGTTGTGAAGCACTTTGGTTCACTTATCGGTTGTTGTAAAGTGCTATATAAATAAAATACATTTACATTTACATTTAATCAAATGTTCTTTCATGATTCGTTGACCAATTACTTTTATGTCTTCATGCTTCCTGTGTGTCTAGGTGTTGATATTAACCATGAAAGCAGCCTTCCCCAAGGTCCTGCGTTTCTGTTGCTGTGCCGGCATGATCTACCTTGGCTACACCTTCTGCGGGTGGATTGTACTGGGGCCATACCACGAGAAGGTAACTCTCTTAACTGGGTTGGTGAGAGCAGAGGATGTGGATGCCTGAGGGTCAGAGATTGGAGAAGTGAATTATGGTGGGGCAGTTGTTGGTCTGAATGCCTGCACGGAATATTATTGTCAGGGTTGTGGAAATTAGGGGAACTATTAAGACACTTGTTTTTGTGACTTTGCCCCTTCCTGCAGAACTGTTGAGGCCACAAGAAAAAAGTTAGTTAGGGAGTTCCCAAAAATGTAGGTGTGTGCACATTGGCTAAAACAGCATTTTTTGATTGAACACAAGTAAAAAAGAAATACCATGAATGCTCACTGGAGTCAAATTGGTCATTCGATCACTTCACTTAATGAATATTGTGTACAAAATCTGTTCTAAATAATTCAAAATGTAAACATGCCTCACAGTTAATGACTACAGGCGCGCTGCACCATGTTTACCGTGTTTTACCCTTTTTCAAAAACAAATAATACAGGTGATTTATAGATGTCATCCTTGCAGGTTTTATCAAAAACTTACAGTGGGCAAAACATATCAGACTTCCTGTCTGTAATTCAGCTTTTGATATGCTGTGGCAATGTTATTTCCTGCAAATTTGAAAAAAAAATGAAAACATATCTGCCCCTGTACAACCACTAGATGTCAGTATGGGTCTTTTTCTTGAAAACTCAAGCTTTCTGTCCGACCACATTTTGAACCACTTAAACTGGGAGTTCTTTCCACATTCGTGCATGCGCACACACACACACACACATACACACACTAGTCTCTGGTAGAAACAACCACATTTTACAAGTGTTTTATATTATTATATAAGTATTATATAAAGTACTAACCCTTTTTGTAGAGTTGATTTCCCTTTTACCAGACAGAGGATGGCGTAGAGGTGTTACTGTGTGTGTGTCAGGTGGAATATAAGGGGAGAGGAAATGGGATGACATGCAACAAAGGCCCTCTGTGGGACTCAAACTGGGGGTGTCATAATCAGCGTTTTAAACCCCTAAGTAATAAAATAAATAATAAAATACTCAACTGCCCCAAATGGAGAACGTTTACCACCCTTTTAAAGTTCACACAACATAGCACAACCTGCACATTTACAATAGATTAGGAAGTGAGAAACAGAAAATAACGGTAAATGTAACAGTATTGTTTTTCTGTGCTCTGAGGACATTTGGAAAGGGGAGACCCACGGCTTCAACTCAGACGGTCCTCTTACCTGGGAGGTCCTTGGACAGCTAGTGCCATTAGGGAAAATATGTGTGTTTAGGGGTCTTCCCCCGTTAGGATAAATTATTTATGAAAGCCCAAGCAGCAGTGGGCGTCTAAACAAGGCAGTGCTCATACTGTAGAAGAAGCAGATGTGAGATAGACTGAGATCACCACCCCGGGGCGAACTAACGTCCCACCTGCCAAATGGAAATTTGTTGATAATATTAAATGAAGAGGAGTAACTACTTTTAAATAAGTTGTGGACTGATTTGAAGTGTCAGTTTAATTAAGGATCACATACTCTTGATTACTTAACAGCTTAAGAATTGTATCCAATAAAAAACAGCTTTTAATTATCATAAAGCACAGATTGTATTGTAAATTGTGCACAGTTAGAATTAGTTGTTAAATGCATTGACATTGCACTTATGCTTCCACGTCCAACCCTACAAGAAAAGTTTATATTATGTATAACATTAATGGCACATTAATTTCAGCTTCAGTGATAGTGATAACCCGCAGTGTTTCTTTGCCTGCAGTTGACTTAACACAGGTTTTTAGTTCCCTGTTTGTCCATGGTTGCAGTTAACTGAGACTTGGTCATGATATTTACATTGCGGTGGCTGGGGGAGTCTCCTGTAGTGTGCTGTCAGCCTCTCCAGGATTCTCTGTGTATTTACTGAAAGAATAAACAGAGGATGTTTGAGGACTTGCCATCCCACACGTCTTCAAGTGCTGTAATCCATACCGTCGCACTGGGATGGTGTATTTAGATGCTATCACATTCTGGGGGAAATTGGCTTCTTTCATAATGTTAGTGTCTGGCTTTCAGGCTCTCCCCTTTTAGCCATCTGTCTTTTTGTTTGTCATTCTGTTTTTTATCATTCCACCTATGCAACTATCAACCGTCATGCTTCTGTTGGTCTTCTACACTTCCTTGTACTTCTTTGTAAGACTATCTCTGTAAAGACCAATTTAGTTTTTTGTAAAATTTGTCAAATCTACTTTTAAAAGATGCTTGTTGGAAATACAGGCCCAGTGCAGTATTAAACTGGCTGTACACTTTGTTTACTTGAACACACTTCTTCTCGTACTTTTGCATGTCTCATATATTAGTACGAATAATCTAATTAGTTTTCTTGATTAACTCACTTTACAGCTTTGAACTTCAGGGGACTCCATGCTTTGTCTTGTGGTTCCCATCTTTTTTGGCTTGTTGCTAGATCTAAAATTAATGTTTTGATTAATCAGTTAGTCAATAAGCAACTATTTTTATAGTTCCATGTCATACTTCCAGCTTCTCACTAGTGATGACTTTTTTTGTCTGAAAAGTGTTATTGGTGTTTTTTAGGTTTCAGATTGTAAAGTAGATAAAACCGACAAATTTGATAACATCCCCTCAGGCATTTAAAACTAAGGATGGGAATGAATTGATCATCAAAACAAATCAAAAAGGTTATAGATGCCTGAAGATGTATAAACATCTAGTAATTTGTAAGCAGATATTAGAAAAAAAAATTGTGTAGCAGAAATACATATTTTTTGCTTTGCTATTCTGTTCATTTTTTTATTTATTTAACCTTTATTTAACCAGGAAAGTCCCGTTGAGATTAAAAACCTCTTTTTCAAGGGAGTCCTGGCCAAGAGGCAAAACACAATCAATTACATTTATAAAAGTTATATAACACAGACTGTTAAAAACATTTACAATGTAAACAGGTCATTTCAGGTTCTTTCAATCTGGATTTAAAAGCATTTAAGGAAATAAGTTCAGATAATTTCAAGTCTTTTTGCAAAGAGTTCCATGCAGAAGGAGCGGAGTAGACAAAAGCTCTTTTTCCAAGATTTGTACGGGCAAATGGAACAAAGAGCAGAAAGTGATCATCTGATCGCAATGAATAGGAACCAACACTTCTCCATGTGATTAAATTACTGATGTACGACGGCAATCTCAGCATTCCTCAGTTTTATCTTGTTTTATCTTATTGTCTCTAGTTTGAGGGCCTGAGTCGTGTGGCGGAGTGCCTGTTCTCCCTGTTGAACGGAGACGACATGTTTACCACTTTCGCCCAGCTGAAGGACAAAAACACTTTGGTGTGGCTCTTCAGCCGGGCCTACCTCTACTCCTTCATCTCCCTGTTCATCTACATGGTGCTGTCGCTCTTCATCGCCCTCATCACCGACTCCTATGAGACCATCAAGGTACTTCTGCTCTGATTTTAGTTTTAGGGAAGTGAAAGCTGTGGCACAAATTTCACTTTTAATCTTTTTTACGGCATGAAAGGAAGTCTGCTAATAGGAAATCCATGGGAAATATTTCTCAGTACTCCACTCAAAACGAAATTGACTGATTTTGATTAGTTGTGAGACAAAAGATTTTTGCTAAAATGTTAAAATCTTTTTAGTTGTTTGTACCATGTAGATTCGTCTTTATTATCCAGTGTGGATTTAGTTTCTAAAGTTGTATGGTAAAAAGTGTTGTGTTTCAATTGCTTGCATTTCTTTGCATTTTTCACCAACAGAGGTTCCAAAAGGATGGATTCCCACTGACGGACCTGCAGAAGTTCCTCAGAGAGCAGAAAGATTTTCCTGTTGTAGAGGACAGCAGTCAGACTGACGTTGACGTGAGATACTCTATGTTGTGCTGCTGCCAACGGTATGAGCATGTTTACAGTCGTGTTATGATGCTTTAATCACACTTTTACTCCCAACACATTCACACCTGGAAGCTGCACTGTACAAACATGACTTTTCATCATTGAAACATGAGCAAAATTGAGCCTGGCGCAGGTGCTTGCTGGTGTCCAAATCCACTATTGCTAGTTTTGACTGCAGAAAAAAAGGTCCATGAAAAAGATTCAAAACGGTTGAACTTGGTGTCTTCATTAAGTCATAGGTATGTTTTGGGCTTAACATGCAATAAACCAGAGTGTCATCTCCCATACCAGCACGCCCATAGGCGCAACATTGGTGCAGATGCATTTGCTATTTAAATGTATTGTCTGTCACTTTACATTATGATTTAGATTAGAACATTTATAAAAATGTCTATCACAGTTTCCCAGAATCCAAGGTCACGTACAAAACCCAAACTTATTCAATTGACGATTAAATAAAACTGAGAAAAGCAGCTCATCCTCATAATTTGAGAACCTGGAAGCATCAAATGTTTTTCATTCGTCCTTGAAAATTGACGATTGCGGCAATATTTTCTGTCAGTGGATCATTCGACTATTATATCGTTGCAGCTCTTGAAAGTACTCAAGCTGGTTTTAAGAACCAAATGTATCCTTACATAAGTAAATCCCTTAAATCAAATGTGGAAACATTACACATACGGTTAAAATTTCTGAGCAGAAAAACTCAATTTGCTTTGCTTATACCTTTTTGCTACAGCATCATATTTGTCTATACGTCCCCGTTTTATGCTCCTTCCTTCTCTATGAGCCAATCTCTATCATCAGCAGGCAACAGACTGGAGTTTCCTCCACGCTGTGGTTTGGCTCTGTCTTACGTGGTCGGAGAGCAATGAAATTAGTGGTGGGAGCTATGCAGACACACCCAGTGATGGGCTGATTACAGAAAAATGGAGGCTGTGCACTGGGAAGAAACCCCCCCCCCATTGCTCTTTCCTTGCTGTGTTGCCTTCCAAATAAACAGGCCACGGTCTACACTCAGTTAAGATTTAGCCATGCAACTGAGTCAGAAAAGTTTAATACATGATGGTTAGTTAGGGAGTTATTTGATTTGAGCTTAATGTGTGGTGCAATTTTAAGTGTGTGTGTGTGTGTGTGTGTGTGTGTGTGTGTGTGTGTGTGTGTGTGTGTGTGTGTGTGTGTGTGTGTGTGTGTGTGTGTGTGTGTGTGTGTGTGTGTGTGTGTGTGTGTGTGTGTGTGTGTGTGTGTGTGTGTGTGTGTGTGTGTGTGTGTGTGTGTGTGTGTGTGTGTGTGTGTGTGTGTGTGTGTGTGTGTGTGTGTGTGTCTTCACACTGTATCCTTCTATTTCTCATCAATTGTTATCTTATTTTTGTAATCAGAGGACATTTTGTCTGATTAAGTTGCATTTGTCATGTAATCATTTCAACACGTCCATTTTGAAGCTGTGCTGCAGAATTTATGCATAACTTGGTGCTTCCTCTTTTACTGTCTGTTTCTACCAAGCTGAAAAGTAGAAGCTCAACCAAAAGTAGCATGTCACGTTACTTTGGTTTTTGGTTCTTTATTCTTAAAGATTCGAAAGATTTTGAATAATTTTTTTTTTTATAAATAGTCTTAACTGCAAACAAACATTATTCTTCTACTTAAAAACCATAGACCATTGTATAATCAAGGGCAAAAAGATGTCACTTGTATAGAATTATGCCATCAAACTAATTCTATTGCAAGCCAGAGCCTCAAATATTTGTTAAAAAATAATTCTGAGTGATGTAACCAGTAGAAAAGAACTGAACATGTTAAAGATGGAAACATGTTCCTTCTTTTTCTTACAGTTTTTAAGTATCAATATTTCCTCTCAGGGCTCCTCCATCGTTATTGTTTTACCAGACATTAACACTCTGACTCTGCGCTCCTTCCTGTATTCTCCACAGCCGTTTTCTATCACTGAGCCATCCGGTCATCCTGCTGTGGATTGTCTTGAGTGTTTAAGGAAGCATAGTCTCAGTTACAGAGTCATTATGTAATAATGTGCAAGTGCAATGTAGTCCATGACTGACAATTGAATTTGCATCCTCTCTGTGGAGATTAGCGTAAAATTGCCAGTGGCCTTTTTAGAAGTTGGCTGACTTGCTGTAATCAGGATTACTTTTGTCAAGTTACACAGACTCTGTAATTGCAGTCATTTGCAGCATCTGAACTGACCAAATTTCATTTTATTACCATCTCTGTCTTTTTCTGCTTCCAAAAATTAGATCAGCATTCTCAGCTAACATGTTAGTGTTTTAATGGATGAAATTTCATCTGCATGTAATTAGCCTTCCTACAGTTATCATCTTTTACTGCAGTAAGTTATCTTATTTGGAGAGCAAGTTGAGGAGAAAGAGTCACCCTTTGTTTGGATTTAAAACTTGTTATTTTGAACCAGTATATCTAGTTTGTCAATTAAAATAATTTATTGTGGCTCAAGAGTCTTGTGAAGGAAATTAAATGTTGAATGGACAGGTATGGAAAGGTTGTAACTCTTTAGTTAACCAGAGTCCCTCAATGACAAAAATATCTACCTGTCAAATGTCAGCATGTGAGATTACTTAATTTTGATATAGAATATAGAATTAAAGTTTAATATAGCAGCAGCCATAGAGTTGTGTGTATGTGTGTGTGTGTGTGTGTGTGTGTGTGTGACACTGATGTTCAAACTTGAAAAGTTGTTTGCTGATGCATCAAATAAGCACCCTTATTAATGTCCTAAAGTATGTAGGTACTTTATATGGTGGTGTTGATGACACATTGGGTGTCTCATACTTCTTTTTGGATCATGTTGTTGCAGAGTTTCTGAAAGTGACGCAATAATCCTGATCAGCTGACACCTGTCCCAGCTCCAGAGGACACGGATCAGGGAGGAGGACGATGCTGGGAACAAGATGTTACACGTCCGATTCAGATTTGAAGATCAAGCTATTTCCTGCTAAATCCTGAAAGTTAAAGTTACTGATTCTATGAGGTGTTATATAAAACTCCAAACAAGTTTCCTCTCTTGAACACGAAACTGGAGCTTGACCTAAGGAGCTGTAACAGTATCTATTGGAGTTCTGGATGCTGTTGAGAAGTTTACTGGGCCTTTTTAAGGTCTGTACATGCATTTAGTGTTTCCAGTGCATTTACTGGTGTTATGCAACATCATGCAGTGCTAGTTGTAATTTATTTCTTGTAAATTGTTGTGTTGGAGTGAAAATCGCAATAAATCTAATCTTTTCATGTATACATTTTTAGTGTTTCCCGACTTTCCTGAAGTGTGAACATTCAGTAAATCAAAAGTAAGCAGACACAATTCCTTTTGTGCTCCACAAAGAATATTAAGTGCTCCAAAGGTTTCTCACAGCTGAGATTGAGTAAGACAGGAGTTTAAAATGAGGCAACCTGAACTTCAGAAAGAGTCAGTTTTATCAAATCTATACACAAGTTTATATGGTGATATAAGCTGGAGCACGACTTCTCACTTTGAATATAAGCACTGTGATTTTGACTTTGATTTTGAAGATGTTTCCTTCAACTCTTAACATGCTGATGATGTTCAAGGAGTTACCTACAGCAAAGACGTTTGTCGCCTTTAGGGCTGCTTCACAATGTTACTCAAAACAAATTTTTTGAGTAATTACAGCATGAAAATGACCAAATGCCTGAGGTAGAGATGGTTATTTGAAACCTGTTAATGAGCCAACATGTCATTTCTGATACTCCAAAGACTAGTTGTGCTATGTGGCAATATTGCCTCTACATTATTCCTATTTGATTGTAATAGTCAAAACTGAGACCAGAGCAAAACACATTCTTTTCAAGGATGAGAGCAGGATATCTACTCTTAGTTACAGATCTGTCTGTTTAACGCGCACAGTTGTGGAAACTGGGAGTGAGCGCTGCACTAAAGATGCCATTATTGGGTATTTTTCATATAAACAGATGTGCAGCTCCAAACGTCCAACCATCCAGTTTAAAGGAGAACTACCCATTTGTAAATTCACACAACACGTAGTGTATGTGCATCAGGGCAGTTCAGTGTGTTTGTAAATTTGCACTGTACTTTTGTAAAAGAAGAACTCTCAGAGGAAACTGAGTTGACACTAAATTGATACAAAGCTGGATTACCAATGTATTGGGTAAGTGTAGGGGTAACAACAAATGGTTGCCTTGGGACCCCATGGCCATGCTCCACAATTAAGGAGTAGGGAAATTACTTTTTTCTGTGGTGAAGAAATACTCATCTCCTAAGGTACCAATATCCATTACAAGTAAAAGTCCTGCGTTCAAAATCTGACTTATAAAAGTAGGATACATTAGCAGAAAAGTACTCAGCAAAACATACCTAAATCTAGGCTACTCATCATGCATAACAGCCCCTGTAACTGACAAATTAGCCTATATCGTTTTTAATTAATAATACTAAGTATGGTTGTATTGTGGCTGGTTGTGGTGGAATTAGTTATAACCAGCCTACTTAATGTAAAGTTTTGTAGCTGAGTCCAGGGGTCGGCCCTCTCCAAAGGGTCTGGATAAATCTGAGCAGATGTGAGATGGGAAATTCTTCAACACAAATGATTTTTTTGCACTTTTCTATAAGCTTTACTTTTTTTGTTAAATATTGGAAATTTGAGAAAAGTGCGATGGAAAACGGTCCCAACCACACATAAATGTAAGAAACCAAAAGCCCAAAACAGTTTTGAACCAATGGTTTAATCTTGTTAGATTTTCTAAAACAGACAGCCCGTTTCTGGGTCCCGACCATACACTTTAACTAGTAACATACAAACATGACTATTACATGTATATTAATATACAGTCTATGTTCCCGACTTCACTGCAGTGTTTTGAATTTGGTCCGAGAGTGAGCTCGCGGGGCCCCGTGCGGTCAACCGGAGGAATTCACATGCGAGGCTGGGTGTCACACGCCCTCTACGTCACCAAGCTATAGACTCAAAAGTGAAGACGCTCAACTTTTCTGTCTCCACTTTGTCCTCTCGCTCTGTGCTGTCACCTCCTCCGTCCACAGCTGCGGAGACGCAATGCAGCAGGAGAAACATGATCATTAACTCGGCACGGAATATTTCGCAACAAGTCTTCTGACTCACCACGGGCAGCCCTTCACCACAGGTAGCCTACACTCACTTGGCCGATTGTTTTTCTAGGTAACTCTTTGTTCTTCTTTTTGGGGATTGTAATTTAGTTCTCTCCGTTTCATATGTTGTTTTTGGGGATATGCAGTCTCTCTGTGGGAGTATCACATCCCTCCTCCGCTGTTACTGGTAGACCAACTCGGACAGGTAGGGCTAATTGCATCATAAATGCTTCTCAAGTCATGAAGAAAACTATAGGCTACTCTAGCGTGTGTTACGTGGAATCTCGTTTTGCTGCATGTCTGTAATGTTTACTCAAATAAACGTTTGTAGCTACAGGTAGAAAATGCGGAATTAATCTGCGGATGCATGTCATGTCACTTGACTGAGCGTGCTGTTTTGGCTTTCTTTATGATGTTCCCACGGTGACTATCTTGTTTAACTTTATTCAAAGCAGCTTCTCCCAGTAAATGGGTTTTGGCATGTGCACTTGCCTTTTGGAATTGAGAAATTAAATCTCTATTGGCCTTGTGTGAATTGGCACCATGCACTGATTTGGCATATAAAGCATTTCAGTTTAGACTTTGCCTTTCTCTTATTATTCTACTTTTGCTTTCATTTAATGTCATTTAAAACTATATAACTGGATTTGAAATGTCTACAAGGCATTTATAGATTATATATATCTTAAATGTAGGGCTGCATATAATCAGTTTCATTAACAAAGAATCTTCTCGATTATTAGATTGATTGGTCTAGAAAAAGTCAGAAAATAGTCAATAATTTATTAATTAATGTTCCAGAAACCAAGATGATGTATGTCTTGAACTCTTACAGCAACACTAGAGAACTTTTCCCGCTTTGGGCCCCCTACAGGTTGGAAGCGGTAGACCTGTAGTTCGAATGAACTGGACAATGTAATGTAGGCTAATGGACAATTCCGCTTCCAACCTGTAGGGGGGAGGAAGCTGAAAAAGTTTTCTAGTGTTGCTTTAATTGGTCCAACAGTCCAAAACCTAAAGATATTCTGTCAACTATGACATAAGAAGGAGAGGTAGCCTACCGCAGGTCCAACATCCCGGCCGCGCTCAGACTCTACAACACCTGCACTACCTGATAATGTTGTAGTTTCTGTTCCTGCGTTTCCTTTACTCCACACACTCTGGATATCTTTACTATCTGTATTTATATATATTTTTTTCAGTTACAAGTACTTACTTTTTCAATATTATTTATGGTTCCCTACTTTTGCTAAACTATTTTAATTACATTTTTAATTTAATTTAACGTCACTCACTTACATTGCAATATTGTTTTTCTGTACCATTGCAACCGCACTTTACGAAACCTTTATTTGATGTCACTTACATTCAGCAATACCTTCTGCTCAATGTCTGCTGTTTGCTTGTTTTGTGTTTACTTGTGTATTTGTTTGTTTTTGCTCTTATTGTAGAAAATGCTGCTGCTGTAATAAGGAAATTTCCCCCGCTGTGGGATGACTAAAGTATAATCTAATCTAATCTAATAACAGGGCTCAACAGTAAAGGTTTTAAAGATTGAGTCGATTGGGAATCGTTCTGTTGCCTTTGGTTGCCCCCTGTGACAACCAACTACCTGTTAAATGTTGGTGTTTTTTCCAATTTAATAAAAAAATAACCATAACTGGAAAATCTTATTTCAAAAGCAGTCCATATTTTGTTTGGTTGTCTCCGTAAAGGTTAAACACTACGTTTGTGTGCAACACATCTTAGCTGCTTAGCGACCTCTTTCCACGCATGTGCGTTTGCCGTGAAAAAATGTTCTGTTCACGTTAACTCCGCATGTTAAATTGTGAAATTATATTGCCACTGCCATTATTTCATGGTTTCATGATTAAAATGTGTGGTATGGTTGCATACGAAATGAATTGCTCCAGATATTGGCAGTTTAAAACATGGCAACTGTATTGTCAATTTTGGCAACCATAAACTGATGCTTGGTTGCCAAGCCGGCAACTGCTTTAAAAAGTTAGCATAAAGCCCTGCATAAGACAAAGAAAAACAACATACCCTTACATTGAGAAGCAGGAAATAGGAAAGTTTAGCATGTGTTGCTTGATAATTAACGACTAGGCCTATTCAATACAATTTTGCTATACTTCAGTTGATTAATGAGTGATTCATGTTCCACTTCCTTTGTTTCCCACTCTCTTTCCACAGACCCACCTCTAAAATGGCCCAACAGAACTACAGTTGTCATTATAATGAGTCCATGGGCTTCTTCTACAAAAGCCACGATGAGGATAAATGGGACAAAACCAATCTCATCCTGGTGCAGGTGGTGGGCTCTCTCTTCTGCTGTTTCATCCTGGTCTCCAACGCCATGGTTATAGCTGCTGTCATCACCAATAAGAGGTTTCACTACCCTTTCTATTATCTTCTAGCAAACCTCGCCGCCTCTGACTTCCTGGCAGGCATAGCATACGTGTACCTCATGTTTAACACAGGTGAGGTGTCTCGGAAACTTACAGTTAAAGGATACTTCATCCGTCAAGGTCTTCTGGATATCAGTCTCTCAGCTTCGCTGGCTAACCTGCTGGTAATAGCTCTAGAGCGCTACATCTCTGTCATGAACTGGAAAGTCCACAGTAACCTGACAAAGAGGAGGGTGACCCTGCTGATCGTGCTGGTGTGGGCCATCTCCATCTTCATGGGGGCTGTGCCGAGTCTGGGCTGGAACTGCATCTGCAACCTGAGCGACTGCTCCCGGCTGGCTCCCATCTTCAGCAGGAGCTACCTGATCTTTTGGTCTGTGTCTAACCTGGTGGTGTTCCTGGTGATGGTGGTCATCTATACAAGGATCTACACCTACGTCAAGAGGAAGACGGCGGTGCTGACACCACACACCAGCGGCTCCATCAACCGCAAGAGGACGCCCATTAAGCTCATCAAGACAGTCATGGTTGTGCTCGGTAAGTGCTTATCGTAAAATTGCTGTCTGTGCAGGATCATCGATACAGTGAGTCAGAACGTTTTATGCATTAGTCAGGTGTAAGTAGCTGTGTGTGTGTGTGTCTTTCATCAGGGTCACAAAGTCTGGGCAATTCACTGCTGAGTCACAGTTGAACATGGTGTAATCTGTTTCCCTGATAAGAAGGAAAACCTTGAGCATAACACCAACACCAACAATTGTGCTTTCAGTAAACGTGTTGGGGGCTTGTATGGGGTATGAGGGAGCCTTTAATAAGGGAGTAAAAGACTCCTTTTTTTCTGTCCAGTGGCTTAAACCTATGACTCATTCTGGTGTTTAATTATTTGCTAAATTGATTAATCATTCATACTATAAAATGTAAAAATATATTAAAACATGTCCCTTACAAATTTTTCAGAGCCCAAAGGGACATCTTTAAAGTGCTTGTTCTGTCCAACTAACAGTCAAAGATCCTAAACTATTTAGATTACAGGATGTAAAACAGGAAAACATTTGAGAAGCTGAAGCCGGAGATTTTTGGTAATGTGTTACTTTTGTCGGTTGGTATTTGTAAACACAGCATGCAGAGTTGGCACTGGATTAACAAGAGACAGTGTAGAGAGATTGTATCTTTGTATAGATGCTAAATGTTGCCTTGTGCATTAGTATTGGATGCCAAGGAGCTGGCAAAGCGAGGGTATTAGGAATTAGAGCGATCTGCAGGCACCCAAAAACATCCCCACACACAGCTAAACAAGAAGAAAAGAGAAAATCCAGGTAGAGGGCGGGGTCTCTGCAGATACAGACACAACCGCATACACCAGTTGGTCACAACTTATGATTGTAAGGTATTCCTTTTGAATTAATCCTGCATAATATACCTTTTCAAATAATTAATCATGAAGTTATAGGCAATTTTATTTTCAATCAATCAATAAATCAAGCAACTTATTGCTTGATTAAGAAAGCCTGAAAGATTCCTCTTTTTCTACCCTTGACACAGATATCCTGGTCTGCCTTTCTTTGTCTAGGTGTTGTAACTGGATACCTTACAGTCAAATTGTTCCCCTCCCAGCCCTTTCCTTTTGAGAACGGAGCAGTAGGACTGCCCCAACCAATTAAAAAAAACAGCCTCTTAAAGGGGCGCTATGCAGTTTAAAAAAAAACTATAGAACTTCGGAATAGATATCTGGGGGCTCCTATGTTTACTTGTGTCTGACCCCTAACTCGGTCAATCTGCTGTTTCCTCTTTCTTTGTTCCTCCGACCAATGCTTTCCTAGCTTTCTACTACTTTTTGCTGGCTCGGCCATTACAATAGTGTGAAAAACATTGGTACCTTGTCAGTTGGTTCTTGAATGGGCATATGTGTGAAGTGCCGGCTGATATAAGTGACTCGCCGGCTGAAAGTTGCAAGTGTGGTTTTTCCGGTCACAGGCGTTAGGGGGGAGCAAGACGACCACCATTCAACTCAAAAAAAGTCATATAACCATTCCAATGAATCCGAAGCTGTTCAGTTAAGGCAAATTAAGCTAAAAAACAACAACTGCATAGTTCCCCATTTAATTAACAATCTCATGCACATGTATAACACACAATGTACATAGTAAGTCACCATACCAACCAACTCTGAGACTGATGTATTTCAGGTTAGATACGTTTATTTTCGTGTTCAATGTGCTCAGTTTTTGTTTTCATACACGTATGCACTTTATACAGTTAAAAACTATGCATGAGATACTTTTGGGGACTTAGCACGGTTACCCTGCAGGATAATGGTCTGTCATTGTTCTTTGTCTCTTGGGCACTCGGCTTGTTGGCTGGCCAGATGGCTTGATGCAGTTTGTAGCGTAGGAGATGTCTGCCTTTATTCCAGACTGCTGTGTAATTATCTCTCTTTGCAAGGACACTGCTCCTGAGCCTGTGTGGCGTACCACACCGCACCACACCACACTGGCCTTCATTGAACATCCCCTTCTCCCCACCCATCCAATAAAAAAAAAAAAACTATACTTGAGGACTTTGTCAATTGCTTTCAGATGCTTTGCGGAGTTCCCAAGAGCTTTTGGAACTGTTAGTACCAAGTGTCATTGTTAAATTGTTGAGATGGTGCTGTGATATCTGGGTGTTTTTAAAAAATGCACTTTTGTAACATGTCCCTCAAATAACACGCCAGCGATATCTGAAAGTAAAAGGAAGGAAATCTTAAGACTTCTGAGGCATTGAGTCAGGTCCAGGTCAATGAGATATATTTGTCAGGAAAAAAAAGTAGTTGACTTTTGTTTGAGATTAAAGGCAGTCTGTTCAAGTAGAACTGGTAACCGGACAAACCAGTTTGGAGACACTTAACCCACATTATGCTTTGCATAATTAGTAAAATGAACGAGTCTTTAAGCGTTATACAGTTGGACACCTAAAAAGTAGAGAAAAAAACTTATGTTTAAATTTGCACATGTAATTTAGTGACTTTGATATGACGTCTATTGTATTCTCTTGGTTTACGCTTGTACTTGTAGTTTAATAGCCTAGAGCAATTATTTATATCTGAGACAGCTGGGGCCTGTATGTTAAGAGAAGCATCAAATTACACCATGCAGATTAAAATGTTCTTTTTATTCTTTGAGTACAACCACAATCGTCAAAGGAATACCAACTGAGAAAAGGAACATGCTTGAAATGTTTGTTCTTAAAACCCTCTGTTTCTCTGTCGTAGATTAAAGGGGAAAAAGTCCATTTTTAAACTTCAATACATGAAAAACTGCCAATAAAAGACCATTAAATGGGGTCCCACGCAATTCCAGTTCAGTTCACTTTATTTTGAACATCTGGGCTATCAAAGACAAAGACAAACCGGAAGAAGAATGAGTTTATGAATAGAAATTTACCGTAAAAATGTGGCAAACATTTTGACTTTCAGGCTTAAGAGCAGTAAAAAATCGTAAAAACACCTCTACAAGACCCTTTCTGTACTCTGTACACATGTATCCATGCTTGCATGTGAGGCAAACAAAGAGAGAGAACTTGTTTTTGTTCTGCAGATTTGTTGAGGCGGTAGAGATGAAGGTAGTTCAGACAAGTTGCTGCTTGTGGCTTGTCCTTTCAGTTCCAAAAACTCTCAGTAACTCTGTTTGTGTCCAAACATGTTTGAAATCAAGCACTGCTTCAGTATTTGAGTGCAGATGTGTCAAAAATGACAATTAGTTGCAGCCCTAACCTTGCCGTTAAGTTAGCCATATCTGGATTATCTCCACCACCCTGGCTCTTACAGTAGATAACTATGTTTTTTGACCGTTTCTACCTGCCAGTTCAATTTTCACTACCAACATAGGAGTGCAGTGTGCAAAAGTTAATTGAAATTTGGAAGCACATAAGAATGTTTTGTAAAAGTATTTTTTTAGGTTTTTAGGATAGTTAATGAAGTACTTGTCAATGATTTACAGATCAGAATCGATATGTTATTTTGCATGAATGCGTTTAAAATCCACAGGTTAACCTGTAGAAAACATCTTTTGAATACATTTGAAGTAGAGCAAAACCTCTTCCTCTCTCCCCTCTCTGTCGCACAGGCTATGAATGTGCAGAATAGCCAGTTGGAACGCTCCCTCTATCTGAAATTACCTGTGATTGGTCTCCCATCACGGACAAATCTGAAAACGAAGCTAAGAGGAGATGCAGAAGTGTAGTTTTCTCTTAGAACACCTGAATTACAATATCCTGAAAGATTATTATAGATTATAATTTTTGAATTGCTGCAAAGGTTTGACATAGGCAGACAGTATTTGCTTTCTTCCCAAGAGTTTAAGATAACAAAGTTCACTTACCAGCACCGCCAAAGATTATGTTTGATCTGTGTTCAATACAAAAAGTTGTGGTTTTATTGGGGGTTTATGTGCCAGACTATTTCTAGGCTTGCTTGACAACTTCTCGGTAAAGACAAGACCTCAGAAAGTTACTGTGCCCAGCCAAGAAACAGCACTTAAAAACTATTAGTATAAGTACCCTATTTCTAAATTTGAACTTGACCTTTTTTTTATTTACATGCTGAAACATGCACATAAAATAGAGGATACATGTGAGAAATAAGCATAACATAAACCTAACTGATTTGCTGTATTTTTCCTGAAGGGGCCTTTGTGATCTGCTGGACTCCCGGCCTGGTGGTTCTGCTGCTGGACGGCCTCAACTGCACGAGTTGTCACGTCATGAAATTAAAAATGTGGCTGCTGCTCCTGGCTGTACTCAACTCCGTTATGAACCCTTGCATCTACTCCTACAAGGATGAGGAAATGTGGACAACCTTCAAGAACCTCATGCGCTGCATTGGTAACGGCACACGGCGGCAGCGGTCGACGAGGGCCAACGCCAGGCCGCTTAGCTCTGGTCAGGATACGGGAAACAGTCAGCCTCCATCAGAGGAGACAAAAAA
Source organism: Etheostoma cragini (assembly GCF_013103735.1). NCBI lineage: Eukaryota > Metazoa > Chordata > Actinopteri > Perciformes > Percidae > Etheostoma > Etheostoma cragini. Next base: position 13,352,117 of record NC_048415.1, on the reverse strand, counting down.
AGACGATCAGGGCATTCTTTGAACCTGCAAATTTAACTTATTAAGAATTAACCAGAACTTCTGTCCAGCTCGGATTGGACACATCTTATGAAGTTAGAGTTGAATTGAAAGAGAAACTATCAATTGGTCTCAAGGGGTCATTGTAGTCCTAAAAGTACTTTCTTAGAGAGGCACTGCAGGCCAGCTGCTCCAGTGGAGAGCAGTGAAATGGAGATAATAAGAGACCTTGATGCACAACTAGATCCCCAAATGGATGCAAAGATGTGCTTTTTTTTAGTTTTTGTCAGGGTTTTACAGTTTTTAGATCCAGTACTCCCATTCATGTGTATTGGGAGATTTGGGTTTCTGTTTCATTCTGCTCTTTTTGTCTTCGTCATCACATCCCTGCTGGTTATTTCAACATGGACAATTCTACTCTGTAATGGCTGAAAAAAGAATCCAGTCTAAAGTACACAGTGGTACGTTTCTACTTTTACCCCCCAAAAGGGTAAAAATCATCATGCAAAGGGGGAATTTCTCCCTAATATAAAATGTGTGTACATCTGATTGCCTTTCTGTTTACTTCCTGTGTAAACGTTAAGGGAAGCAATGCTATAATGGATGATCTAGTTAAGACGTGCAACTTGTTTGAAGTCAGGTATGCCTACTATAAAGTTGTAGGTTTGCTTGGGTAGGGCACAGCTTTAAAATTGATTTCCTGTTTTTAAACAGCCAATGAAAGGTACTGTTAACTGCTGTTCTCAATATATCTACTTGTAAATCCTGTTAAATGCCTAAAAGAAGAGGTGAGATAATTACAAATGTATGACAGCTAGTATCCTCAGCATGACCTGCTTGTTTTGACCATCATTTGCAATTAAGTCTACGAAATCACACCCTGCTTTCTTTTGTAAAGCAAGTTGCCCTCTGGGGAACAGATAAGAGTCACTCCTTTCTTTCCCCGTCTGTCATCTTTTTATCAGTTCTTATGCAGATCTCATGGAGGCAAACTTGTTCCCCCTGTAGCATGTTTTTACACATCCTCTTGAACTCACTGAGTGGCTGCTGCTGCTCTACAGAAACAGCTCATAAATGACGGTTGTAAAAGGATGTTGCGACACACGGAATTCCTGCTTGAGTTTCAAACAATACCCTGTGTACCTGCAGGATTTGACTGAATAGACTACCCACATACAAGCCCCCCCTCTCCCCAGACTGCTCTGACGCCTCCATTGCAAAATTATTGACAGGGTACAAATGACGTTTCTTTAACCTGCTGTACAGTATTTATGCCACTCCTGCTGTAAAAGACATGACATTATTAAAGCTATTTCATTTTTATTCTGGTAGTGTAGGAATGTCACACATTGAAAGGAGTGAGTGCAAAGGTTTAACAGCTACAATGGTGGTGTTTCTTTATCTAACCACGATTATTCATGCTCATTCTTGTGTAGTGACTTTTCAAGTGCAGGCCATTTAAAAAAAAATAAATAATAATTTTGTATAGTAATAGTTTTTAACTTTGTGTTGTTTTTGTCAAACATAATGCACAATATGAGATGATATGGTACAGAAACACCAGGTAGCACCCAGGTTGATTTCACTACTGGCCTTGACCAAATGCTACTTTGCTCGTTTGAAAGCCATGATGTATGTCTCTCTCTCTCTCTCTCTCTCTCACTCTCACTCTCACTCTCACTCTCACTCATGGGCGGGCCAAATTCTCTGGACGGGCAAAGCAGAGAAAGGGGAGGTAACCAGATTCCAGATCGGCCCATCTGAGCTTGGTTTTCTCAATTTTTTGGGGGGTTGAAATGAAAAGTGGCAATATCAGTCACAGTAAAAGATAATGGAAAAGTGACAAAAAAAATATACTAGTTTGTAGTTGTTCATGGCATAGCAGGGCACTGCATGGCATAACAAGGCACAGCAGTGCGTAGCAGGATGTGACATCTCATCGCAGGACCACGGCGACAGCTGCAACCAGGTTTTGGAGCCTCCCTGATCCAAGGAATCATGCTGGGGGAAAAAGGACATAAGGACTCCGGGGACTGACTCAACTGACTTTTCCACCATGAGGTTGACGGGTGGTTTTGAGTGAAATGATAACAATTGGTAGTACAAACAAAAAATTGTGCCATTCATGTTCCCCTAATTTACTTTGGGGATCTCCTCACTTTTCCTCCTCCACCATCATCAGTGCAATACAATACTTTGTTCTATGACCAAATACCTGCAAAACGGACATTCCCATCAGCATCAGCTATACTTTATTTTTAGTGCTAATTTTCAAATGTTAGCAAGCTAACATGCCGAACTAAGTTGCTGAACATGGTTAACATGCTACCTGATAAACATCAGCATGCTACCAGTGTTATTGTGAGCATGTTGGCATGCTGGAGGACTGCTGACTTTTTAAACATTGCACACACCACCCACTTGGCACTTACATTAGCCAAATGATGAAATTACTCGTAAATCCTGTTTGACTTAGACACACTGTTTTCTGATTTGTAATTAAAATGAGTCATTAACTAAACTGTCTTGATAAAGCAGTACTGTAGATAGTGTAACAAACAAAAACACGGAAAGGATTATCTGAGACTCCTAGAGCAGAATTGACCCTAAGTGGGAGGGACAGGATCCTCCCCTGAATTAGACTGCAAAGCACTTGCATCAGTAAACAATAACCCCCATATAAGTATTTTAATTGAGTACAGCTTTCTGTGATTAACGGTAACCTGACTCCTTGCCCTGTAAATGTCAGCCATCAACATCTAGAAAAGGGTTAAAAGGTTTTTCAAAGGACGAGTGAAATTCATTTCCCTTCATTCTCTAGGTAACCTGCTTTTGCAACATGTCTAATCGCAGGTTAAACTCCATTTATGCTGTAAAATCCCACTCGGGATTTGATAACCTAAACACAACCAGCATCCTTTTACAGCAGAAGAAAAGGTTCAACAACTCTGTATTTTCTCTCATAGAAAACTACTTCTTATGTTAATGACATTCAGTGTCAGGTTGAGGTTTAACTTTATTGAAGTCATGTTATTTTCAGTGAGACGATTTTTTGTAGCGAGTACTGTACGTCCTCAGCAGAGCCCTGTCGTGACTGCTGCATGCTACTCTGGTTTTGTATTCCCCAAAACATTAACTGTAAACTTGTGTGTTGTGGCTGTGGTTTTTTTTTTTTTTACAGCTGTGCTGTAATTATGCATTCTTGAAAAGCCAATTAAATTTCACAGATGTCGAAAAATGCTGTCCTTTGGTTTGGTCTAAATCTCAGAGCGAACAGATGTAAGCAGAGAAGAAAAATATTCATCAGCACACACAGTGTAATGTAAATAATAAACCTTTGTGCCATAGGTGAGGACTCATAGTTTGGCAGTCTAACATAATGACGAGTGCATCCTCACAAATCACTCTACACAGTACAATTTAATATATATGTAAATTTGAAATGGATTGCATTGACATAGCGCTTTAATACAAAGCCTTTACAATGATCCTCTCGTTCAACAATTATGCACCTGTTTACTTATTTTTTGATCAGATAGATCAGTCAGTTGTTGGGCTGTTTGACGGCAAGGTAAAACAGTGCAAATATTCTGAATATAGCAAACACTTATAGATAGAGAGATATTTGCTTTTTTTAGGTGTTTCTTTTTGTTTGTGACTAAAATGCGTTTCGCTGATGCTGAATTGCAGAACATTTCTAACCTACATGTTGAGAGTTATGTATGCTGACCACCATCTACTGTAGGTAATACACTGACTTTGGGAAACTACCTCATACAAACCAACTTCAAAAGATTAAACTATCCATTTAAAGGGCCTACAATCATGTATACCAAGATTAAATGTGAAAATGTAAAACTCTCAAGCTTTTAGAAAAACACTTTCCCTAAGTAAAAACCACAAATTAAAGACAGTATATGGCGTTCATGCGGAAGACGTAAACAGTAAAAAGTGGTGAGTTCAGGTGCAGCAGAGACCTCTGGGTGATTCTGACCTGTAGGACAGTGAAGGTGAAGGTTAACGAGTACATGGCCAAACTGTGATTGGAGAGCCTATTCTGCTGATTGGCCAATTAGGGACAAGGTGGGCCTCTAAAAAATGTACTTAAGCTGTTTTGAGATGTCCGTCCGCACGCACGCAAGAGCACACACACGCACGCACGCACGCACGCACGCACGCACGCACGCACACACACACACACACACACACACACACACACACACACACACACACACACACACACAATGTTCATTTACTCAGTCAGTCAGTTCAGAGCGGGTCGGCCACAACAGCAAACCTCCTCATGGCTCTATGGACAGCGGCATCCCTTTACCTGTGTTTCTTTCTGGTAAGTTTTAACATAGTAGAGGATGAATAAATGTATTATAACAAAAATATTTAATTCCAGAAAGGACATGTGTACCAAAAGGCCACAGAGTTTAAGGTTCACCTGTTAACTGACTGCACAATGATGTCAATTAAGGCCAGTGATGATGCATTTTCTGTGTAAACTGAGTGTGTGATGTTCATATTTTCATTAATACTGAAGTACCCCTCTTGCTTTTGTTGTCTTGTCAGAAACACACGTTGCTGCGTGCATTTGGCCATGGGCTTGTAGCGTTTGTGTATTGCTTGGTTACGTGCCAGCTTCTTTTGTGGCTGATTTCCTCGATTCTAAAACAATCTGTAATCAATCTTGATGAAAAGATAATACTGTGTTTTCTTATTTATATAAATTTACCATAGTGCTAGTTGAGTTGTGTATTTGTTAACATGCTCGCATGACAACCGCCAAATATGTTAGGAGTCACTTGATCGGCTGGACAGTGATGGCGCCTTAAGGTGAAGCTCATGGCCCGACTTCGTCAAATAGTTGTTTTATATGGTTCCAACTTTGATATTTTATCACTTTGTGCATGTCAGTTACTTGAAGAAGAATGGCAAACAAGAAAAAAATCCAACGCGGTGATACAGACGGCATTGCAGAGCCATTGCTAGAGAAACAGAAAAGCTACCTCGAGCCACCTTTTTCTCAGATTCAACAAATGGCTACGGACAATGAGAACAGGCTAACTGCTATCAATGCTCAGCTAGCATCTCTGACTGCAAGCTTTGTGTCTATCAGAGCTGATGTGAACAACCTGAAAACCACCGTGGAAAGCAACGCGAGTATTCTTGGCAGTCATGGCCACGCTTTTTAGGAGCTGAAGGTGAAGCTAGCGGACATGGAGGAACCGGAGACGCAACCTCTGCATCTTCGGGCTGAAAGAGGGACTAGAATGTACTAATGCTATTCAGTATTTCTCATGCTTGCTGCCTGAGTGGTTCCAAAATCTAGCAGATGTTCAGATAGAGAATATGAGAGCCCACCGACTCTACAGTGATAGCCTAAAGAAGAACACTGCTAATCGCACGCTGGTTTTTGGCGTCCTCAGCTACACAACCAGGCAGCCGATCCTACAGGCACGCGGAGCTCTCCGCTCGTCATTCAGGGCCTGAAAATTTGCTTCTCTCCAGATTACTGCAACAGGGTGTCCCCAGGGTTTTAAAAAGTATTAAAAAGTGATAAATCAAAATTGTCAAATTTAAGGTCATTAAAAGTGTTAAATGGAGTCTCAGAGGTATTATTTTTTTTTAAATTAGGTATTATTTTTTTCAGACTATCAGGTGTCCGATTCTGATTGAAATTCTATCCTGCGTTCGCGTTTAAATATGGGCTTTGGCATGTCTGGGCACATAATCAAAGATCTTTCTTCTATGTTTGATGCTGACGTCATATTCAGCGGTCGTTCGACATCATCTCAGAACACTGCGCAGTCAACAGAAGTGGCTGGCTTACGTTTTATTTTAGACTTGCTTCAAGCCATATCTTCAACGACTGGACAACCATCGTCGTCTTTTAATGGGCAAATGCAAGTTTTCTGATAGCTGGGTGAACAACCCAGAGTTTAAGTACTGGCTCAGGCCTGTAGTAGGGAAAAACAGGCAGGCTTATTGTTCGGTGTGTAAAAAAAACATCAATGTCAACTGGATGTGAGCTAACGGCCTTTGGTCTAAACATAAAAATGGAATGCGTGCTCGGAGAGAGCAGTTAATTGTTCAACCAATCTCAGCTGTCTGTACGGCTGCACCTCCACTGCCGCAAATTAGTGCCACATTAGGCCTACTGGCCAACGCTATGGCTCCAGCAACGTCTGACCTCCGGATGGCCATGGGCGCCACACCAACACTGCGCGCGGATGCTCTGGTGTTTGACTGCAGTGTTCAGACACCACACTCATTTAACTCAAATGAAGGAATTTCAGAGCTGTTTAAAGAAATGTTTCCCGACTCTGACATTGCGAAGTCATTCACTCGTGGTAAGAAGATGTCATTTTGTAATGCATAATTGCAGTGAATGCCATCCATTGTGCTGGAACTATCCATTCTCTCCAATGCACATTTATGTAGTTTGTTTTACTTTTATTTACTAAGTGAAATAAACATGTGCAATATGTTGTTTATGATATGTTGTCTCTAAATCTATTCATTTCTGTATGTTATAAATGTCAAAATCTGTGTAAATAATAGAAAGGTTGCTGATTAACACTTGCAATTCAGTGTCGTGATGGTAAAAAAAATTCTGAAGGTAGTAAAAAAGGTATTAAAAAGTAGTAAATTTAACTAAAGGATTGCTGTATGTGACGCACACGAAATGTATGGTCACATTTTATGTAATTTGGTCTGTTTTATCTTAGGTTATTATTTAAATGAGAGAGAACCATTTGATATAAGCCATAATGTCTAATCACTTATTTCTGATAAGAGTACAATGCTCTTTATAGAACAGCATTCTGGTGCTGCCAGCAGGGGGCAGTGTGGCGCAGTGCTTCACTCTCACGGACACTCTTTGTGAGCGGACTAACGTTGCTTCGTCATTCTGCTGAGCGAAGCTGTACTGAAAACAAGCACTCGTCTCCTGCTAATATTTTCTCCTGTTACACAGGACATCATATCTGCCTACAGCGTCTCAATCTGAGACCTGTAACATGTACATACCCTGTGCAACTTCACGGTCAACCCTTCTATTAAACTATGGATTCAGCACGAGTCAAGGGTCTGGATCTTTTCCTGCTTTATCTGGCAACGCATTTATTCTGATGTTAATTCAGCGTGGAACCGGTTGGTTTTGCAACCAGATATTTATGAGCTAGTGTTCCATTTTTGCTTCCCCGTACCCAATCTTGATAAGACCTATTTTGGTTGCTAGCTTCTTTGGCTATGCTTCCCCCCTTCCCTCCCTTCTGTATCAATGTCTCGTCTGTTGTTGTTCTGTGTTTTACATGTGTTGTGTACTGAGGGAATTAACTTTTGGATGCACTATTGTTAGGATTTAGCGAACTGAAAGGCAGTAGCAATATCCACTCCTGAAAAAGGATAAGGATCCTACAGAGTGTTTTAGCTGTCGGCCTCTGAGCAAGCTTAATGCTGACATAAAAATCTTTGCAAAGCTACTGGCCCGTTGTTTGGAGTCCCATATGTCAAAATTGCTGAACCTTGACCAGACAGGATTCATAAAACGAGACTAGCACCAGATAATGTTAGACGCCTTCTTCACATTGTTGATGCAGCAGAGGACAGTAAGAACCCGATGTCTATTCTTTCTCTTGATGCAATAAAAGCCTTTGACAGACTTGAGTGGCCATTTTTATGGTCAGTCTTAGAGGTGATGGACTTTGGACTTTGGCACCTCCTCCTCTTTATTTCCAGTCTTTAGATCTTCACGCCAAGGTTGCGCCTTGAGTCCTGCACTATTTGTCCTCTCTCTAGAGCCGCTAGCTCAGGCCAATTGCCAATCTATTAAGGTGTTACCAATATGCATTCATAGTACACAGCATCATGTCTCATCATTTGTGGACAGTGTTTTGGTCTTTTTAGAGAACCCCTCTCAGTCTCTTCCTCACCTGTCTTTATGTGAGAAGTATGGAAGCTTATCAGGCTTCAAAGTTGACTGGTCAAAATCTTAATTTAAATGATTCCACCCGCAACTCAACCCTCTCTGCCGACATTTGTTACACAGTTTATATGTTTAGGTATTGAGGTCTTCCCCTGCTTAAACCAGATCATTAAACATAACTATCCTGTTGCTCTGAACAGTGTTTTGAAAGATATGGAAAAATGGATGGGTCTCGGTCTCCCCATGTCGACTCAAGCCCATACTTCAATGGTCAAAATTAATGTTTTACCCAGAGTAACTTTTGTGAGTTCTATGCTTCCTCTCCTCTCCTTCTGGCTATTGGCGTAAACCTCTCCTCTCCTCAGTGGGAACAAAGGGGAGTTACCTTTTTCTGACTTACAAACGGCATTCTGTCTACCATGTTCCTCCTTTTTTTATTTACCTTCAATTAAGATCAGCACTCAAGGCACACGGTATCCCTTGGCTGAAGCCTTTGCCCATCCATCCTATTCGGAAGTTGTTTACTATGCAGCATAAAAACTGTGTTATGGTAACAAGGCTTATCAGTTATTGGTAATATCTGGCCGCGTTGGCTTTCCTTTCAAGAGGATCTGGGCATGCGGTTGCCCAGGCCTCGCTCTCGACTGGCATAATGCATGGTCTAACATTCCAGAAGTATCTCGCAATCCAGATAATCAGCAGATTCACTACAATTTCATACATAGAACACATCTTACCCCTGTGAAAATGCACCAAATGAAAATAATTAACAACCCTTTATGCACTTTCTGCCCAATTAAAGCTCAAGGTACATGTCTTCTTATGTTCTGGGAGGGCTCTCCTTTTGGTCAGTTCTGAAACAGTATTGCATTCAAAATGTCCACCTTGATTAATGTCACTGTGCCTGTTACTGTCAATGTTCTGATTACGAATGACCTTTCAGCTTTCTAAAGCTCAAAAACATGCTGTGTTTGCTTGGCTTACAGCTGCTAAGAGAATGATTGCAATCCTTTGGAAGCCACCTCATGACTTATCTGTTCGTTCATAGACCCTTTCTTTTTTGGATGTCACGTACATGGAACTTTCGACAGCTCGTGTGGGTGGAGCCCCGGGGAAGACTTTGGAGACATTGGCACAGCATTGCTGAGTCCTTGAAGGCAATGAAAAATGCCTTAAAAAATGCCTTAATGGCCAAAAAAATGCCTTAACATTAAAGAGATTCTTGTCTTTGCCTGTAGGGAGTAAACTCCTGGCACGATCTGGACAACACAGAGTATGACTGTTGGCCGATCAACAGTCCAAATGATTACAACATGATTAGCTGTGGTGGTAAGTTTTTATGCAGGAGTTTGTTTGAGTGTTTCATTAAATGTCATTATAATTTTATTTGTAGTGTCAAATCATAAAAGAAGTTATTACAGGACACTTCATTGCAGTTGAAACAGCTGATCTGTAGTTGCTAAAGGGAATTTATGTGAGTGTGCTTTTCCTCTTGTGGCTGACAAGGGAGGAGACTTTTACAGCACTTGTACAGACTTACTTACATTGAGGTTGGGCTCAACAGAATAGTGTGCAAATACAACACAGTATCCTTTACTGTATGCATATGTACACTGTTTGAATGTGTAGGTTCAGGTGACGAGCATGTGTGTTGTCACAGGTTTGGAAATGGCCTGGGTGCAGCGTCCTCCAGAGAAAGTAACCAATGGGGAAGAGTTCAATGTCTCGTACACAGTGACAGCCTCAGATTCCTTCTACGATTACGCAATCAGGAACAAGATTTTCCTGTTCAGGTGAGTACGTTAAGTAAACTTTATGGCATCCTAAACGTCTGCCACTCTCTCTCTCTCTCACACACACACACACCAACCATCACCGCAACACAAAGAATAGTGTATCTTGAACATGTTTCGAGTTTTGAGTGTAGACTCTAACACAGTGTCTTAATACATTTTTCAAAAAAGGAAGTAGGACATTTAATCAGACAATACACTATACACAATTAACTGTTCCTGAATGATGCATCTGTGTTATTAAATATGCATTTTATCTTAATTAGGGCAGCTTTCATTTTCAAGTTTAAGCTAAAGAAATGTTTTTTTGTTTGTTGAGCTTCCATTGTAAATAGCATCCCAGTTTTTTTGTTGTTAATTAATGTATTTGTATACCCACCCTTGTTCCCTACTATAGTAATGCCTCAGAGGCAAAGAGGTTCTGTCATGAACACGAGTGCCCGGCCAACTGGAACAGCGCCAATGATATTAATTGCTGCGTGTATCACGCCAACATCCACTCCTGTCCTCTTGGTCTTATGGTGGGTACTTAGCTACACTGGATGATCCTGTGGTGGTAATATTAAAATACAAGACACCATGTTTCTTATTGCGGCAAGGATACACTGAAGAGAATCCTTATAGACATTTTGTTCCACTCTCCCTTTCTCAAAGTTTATCTTAGGTTCATTTATCTCTGGAAACGTTTTTGTCCTAAAATATCCGTGGTTTTGAATCTGTTCATCTGCGAGTGATTAATTGTGAACAAATGGTGTGAGAAATTACCATTCCAAGTGTTCGTTAAAGCTTTTTGACTTTAAGAATTAGAGCTAAATTTTGCAAGTAATTCTATTGTAACAGGTTTCTAGAGCAGCAGAAACACATCTACTCTGCGAGTAAGAACACAACTTCTTCAACCCTAATAACACAAGTTGTCAAAAAATTTAAGCATTTACTCACACATGAATGAATTGTGAAAAGGCCACGTTTTGGTGTAAAACCTGTTATGTTGTCTTTCTGAAGAAACAAGGCGGAATCTGTGGCCCGTGGATTCCTGACGATGGTAAAATGGTGACTCACACTGTCTCCAAAGCAGGCAAGATGTCCCAGAAATTCTGGACTTCAAAGGTGAGCCATCTCAAACAAAACTCTCCAAAAGAATGGGTAAATCTTTCACACGTGTTGAGGTTTGGAGAAAATTTCTAGTATTTCTTACAGCTGCATATCCTGTTAATACCTGCAAATATCTTTATTTTATGCCTTGTTATTTACACGCAAAGAAACAAATCTCTTAAAAGAATTTATTATATCACTGATAGCACAGTCCAGCACATTTCTGGGTAAAAGAGTCTGTTTTCTATTTATATAGCGCAATATGACAACAACAGTTATGTCTTTGCACTTTTCATAAAAGAGCAGGTCTAGACCGTACTCTGTGATGTTATTTAACTCTTGTCTGAAGGAAAATAACACTTTTTAATGCATGCAATTTTTTTATAATTTAACGATGGTTAACCATCACTTTGTAGTTTAATCTCTTTACAAAACAACAAATTAAATTAAATGATATACTTAGCAATACACCATACAATCTAACTATTCCACGGTTTAATTTCTATTATCATCTTTTCTCCTATAGGTGGTGCTGATCCATGTGGGAGTCACCTCAGTCATTGCTCACATCAAAATAGGACACATGCACGCAGCACTGGAGTCCAAAGTGCTTGTTGTCAGTGCTCAAGGTCAGTCTGCTACGTTTCCATTTTTTGATATGCTGAATCCTAGCATGTGCTGAATAATGCCTTTGCTGCTCAGCCATGATCAATTATACATCTTTGGGGGTGTTGAGCAATACAAAACTATGCAAGTACGTTGTGTTATTAACTAGACAAAGAGACTAAGAGCACAATGAACCTGTACAGAAACATTAGGGAAAATAACTGCTACAGTATCAGATGAGTTACAATAAAAACCTACTTTTTAACCTGCTAGAAGAAACCTACATAACCAATACAACCAAAATGTAAGCATACTTTTATAAAAAAGATTTCTTTGTGAATGTATCCGTAATTGTCCTTAAAACATCATGATCATCTGTGTGAATCCCATTTTAATTGACTTTGACTCCACCAGATTTACTTGATAACTTTAGTTACTCTTTGGTTTGCAGATTCAGAAGAACACACAATGTAACAAATATATTATTATGGTTCAAGATATTATAAAATAAGACATTTTTTATCCCGGGGGGGGGGGGGGATTTACAAACTATCCAGCAGTACATAAATAAGTTAAAGTTTCTCCATCTTTACCAGCTACAGCCGTACAGTGATTTACTCATTCATTCTACAATTATTATAACATATGAATACAATATTAATTATTCTGAAACGATCCATTCTGCATAATGAGTACTTTTAACTTTACTTACTTTAAGTACATTTTAATGCTCTTATACATGCATACTTAAGTAGGATTTTGAGTTCAAGACTTGTAATAGTATTTTTTGTGGTTTTGCTACATTTACGATCTGAGTACTTCCACTGCCACTGAATTCATTGGATGGAAATCAGAAATTTAAAAGGCGTGATTGTGTTGTTTCAGTGTGCGGGGATGACGTCTGCGAGCCGGAGGAGAGCTGTCTGAACTGTCCTGCAGACTGTGGCATCTGCCCAATGTCCATCACAATCAAGGTGGCCATCGGGCTTCCAGTTGCTCTCTTTAGTAGCGGCTTCATCCTTACTATGGTGGTCAGTCTTTGCAACACACACACGCACGCACACGCACACACATACACACACACACACACACACCACAACATTAGTAAAACTGTGTCTTGAAATTATTTAAAGTAAGAACAGTATATTTTGAGTGTAAACTCAAACACAGTGTCTTAATACATTTATCAAAAAAGGAAAGACAAAACTTAATCAGATAATAAGCTATACACAAAATGTACAATTAACTGTTCCTGACTGATTCATCCCTGTAATGTCTAACTTAATTACAGCATCTTTCATTTTCAAATTTAAACTAAAGAAATGCAAACTGATTTGTCATCATCACAGGGTTTGGTGTTAATTCATTTACATGAATACCCAACCATGTTCCCTTCTAGTACTGTAATGCGTCTGAGACAAAGAGGTTCTGTCATGAACAAGACTGCCGTCAAACTGGAACAACGCCGACGATATTGCAGTAATAGCTGCGTGTATCACCCCAACATCCACGCAGGATGTTTTGTGTGCAGATGTTTATCGTTGTTTGCTCCCCGTAGTGGCTCCAGTACCAGAAACAGAGGATGCTTTGGGATGAAAGCTGGATCATCAACTACAAAAGCATAATATTTGGTAAAATGTCTCACGCTCATGTTGTTGAAAGTTACTGTTCACACACACAGAAAACTTTGCTTACACAAAAGACTTAAGTAGAGTACTTAAGGAATGGATCATTTTCATTTTACTTTAAAGTGACAAGAGTATAAGTGATATGTAAACTGTTATATCTGTTGCAATTGTGTGAATTGCATTCTCAAATTATATGTTAATATAAGTAAGAGTGGATCAGGCCTAAAGGCTATTTTGACTTTTAATCAAAGCATTTTAACAAGACAAAAAACACAGTCATGATTGAATTTTACTACTTTTATAACTCAGCAGTAGCATTTCTCCAAACTATTCTTGAATGAAAAGTAAACTGACCCCAAGTGTCTGTCTGGTGTCTGCAGGTAGAGTTTGCTGCATGGACCTCGGCAGCACCATGAGCCTGCAGCAAGCCAAGAGTAACTCCAATATCAGCCGAACTACTGATGTGACTTTGTGTACCGGATTCAACTCCTCCTTTAATCAAGGCTTCATCCAGCCAGGCATCTAGTGAGAAACATTATTAGTTTATATGAATGCACATGAAAAAGTAAAGACAATAAACATTGAAAGGTGGACGATACTACATGGATCAGCCGTGCAAAGTTAGTAGCAGTGTAAAAAAGACAAAAGAAATAACAGAGATTACATTAAATCGATGTATACAAAACAATACCTTAGACTACATACATTGTGCAAATATTTGTGCAAAGGCTGGTAGTGCATCTCCGGTAGCAATGATGTGTGAACTATGGTATTTGTGCAGTAGGCCTATATGTAATGTGCACAAACTGTACAATAATAATGCAATACTGAAAAAGTACAGGCTATATAATACAATTGAAGAGAATACTATGCAATAGTACATAACAAAATAAATAATACAATATAAAAGTACAATTATAACAATATACATTACATAAATACATACATTTTTTTACATTACACGAAGGTACAAATTCAGAACAGAAAGAATCACATAGAAATACATTAGCTTCAGACAAGGTTAAATTAAAAACTACAAAGTGACACATGTAAGTGCATTTTTGCATTTGTACTTATTTTTTTTACAACCATCACCTTCTTGGCCATGGTGCAGTCAGACAAGATGTATTTTAGCTTGAAAGATGTGTTGACATTCAGCCATCCTGATGTCAACGGAGAGCTTGTTCCACCACTTAGGAGCCAGGACAGCAAACATGACAGCATTTCGTTGAATGATTAGGTGTCTCTTGCGAGGGAGGGAGCTGAGGAAGGGAGTTGCTCCCTCACCAAGCGGCCAATCTGCTTGCTGAGGTAGCAGCAAGCGGATTGGCCGATGCAGAGCGGAGTGGACGGGCTGGGGTGTAGACAGAACAAATCATGTTCCGGGTGTAAGCTAGGCAGGATCTGTTCACAGCACGGTACGCAAGTATTAGTGTCTTGAAGCGGATGTGGGAAGCAGCTGGTAACCAGTGACGAGTGTGGATAAGCAGTGTAGTGTGAGGGACCTTAGGTAGGTTGAAGACCACTCAAGCTGCTGCATTCTGGCTGCAGAGATCAGATGGGACTTACAGGCAGACCAGCCAGGTGGGAGTTGCAATGGTTTAGACGTGAGATGACAGGAGCCTGAACCAGAACCTGAGCCACATTCTGGGTTGGAAGGGGACATATCCTTTTGATGTTGTGCAGCACTTCCTGGTTAAATAAAGGAAAGAGAATGTAACTACAGTGGGGCTTAAAAGTTTGGGCACCCCAGGTAAATATTTGTATTAATGTGCATAAAGAAGCCAAGATAAGATGGAAAAATCTCCAAAAGGCATCAAATGACAGATTAGACATGCGTATAATATGTTACAAAAAGTTAAACTTTATTTCCATCATTTACACTTTCAAAATAACAGAAAACAAAAAAAGGGCGTCGGCAAAAGTTTGGGCACCCTGCAGAGTTAATACCTTGAACCCCCCCCCCCCTCCCATGGCAAGTATCACATCTTTTAAATGCTTCTTCGAGCCAGCCAAGAATCTTTTGATTCTTGTTTGAGGTATCTTCGCCCATTCTTCCTTCCAAAAGTCTTCTAGTTCTTTGAAGTGTGGTTAGGATCATTATCCATTTGTAGAACCCATCTTCTTTAACTTCAACTTTTTCCCAGATGGCATCAAGTTCGTCCAAAATTTGCTGAAATTTTTTTCAGTCCACTTGTTTATCTGCATGTTACACATATAAAATGATGGATTTTGCTAAGAATGTCTTCCATTTTGTATGTTTAAGCTGATTTAATAACTTATTTTTAACTGTCTTACAGCGATGCAAGGATTGTGGCAGTGAAGCACATCCAGAATAAACATTTCACACTCTCTAAAACCATCAGAAAAGAGGTGAAAGAAGTTAGGTGAGGGGAATCCTGCAGTGGAAGATAAGAAAAATAATTTTACTAACATAATAAGGTTTCCCTAATCCCTCCAGCTCATGTCATTTATCATATTGCCTAGGCAACTGGACCACCCCAACCTATGTAAGTTCATTGGTGGTTCCATCGAGGTCCCCTATGTCAGCATCATCACAGAGCACTGCCCCAAAGGAAGTCTCTCAGGTGTCCTGCTGAATGATGACATCCCCATCAACTGGGGCTTCAGGTGAGAACATATCACATGCAGCTTCTTTCTTTTTAATTTTTTTCTTTACATGATTATTTTTTCATTCCTTAAGTAGTAGTAGCAGTAGTGATGGAATGCAATTAAAAATTATTTGCTGACATTAGGAGAAACTCATTAGGAGGTAAAAACAGGAGGGTATACATCAAAAGAGCAACACATCAGTGGTAGTGGTAGGAGAAAGGTTAAGGTACTGTAGTTGAGTACACATTTTGTGTACTTCACTTGAGTGTTTTGTTTTAGCTTAAGTCACTAGTAACTTTACAAAGTTGGATTTTAGCAAACAAAACACATGAAGATCTTAATAAATTAAACTACCCACCAGTATATTCAAGTACAGCAAACATTTCATGGTTTCAGCTTTTCATTTTAATCATTTAAATCTGTTTGTACTCATTTTTAGTTTTGTATTATTGGTTGGACAAAACTAGCATTGTGAAGGTTTCACGTTAAGCTCTGTGATTGCATTTCACACTAGTTCTTTAATTTAAAAAAACAAAACAATTATTTGAGAAAATGCTCTTCAAAATAATCTACGCTAAAGAAATCATTAGTTGCACTCCTGTACAAACTAATTAAAAATGAGTTCCACCTCAACCAACAGCAGTAAAATCCTGCTCTTACATTAATGCACAAGTAATAATAAAAAAAATTGTACTTTCGTTCATGCTCACACAGAGGATCTCATGATCATCATGAAGTTAGTGCAGTTAAATGAGGGATTTTGTGACCTTAAATTTTGCTGTGTAACACTTTAGCAGGAAGATGATAGTTCCAATACCTCAGATGAGCCATGAGGAAGAGCTCGATCTATAGACACATTTTACATATTTTCCCTGACTTTTACCTTTGATTGAAAACAAATGCATAGTACACACAGTGTTTCTTCTCCCATGCAGACTGTCCTTTGCCTCTGACATTGCCCGCGGGATGTCTTACCTCCACAAGCACAAGATGTTTCATGGGAGACTTCACTCCAGAAACTGTGTTATTGATGATCGTTGGGTGTGCAAAATCTCAGGTAAAACAATCCTCAGACTCAACTTGAGTCTGCAGAGTGAAAGCATTTTGGTCTCTGTTATATTCTGTTTTCAGCAATCACACGTCTGTAATAAGTCACTCAACATACACAGTTTGAACAAAAACCTCTCCTTATGGGAATTATTGTACTACTCAGCCCTGTCCCACACCAGCAACAATGTTATTATAATGGCAAAGTGAAAAACAACATCCTGCCTCACTGTACTCTATATTTTTGTTGGGCTTCAGATTTTGGCCTCACAGCCTACAGACGGGAGGACCTTGAGACAGTCAATAATGGCTTCAATTGTGGAGATGTAAATCGTGTATACTGTGCCCCAGAGGTCCTGCTGGGAAGCAGCTCCAACATGACGGCAGCAGCTGATGTCTACAGGTGTGTTTGAGTGTCACAATATAAGCAGTTAATTTTAGTTAAAGCATTTCATTTTGGATCACACATAAACATTTGATACAAATCAAAGATCTTGAAATTTTGTATGGTGGACAAAGGCAACCATCTTCATATACTGTATATAAATGAAAAGTGCTGAATGTTGAATCTTCGCACAATAAAACACTTGAAAATATAATTTTTCTACATTTTCCTCCTCTCCTCAGCTACTCCATTATTTTGGTTGAGATTGCAACTCGCTCTGACCTCCTTTTAGTGAGTATGACAGACTTCCCTGTAGATTACCACCTTCGGCTTCCTTTTGATCTTAGCTTTGTAACCAGCAGTCCTCTCTAACAGGACCAGGCTGAGGGAGTGAGGATGGATATCATGTGGCGCCCTCCTCTGCCTGAAATCAAAGCTGGGAAGGCAGATACTGACTGTCCCAGTCAAGCAGACTACTGTGAGGTCTGTTTTAATGTGCAAACTATGAAAATGTTGCCAGAACTGTATATGGAAAAATGTGGTATTAGTAATAATTGCTTTTGTTGAAATGGCTCTTAAATAACTAGAACTTTTATATCAGTATTACATGTCATAGCCATGTTACTGTATATACATTAGACAATAAAATGTCACTCTCTTCTCTGGAACCCTCGAGCAGCTTATTAAGAAGTGCTGGTGTCATAACGTCACCATGAGGCCCACGTTTGAACAGGTGAAGAAGACCCTTGACAAAATGAACCCACACAAAGTCAGCCCTGTGGACATGATGATGAACCTGGTAATAACACACTGAAATATGGTGTAAAGCTCCATTAAATCTGCCATGAAATAGTGATAAATAATGTGACATTATTCTGATTCAAAATCCCAAACGGTAGTACTTCAAAGACAAAGGCTAAGAAAAAAATGAAAATGCTATTTGTGCCATCTGGATTGTTTTGAGTTTCAGACACAAAGCTTGTTTAACTGCAGATGGAAAAGTACAGCAAACATCTGGAGGCTATAGTTGCAGAGAGAACACAGGACCTTGTTCAAGAGAAACAGAAAACGGATTTGCTGTTATACAGTAAGTCATGATAACGGTGTGGAGTGATGGAAAACTTTGTTTGTCTGTAATGATTGATCCAAAGCAGAATCATGATATTGACTGATTGTTAGGGCTGCACAATTAATCAAATTGTAATCACGATCACAATTTTGACTTTCAACGATCAAATTTGCGTGATTGAGCGATTATTATTATATTTTTCTTTTAAATGTGTCATTTCATAGAACGCTCACGTTTTTTTTGCAAAGCCAATCTACTGCTCCGTAAACCTCTATCCGATCATGTGCCAGTCAGAGTTGTTCCCTGCACCGCGCAGCTTAGTTTCTAGATGTAGACAGCCACAGAAGACAGAGTAAGGTGAGGAAAATTCAACAGATAGCTGTTGGTTATACATCGGTCTCAAGGTTTATAAACGCAACGTTTTTTCCCATCTGTAATTTTTTTCAGACAACAGCAGTGACCAGTGCTAGTTGGTGCTAGTTTAATAATTATAGTGACAATAATACATTTATTTATAGAGCGCTTTCCATCAAAGTGCTTTACAGCAAGAATACACTTTAAACACAAACGGTACAAAAAATTTAAAATCGAGACAGTAAAAAGTAAGTAACACTATATAAATACATCAAGGATAAATGAGCATTTAGGACTCATACGCAGCAGTGAATAAGTAAGCTTTGATTTAAAGACCCCACTTGAACATGCCAGTCTAATATCCACTGGAAGACTGTTCTATAATGTTGGAGCGCGAATCGAGAAGGCTCGCTCCCCAACCGTTTTCTTTCTAACCTTTGGTACTGTCAGCAGTCCTGAACCGTGGGAGCTCAGCAACCGAGAAGGCACATAAGAGGTTAACAGATTAGACAGATTTACTGGTAAAAGGCCATTCACTATTTTGTATGTTAACAGTAAGACCTTAAAGTCTGCTCTAACCTGGACAGGGAGCCAGTGAAGTGAGGCCAACACAGGAGTTATGTGTCTGTATTTAGATGATCCAGTAAGAATACGTGCTGCAGCATTCTGGACCATCTGGAGACCTCGCAGACTTTTCTTAGGCAGCCCCTGAAGCCGTGCCTGTGTTTGATCTCTCCTCTTACTCTCCCCGCAGCCCCGGCACACAGCGGTGCTGGTCCACACTTCTGACATTTCTCTACAGTTTAAATTGTTATTAACACAGCTTTTTTATTGTTAAGCATGAGAGGCAAACCTGTATTTGTACCAGTGTTTCCACTGGTAACTCCTTTGCGGCCGCCATGGCGAAAAACACAGAAGTTAATAAATGCAACTAACTTCAGTTTGTTGAGTAACAGAGTGTGAGACGGAGCCTGCAAGAGATGTGACCCACGGCCAGAAAATCATTGTTCATAAAAATGCAGTGCAGTGACAATACAGACATTTCATACACACAACGTGTGTAACTCCGCTGACCCGCCATTCGACCCATGCTAGACCCATTCCAAATGAGTCAGTTGTCGCTCTTTGAGTAGCACCCCCTTTCTCTCCCTAGCTCTTTTAATCAGTTATTGTTGAAAACAAGTGAAGCAGCTTTCTCAGAGATCCTGTACATTACAAAAAAAAAATCCTACGCTATTTATTTTAGATGGCTAATCTTTATTTACATGTGTTACAGCTTTATGCACATACAACTTCAACATAAGAAGAATGTAGCATAATATGGATGTGAAATCAGTTATAAATAGCTTATGTGACAACAAAATATGTTTTGGATAAAACCAACAAATAATCTTGATAATTAATTCTGATCACAATATCGATCAAAATAATTGTGATCATCATTTTGCCATAATCGTGCAGCCCTAGACAAAGTACAGATTTTAGAAATTTTTCTGGTTCACATTGCAGAGATAACACAGATACTGGATGGCAGGACTGGATTTGTAGTTCATTATGTTAAGGGTGTTAAACAGTAAACTATAAAATGTACACACATTCAATAATTTAAATTGTAATTTCCCCTGCTGGTACTAATAAAGTATTATTATTATTATATTATTTATTTACAATATGTGCATGTTGTAATGCAGCATATGGCAAGTTGCTTAAGACAGAGTTGTTACTGTAACTGTAGTTAATAATTCTAATGACATAATAAACTTGAAGGGTAACTCTTAAAGTATTTAAGGACACACTGGCATCTAGTGGTGCAGAAGCAGCACTTTCATCATTCCTCTACATTGCCCCAAAACTAGGGGCATAATATTTAAAGTCATGAAATCCCGTTGCAGGTATGTTACCAAAACCGGTGGCTGATGACCTTCGTCAAGGTCGAACATCACAGGCTCAGAGCTATTCCAACGCCACCGTCTACTTCAGGTTTGTGTTCTGTAAAGCAAGTTCATTAACATGGATACATTTAGATTGATTAGTTATTATTTTCCTCTGTACGATTGTTTGGTTATATACTGTACACATAGAAATAGAACTAGAGATAACTAACACTGTATCACTCCCCTGTGACAGCGATATTGTCGGCTTTACTCAGCTGTCTGGTGCTAGCACTCCCCACCAGGTTGTGGACTTCCTCAATCAGCTCTACACCACCTTTGATGACATTATTGACATTTACGATGTCTACAAAGTGGAGACCATAGGTGATGCTTGTAAGTAAGAATGATAGTGATTTTTTGTTAATTAAGATAATTTTTGGGCATTTTAGGCCTTTAATGGACAGGACAGCTGAAGATGTGAAAGGGGAGAGAGAGGGGGAGTGACATGCAGCAAAGAGCCGCAGGCTGGATTCGAACCCGGGCCGGCTCCTTTGAGGAGTAAACCTCTATATATGGGCACCCATATGGGCACCCGCTCTACCCACTGAGCTATCTGGGTGCACTTTTTGTTCATTTTTGATAAAGCACTACCATTAAAATATGTATTTTTAAATGTATCTCAGTTTGAAAATACGGATGGCAATGTGTTGAGAGGCAGATACATAACTGAAATTGACTATTTAAAGACAAATACAACCAATGATTTATTATCGAAAGAGTGTGTGTTTTGAAATGTTATCATCAGTGCATCTTTTTCTTCCATTGTCTCTTGTCATGGAATACTGGCTGATTTTCCAGACATGGTGGTCTCTGGGGTCCCTCAAGAAAATGGTATCAATCATGCTGGAGAGATAGCCAGCATGGCTCTTGATCTAGTCAGTGTTTGTCACACTTTCAAGATCCCTCACAAACCCGACACACAGCTAAAGATACGTGCCGGCATTCACTCAGGTAGTGTGGACATCTCACCAGTATCCATCTGTTTTTCAGTTTATTCAACCTGTGCTGTGCTTTTGTCTTTTTTTAGCAGATGGCTTTCAGAGGAAACATTCACAGTTCAACAATGGTGAAAGGTTGCAAAACTTGAGAGTAACCTTAAACAACCTGTTTCCATATATGAGAAGCTAAACATAACTAAATGTAAAACTAAAAAAAGAAATTTAACTTTAAAAAGGTGTATTATTTCACAGGCAACAATATACATTTTAATAAGGTATTTCAATATGGTCATTTAAAAAAGCATAATGAACAAAGCATATTTTCTTTTATGTTTCTTTGTCACCAACAAACCGTCCTGTATGTTCCTACTACTGTCATTTGTTAACATCTCCACATGTGTACTGTTAACATCACAGTTTTTGTTTTCTGGGATGGGCTTTTTTTGCTAGTTTATGGTCACGATTATTGATTTGACTCCTTTATATATTACATGTTTAGGTAAGAATAATTCACAGATTTAGGGTATACTCTCTTAATGTAATAGATTCTGATTCAGCAATGTCGTGTATTGAA
The DNA here is from genome assembly GCF_013103735.1 of Etheostoma cragini. NCBI lineage: Eukaryota > Metazoa > Chordata > Actinopteri > Perciformes > Percidae > Etheostoma > Etheostoma cragini. The sequence goes on along the minus strand of NC_048415.1, from coordinate 13,330,151 downwards.
TATTATCCTCCCAATACAATTATTGTTGTTTTACTTTGCCAGGTCCTGTTGTGGCCGGTGTGGTTGGCACCAAAATGCCTCGCTACTGCTTGTTTGGGGACACTGTCAACACGGCATCACGCATGGAATCAACAAGTGAAGGTAATTAAGAATTAGATGCACTGCCTATATGTTGAATAATGTGCAAATTACATACTTAGAGCAATTTGTATTATATCATTACCAACATGCCTCACAGATCTCATATCAACTTGTAGTTGTTTGTAATATACAGGAATGTGTACCATTCAGGACATCACAACATTTTTTAGTATATGACCTGCACGCATTAACATAGGAGGTACTATATTGTTTGAAATCCGTGTTTAGTAACTATAACATTGACACAAATCTAATATACACTGAAAATTATTTATGTAAGATAATAAAAACACAAATTGCACATTTTTATTTTTCACAACACATATAAATGTGTTTCAAACTATAGGGTCAAACGCTCCAATTTGGTTTTAACTGGAACATTTTAACTCTGTCTGTTTAGCAAATGATGTTGATTTGTAAAAGTTTTAAAAACGAAAGAATAACATGATCAAAAAGATGCATGAACACACGATGCACGATGATCATGCAAAATACTGCTACAGTACATTTCAGGCATCCATTATTCATATTACTATACAATATTACATGCTGAGTTTCTTCATGATCATGTCCATAGCGCTGAAGATCCAGGTGAGTGGTGCCACAGCTGACCTGCTTCACACACTCAGAGGTTATGTCCTAACATGCAGAGGGACACTTTTTGTGAAGGTAACATTTTTATATGTATGTGTGTGTGTGTGTGTGTGTGTGTGTGTGTGTGTGTGTATCTATATATATATAATATATGCGTAGTACAGGCCAAAAGTTTGAACACCCCTTCTCATTCAATGTGTTTTCTTTATTTTCATGACTATTTACATTGTAGATTATCATTGAAAGCATCAAAACTATGAATGAACACATGTGGAATTATGTACTCAACAAAAAAGTGTAAAATAACTGGAAACATGTCTTATATTCTAGTTTCTTCAAAGTAGCCACCCTTTGCTCGGATTACTGCTTTGCACACTCTTGGCATTCTCTTGATGAGCTTCAAGAGGTAGTCACCTGAAATGGTTTTCCAACAGTCTTGAAGGAGTTCCCAGAATGCTCAGCGCTTGTTTGCTCTTTTGCCTTTACTCTGCGGTCCAGCTCACCCCAAACCATCTCGATTGGATTAATGTCCGGTGACTGTGCACTCCATCACTCTCTTTCTTGGTCAGATAGCCCTGACACAGCCTGGAGGTAGGTTTGGGGTCATTGTCCTGTTGAAAAATAAATGACGGTCCAACTAAACGCACCAGATGGGATGTTGCATGTCGGTGCAGGATGCTGTGGTAGCCATGCTGGTTCAGTATACCTTCAATTTTGAATAAATCCCCTACAGTGTCACCAGTAAAACACCCCCGCACCATCACGCCTCCTCCTCCGTACGGTTACGGTGGGAACCAGGCATGTAGAATCCATCTGGTCACCTTCTCTCCGTTGCGGAAAGACTCGGCGGTTGGAACCAAAGATCTCAAACTTGGACTCATCAGACTGAAGCACAGATTTCCACTGGTCTAATGTCCATTCCTTGTGTTTCTTGGCCTAAACAAATCTCTTCTGCTTGTTGCCTCTCCTAACAGTGGTTTCATGGCTGCTATTTGACCATGAAGGCCTGATTCTCTCTCCTCTTAACAGGTGTCCCAGAGATGAGTCTCCTGCTAGAACTCTGTGTGGTATTCATCTGGTCTCTAATCTGAGCAACTGATAATTTGCGATTTCTAATGCTGGGAACTCTGATGAATTTATCATCAACAGCAGAGGTGATTCTTGGTCTTCCTTTCCTGGGGCGGTCCTCATGTGAGCCAGTTTTGTTGTAGCGCTTGATGGTTTTTGCAACTGCACTTGGGGACACATTCAAAGTTGTTGCAATTTTCCAGACCAACTAACCTTCATTTCTTAGAGTAATGATGGCCACTCGTTTCCCTTTACTTAACTGATTGGTTCTTGCCATAATATGAATTCTAACAGTTGTCCAAATAGGGCTGTCGACTGTGCATCAACCTGACTTCTGCACAACCCAACTGATGGTCCCAACTCCATTAATAAGGCAAGAAATTCCACTAATTAACCCTGACAAGGCACACCTGTGAAGTGACTACCTCATGAAGCTCATTGGGAGAATGGTACTGGAAACTGTTACAGTCTTTTGGCCCGTACATACATTTCTCCAGTGTGTCAATAATCTCTTCATTGCTCAACATTGCTGACACTAGATTTCTTGCTGATTCGTTCGTAGTGTCACTCTTTGGTTAGGATTAATCACAACAAAACACAAGATGACATCAGATTCCATTTCAACTTTCATTCAATATATTCAGACATTTATTCAATATTGTCAGACTTTCTTTCAATATAGTCAGACTTTCATTTAACATAATCAGATTTCATTTAAAATATTCAGACTTTTATTCAGTATATTCAAGGACTATTTCAATACAGTCAGACTTTCATTTACTATATGAATTCAAACTTTACACATATGTACATACATACAAATGGGGTCGGCTAAATAACAGAAACACTTCTCTATTGACCTCTCCAAAACCATTTCAACGAGTAAAGATTATAACATTTGTGAAGGTAGAATTTCTTGCAGGACTGATATATAGTATATTAGACTGCGTTACAAAAGGCTACTAAGTTTACATCCATTGCCTCTCTTGGATTAGACCTAACTGGATGATAAGCTTTCTTGCATTTACTATTTCTACCTTCTTTGGTATATGCTGTTGTGGAGGTTACCTTTTTCTTTTTAAAAGCCTATTAGATGCAACGATAAATATAATTGCACACAAGCTGGTTCACCAATTTTGAAAAAGAGAAGGGATTTATGAGGCAGAGTTTGAAAAGACCAGAGGAAATTCAAAACTTTCCTCTAAGGCAAAAGAGACTGGGTGTGTCTAAAATTAGCGCCTTTTTTCAGTGAAGTATAGTATCATCCAGTTCTACTGGCTTCTATTCACAATGTAACCAAAGACCTCTTTTTGGGTGGTGCCGATTATGGGGGAGGGGTTTCTCAGTCATAGCGTGCAGGGCGGCTGACACTTGTGATGTCTTGCTGAGAGGTGGCCTCAGCTGCTCTCTGCCCCCCATCAAACCCTAATGGCTTAATTTAAAATTCAAGAGACACATGCTTTGCAATATGACTCTCTTGCATCCATTTTGACTTCTTTTTCTACAACAGGGAAAAGGAGAGATGACAACATGGTGGCTTGATGCAAAGAGAGGTGATTACTCAGATCCATTGCTCATAACAACTGAATCCAGACTCCCAGTGCCAGTGAGTGACTAGATCTGGGTAGAGCCTAAAACGCGACGATTACTGTATGAAAACTGGCCGTGCTTTGTGTTGTGCAATTTAATTCTGTGCAGTGAGCAATATTTTTTTATTATTAAAGTTTTTATTATTATTTTTCAGAACATAAGTATATAACCCCTCCCAACCCCCTCACAAAACAAAACAAAAACAACCAAAGCAACCAGGCCAGCGCATATCAAATCAATAAGTTTCACAGAAAATTGACATTTACAAATATCCTCGATGTTAGCAGAAACATCCACAGTGAACAATAGCTTACAGTAAACCATACTTTCAAAACAGATGTTCATCAAAGAAGTTTACTTGTCCCAGTATTGCAGGAAAGAAAATAGTTCCAAGATTTCTTGAAGTTTTCTATGTCATCATTTAGCTTAGCCAGCATTTGTTCATATGACACTATTTCCAACATTAATCCCAACCAGCTTTTAACATTCGGAACAGTTGAAGATTTCCATAGTCTGAGGATTATTCTGGCAGCCGTGACCGTCCCCACCTGCACCACGGTGTTTTGGTGTTTAGACATATTAGGCATCACTGTTGGATCCCCCAGTAAATATAGTAGTGAGCAATATTGCAGTTAAATGTATACAATGATAGAATTGGCTTCTAGTTGATCATGAATTTAAAGGTCATACTGTACTGTAAATCTAATAAATGTTACCAGTCAAGTGTTCAGAATTGTTTTTTCCTTAGCAAAGTGTCATTGTTGTGACCAGAAGTCATGAAGACAAGTACCCTGATAATAATTTGAAATGCACAATATCTACAAGGAGTTGCAGGATATAGCCATGTTTTATTTTTTCCACTTGTTGGGAAGAGTGTAAAAAAATGCAGAGAAAAAAGCTTGTTAATCACACATTATTTTTCTCTTATATATATATATATATATATATATATATATATATATATATATATATATATATATATATATATTATTTAAAAAAAAATACAAATTAAAGCTAGAAAGCTGGAAATTTTGAAAACCTGTTACTGAGTTGCAATAAGCTACTTTATTGTACTGTTATGTGATGTATAATTTGCAATAAAATTACTTTAAAGTCATAATTTTGTTGAATTCATATCATGTATCTAACTAAATTATTTAACTTACTAATTTATCAGTTAATTAAATAAATTAATTTTACACTTAAGTCTTGCTCTTTACATATTTAAGTGACTTTCACTGGTATTTCTGAATATAACACAATTAATAGAGAGAAGAGTTTTATTTGAGTTTATTTCAGCTCTTTATCAGTGTGTTTTAATAACATTGACATAATTAAAACAACTATTTCAAAAGAAAATTGTAGTTAAGGTAATGATACTCTGTAGCAGAAATTGTCAGGGTGTCCGGGGCCCCTCGGGGGTCCTCAGAGTCACTGCAGGGGGGGCTCCAAATTGTTAATTGTTTTAAAGTGTCTTAAAACGTCTTTATATGACACATTTTTAGCAAATAAAAATCTGCCTTTTTGTGAGAAGAAAACAGTGATGATAGGCTGACTTGCCTATAAGTAAGGTAGCCATCCACAGATCCAGGTTATTCTTAGGATACCCTGTGCCACATGCATTTTTGAAATGACATAATTGATGGAATCTTGACAGCAAATGTTTTAATAGTTTGTGTTTTATGCACTAAACAGGTAAAAAGGCTTTAGGCCGCCCACACGTTATTGTAGGCCCAATTTAATATGCAAGTTAATTTTATACGATATGTAGAAGGGTGTCAATGCTCCATCTCACTCTCATTTAAGGGGCCCTTGGCTTAAAAAACGTTGAAGGAAAGCTCTATAGTTCAACACCGTCTCTGGTTTAGGGTTGAAAACACTACCTCACAGCCAGGAGCCAATCATATTGAGCCATGCTCGGTTGCTAGACAACGAGTCGGCCAATAAGCTTGCTGTTTGGTTTGCGTGCAGTGGCATGGAGTGTCCTAGGCGCTGCTGGATTGTGAAGCAACGAGCAGTAGGGAAAGGCTTATGAAAACGCAGAGTTAACGCTAAGTAAGTAGGCTACTCAAAATATTTTAGTGTTCACTTCTTTATAAAGTAAACATTATAACGACTGCGTTCGTGACTAAAGTAGGCAACTTGTTAGGCTACGATAGCAGCCGCTCGGCTTCAATGTCAGATTGTTTTTAAGTGGACGAGGAGCACTCTTGGGCAGTTAACGTCTGGTGGTTAGCTAGATGTGTAAAGGACCTTCATACCCTTTAAACAAAAATATTTTGAGTAGACGGTGTCCTGAAAATAGCTAGTTAAGGCCAAGGTTACACAATATTACCGAAATTAACAACATAACTTAACGCCACACTTGTTCCGGACTATCCCACTTTTATAGTAACGTGAACAGTACAGTTTATGTAAACGCTAGCTAAATGATGTGACACCATTCATATGTTTCGCACACTGTTGGTTTGTAGAAGGAATGTGACCTAGGTTAGTAGATATTATGTGGTGGTCACCTAAGTTAGTGGCCCCAGGCCAGCAGGTCCCAGCAATAATGGAAGTTTAAGTACACTTTAACTTCAAATTAACCTGCATCTATAAAGTGACAATTTACAAACCAATAATATTTAAATATGTGCTAACTTATTGGGTACACCGAGCAAAATGTAATGCAATCTAATTAAACGGTATTTGCCATAAATCCTACCATGAAGGTATAATGTTCAGTTTAAGTTTAAACTGTGTTGATTAAACTTTCTGGTTCATTCTGGAGGCTACAGTGCGTATGAACTGTATTCCATCAACGTTTCCAAAGAGGCATGTCTTATTTTTCATATAAGTAAGGGTGACAAAATAGGTAAAAAAAAAAAAACGAGTGTTATAGTCTTCATCAAGGTAGGATTTAATGCAGGGCTGTTCTACGTAGAAACTGAGTGTAGGCAGATCAGTCTGAGCTGTCTACTGGGAACCCATCATCAAGTACCAATCATGGTTGAGAAACTGTTCTAAAATGTCACACAGCACGGGCTTATCATACATGCCTCCGAGGGATAACAAACCTTAAAATATATTCTGTAAATACTTACGGTACTTAGATACCGGTATTTCCCTTTGGAGATTTTACACTGGAAAAGAAATTGGACTAATGAGTTGAAGGTTAACACTTGTAGAGTCAGTCTAAGCAGGGTATAGTCTTGTTAAGCTTTGTGACTGTAGTCTTGCCATCTGTCTCTTCAGGCTGATTAATTATCACTGAAACCAAAGGGCAGGTCCCCTGAGCCAATGTTGAGTCACACACAGTCTTAAAGACTAAAATGTAAGAATAATGTAATACACAAAATATTCTTTGTAAAATAAATTTGCAATGTGTAAATTCACTGCTCATGCTCTTATTGTTGCTGTCCTAGAATGAGGTGTTGGAGATGATACTATAGGTTTTCAGTCATAGCTATATAGTGTGTCTTTTTGTTAAAAAAAAAAAGAGGCATTTTTCTTACAGGAGGAGAAATGTTTCTGATTGTGTGGTTCTGCAGACAAATCACCTTACTGTCTGTCTGGCATTAGTCTGATCAGCTCATGATAAGAGCATTGAGATAAGATGCCGGCCTTGTCCAAGCTTGTAACCTGTTAAATAGTCCTGCAGTAACAGTGTACAGTACCACAGCAACAACATACAACAATCATAATAAGCTTTGTAAAAGACTCTAAATCAACACACATTATCATAATTTGTATTACATTTATCGGACAGCTGTGGGTATACTTTGTGATTACTATTAGCTTGTTGTCTTCACTGGATGGATGAAATAGCCTTTGTGAATCTGTTGTCCACATACTCTGTTGTACTCTCATATTTAGGTTGTTGTGTATTTCCACCCCTCATTGCTGCTACACGTTAATTTCAATTGCCTAGTAATCCCGTTTAATGGGCGCTGCTAATCTGACCTTCTATTTCAGGAGTACTGACTGCCTACGTGGATGTTGTGGTGAGGTTTGTGTATCCTGCACATGTAGTGGACGCTCCAGATACGCAGCCTGAAGGCTGCCCTGCAACAATGCCAGAGTCCTCCCTGGGTGAGTGAGTTTTTGACTTTGTAGACCAGTGCATATGCACTGTTAATGAGACATGTTGGCTATTGAACTCAGCAATTGTTTACCTTTTTATATGTCTCAGTAATTGTACAATATTTTGTAGTTTTAATTTGATGTTGCCCTGTTTTCTAGTTAGATAAACTGAAGAACAGTCCTGCAGTGTTCTGCCTTCCGCAGTTGTGTGTAGGTTACTGTATCATTCTGACTTCTAAGCTTGTTCTCTGTATAAAACCTTGTGAGTTGGGAACAGGTTAAACTGACCCATATGGCAGATTAATGCTATTCTTAATGTCTGTGCCAAAAGTAACCTCAATTCATATATATGTATGGCTGTCAAGCATTAACAAATGAGTAGAAGACCATACCATTATATATTTGACAGACATTTCCCCCCCAAAAGTCAAGGACATCTGCAGCAGCTCCGTTGAATGTAGACCATCTCCCTTGAGGCAGTTTAACCAATCATCGCTGCCACTGCACAGAAACACCATGCTCAGTACCTTTTGCACAGAGGAAAACGTGCAGGAATGTCTATCACACATCAGTCAGGTTGGTATCGTTACATGTGTCACTGATGTTATAATAATGCAGGTTTTGATGCTTGTGGTTTAAGGCATGTAAAATATGACTGCAATGTCCTGGGTTTAAGTCTCCTCCACATCCTTCGCTTCCTTTATTCTCCTTTTTACAGGAGGTGTCATCTCTTGGCCTTCCACCAGTTTGGATGGAGTCAGGAGGAAGCTCAGAAATGAATGTTGTGGCTGTGCTAAATTGCATATATGACCTGATTCAGCTGCACCACAGGGGCCTCCGGACTCTGGAAAACATGGAAGTGGAGCAACTTAAGTCCAGCAGCAATGTGGACTACCTGCGCCTCAACAGCACCCAACTAAAAGTACAGTAATATTTAAACCCAGTGAATCCTCGTATTAATAATGAATTTAAATAATGTATAGATTTGGTGGAAGACTAATGTTCAACCAAAAGCAACTCAAGAGTTTCCATGGCAATGTTGTTCTGTTATCATAGGAGCAGCTTGAACTGTCCAAAAGAGAAAACACGGGACTCCTTGAGAGAGAACGACAGCTGCAGCTGAAAATGAAGAGTTTGCAAAACTGTCTGAAAAATGAAAAAGAAGAGGTATTTTCTTTGGACTTACTGCCCCAGACAATGTCGAGCAAATCCACAGTCATGTTTTTGGTCTCGGGTGGGTAAGCATGACACTTTAAACAGTAAACGCTATTTCCTCCTGCTAGGTGCAAAAACTTCAGAACATAATTGCAAGCCGGGCAAGCCAGTACAATCATGAGATGAAAAGGAAAGAAAGAGAATTCAACAAACTGAGGGAGCGCTTGAATCAACTTCTAGTTGACAAAAAGGAGAAGAAACAAGGTTAAAGAGAAAACCTGTTCAGCCCCATCCTTTGCCCCAATGTTAACATTTTTCAAATAAAAGCAACACCACAAGATTCAAATGGACATGACCTTGAAGGCTGTCTTTCATTTTTTCCGTTTGTCTTTTCTTGCTTCCAGCCATTGATGTATTAAACAACATTGGAAGAGCTGATGGGAAGAGAAGCCTTTGGAAAACTGAAAAGACAGAAGCAAAGTAAGTTTGCTTCTAATTTCTTTTTTATCTAGTTATTTTACATTATCTATGAACTTTGTCTCTGAAGACATTTTTATGAATAAATAAAAAAAATGCGGGAACACAGGAGAATTAAATAAGTCTAAGGCAGAGACCTTGTTTAGGATCCTAGTGGCCTTAGGGTAGAGGCTCTTCCTGGGTTGGGATCTTTAATGATTCTCCTAGTCATATTCTTGCTGCGCCTGTTGTAAATATCCTTTAGGCAGGGTAGAGCGCCGCCTATTGTGTGGTAAGCCAAAGAAACCACTCTTGGTAGGGCCTCGCGGTTCTGTTCGGGGCTGTTGCCGTACCAGGTGAGATTATATCGGACAAACAAACATAGATGATTAACTTTCTCATCCCAAGGCATGAGAGGGAGATGTATAAGACTCTGCTGAGTGACTATGACATCCGACAAAGGGAGCTGCTGCTGGAAAATGCAGAGTTGAAGAAAGTGTTGCAGCAGATGAAAAAAGACATTATGTCTATTCTGAGTTCAAAGAAACCAACAATGAAAGACGACCAACATCAAGATGATGGTATACAGGTAGGACAATCTTTTTTCTTTTTCTTTTTTTCTTACTGTTTTTATTTCCAAATCTCATCACTTAGTAATAGTGGTATAGATGATCAGTAATATACTGTAGGAAGTAAATCTCTTACCAGGAGTTATAAAACAAAAAGTGGTAGTGGTGGATTCTTAAACACATTTATTACAAATTGTCTGATTAAGCAGACATTAACAATAACCATGGCTATAAAAGCTCAATGTACTACAAATGGATTGATATTTCTTTTCTTTTTCATTGTCAGGCTGACTCGGACGAGGAAGTGTTTGATTCCAGTAAAGAAAGTGTAGAGTTGTATTGTTCACAGGCCCGGGAGAAGCTGACCAACAGTATTCGCCTCCAGTGGAGAAGACTTAAGAGCCACGTTGAAAGATTGGACAACCAAGGTTGGCTTCATGTAGCATACTTTCACTCTTTGACTTTAATACATAAAGGAATGTAACTTTGTGTCTTGATAATTTGGTAACAAGTCAAGATGATTTGGATTCCTCTCTAACCTCAAATAGCTTTTGTACCATTGATGTGGCGGAAGACAGTCATAGAACAAGAATCCAAAGCATGCTTACATTGTATACTGAAGCCAAAAAGAATCAGATTTGTATGGAAGCAACCAAAACAAAATGTTTTTCCAATAACATTCTAGACTGTGTTCTAGCTTCCTGTTAAAATTAATACATACTGTAGAAGAAAGATGTTAACATAATTGTAAAATTTGATTTTCTGGTTTGCTTGTCCAGCATCTTTGACTCAGATAGGCAGGAGCAAAAATACTGACGCTGTTTCCCGAGAGACTCATGAGGAGGAGATGGACAGGCTGAAGATGGAGATCCAGCAGTGCAAAGACTTCATTCAAACACAACATCAGCTCCTGCAGGTAAGACTGGATTACTCTGACATTTTAGCCATTAAGCTCTCTGATTAGTTCAAGTGGACAATAGCAAGAGTCAAAGTCCCACTGCTGAGACAAGAGTGCCATATAACTTTATAAAATATTTAAGTAGGAGTAGGAAGTAAAGGGACACTTTAAAAAAGTTTAACATTTTAAACTCTTTAAACTTATCTCTACCTTTGTAGCTTCATCTCAGGGTTTACTCTTTCTTTTATATTGTTAACTGAGCACGTCAATTGGAACCATGTTTGCATGTTGGTGGTAAGATAAAGTATTTTGTTTGTTGACACTTCCTTTATTAAATTCCTGCTGTTCAAACCATGCCACTTCTTTTTCTTGTAGCAGCAGCTGAGCTTTCCGTATGATGAGAAGGCATCCCTGCTGAGCGACTGCTACATGCTGCAAGAGAAAGAGCGCTTTAGAGATGAGTGGAAGACCCTTGAGGAACAGAGAAAAATATTTGAGAGGGAGAGGAGGAACTTCACTGAAGCTGCTATAAGGCTTAGCCATGAGGTGATTTATAAAACCTATTTTTCCCACAGTTGGTATGAAATCAAATTTCGGAAATACGCTACATTTTGCTCTTTTCAAAAAACAGCTATGTGCCAAGAAGACTGATTTATGTCTGTGTGCTCATTTTAATGACTTGCATCTGGTTTAACTTACAGAGAAAGGCCTTTGAGGACGATCGAGCAATGTGGCTCAAACATCAGTTTTTAAACTTGAGTCCATTTGCTGACTCAAAGAAACCCCAGATGTCAAAGTCAAAAAGTGCCTTTTTAATATGTGAGGGTCCACTCCGTTACATTGGACAGGCCAAGTTCACATTTGTTTTTATATTTGAATCTTCCAAAGTTGATTATGTTTTTATTTGTAATCATTAATACGTTACTTTATTAACAAAGTTAATATTACCTTTGTAGCTAAAACAGAAGTAAGTGCACTTCCAGAAAAACTCATCAGAAGTCAGTCTGACACGACCTCCCCCACACCCGGATGTGCCCCACTGACATCACCATCAACAGCTGAACTGTATCCCACATTTGCCCCAGAAAACAGGTACACCATATAATTATACAAAAAATGACATGACATAATGTACCTCTAAATAAATGCTGACTCTTTGTCAAATTTTCAGCTCAACCAAACCAAGATTGAATGAAGATGTTGAAGAATCAAGCATCTTTTTAAATGGAAACGTTCCAGTTCAACACAAACAGTGGAATGACTATGAAGACCACAACAGCCACACACTCATAAAGCAAAAGACAAGCTCTATTTAAAGCCAAAAACTTTAATAATTAGTAGTATTTCAGAAATACATCTGAATTGTGAATACCAAACACCGGAACAGTCGTGGTTAGCGGCTGGTGTTCTGTGCTCTGTGTGACTGAGAGCAAATGTAATTGTTTCTTTTTATTATCTAACTGTTTTATATTTAGGTTATGTGTTAAATGTATGTATTTATGTGGTGCTGTAAATCTTGTTTTGGCAGTCCTATCCAATGTGTAGAATCTTAGTCTAAGGCTAGTACTTGTGCCACAACAGATCATGTGTAAGGAGAGGTTGCTTTTGCTTTGCTTGGTTTTGCTGTTGGACATAAATTTGCCTAAATGTTTCTATTTATTTCACAACTTTAGTTATCATGTCGAACTTCTCAACTGGCATGTTTTAGAATGTAGAATTAATGCTGCTGTTTCACAAAATGCAATAAGAATCTGGATAGTGGAAGTATTTTTCTATAGTTTGATATAGAAATGTGGTTGACAGATGTTGCAGTTACATCAGTAGCTGGTGATGTAGGATATTAAAAAGTAGGAAAAGGGGATGAAATTTAACAGAAATTACATAATGTGTAGTAGAACCCTGTCACTGAGTGTATGTGGATTCTTAACTTATTTTTTTTTTTTATTAATTTTTATTTAAGTGGCTTTATATTGCCTGATAGTAATTTGTACATGATCTATTCTAGAAAATCTTATATTCTTGAAACATTAATTATACATTCTTGTAACACAAGTTTCTTGTCACTTGACCTTTATTGGCCTCTCTGTCGCAAAACAATTGAGTTACTCATCTACAGAACTGCTTCGCCTGTTCTTTCCCATTCATTGGTGGCCTATAACTGACGAAAATGGAGACCATTGAGGTAAACGGAGAGAAGCAGCAATTCAACAACAGAATGGTCTAATAAAGAGGTAAGAGCTGTAATAAATTGCTTTTGCTTTTGTGACGAGATAGTCTTGCCCTTGAGTGTTTTTGAGCTGAACTGAACCATTGTTATTAAATGATATATCTAGTACTAAGTTCACATACTATATATTGTACACTCGTAATTTTGTATTTGATTGGGATAATGTAAAGTACATCATCAAGGAAATGTACTCAATACAGTGGCCACAAAATGTTTTCTTTTTGACAACAATCCACTATATTAGTGTTTGAAAATGAAAAATTAAATTAAAGTTGAAGAAATACTTAAGCAATTCATTAGACTTAAAAATAAACTATTTTGAGTGTGATGACAGTTTTTCTGGAGTGGTTGGTCTAAAGATTTTCACACACAGTAGTGGCTGAAAATATTTAAAACCTTCAACATTTAAAAAAAACACTTTTCTCTAAAATAAGTTGAAATTGACATTTTATAATTGGTCACAGCACTTCTTTATTTTGCTGGATAGTCACTGTTTTGAATGCACATTCTTTAACAATAATAGGATTAACCTCCCAAAGTTTTACATTAAAAGGAAAAAGCAGTTGACTAATCAGCGTAGTAGTAGGGTGAAATACTTTTTTTTTTGCACACTGATTCTTAGTGTGGAAGGACATTGATCATCAGTGCATTTCCTTTTAAGTAATGCATCACTGTAGATCTATGAAGTCACATTAGTCAAAATAACTTAACAGAAAGCTTATTGCAAGATACGATTTATTTAAAATTTCATTTAAAAAGATGGAATTGACGTAAGTGACCAAGAGAAGAAAGTGTTATTAAGCACACTGAGGAGTGCAGCTGCAAGCTAGGTGGGCTTCTGTTGTTGTCCTCAGGTCCACGCTGCTATCGTAGATGCTGCTCACACTCTCAGAGCGATTCAGGGCAGAATCTACACAAATGAACGGAGCAGAATGATTAGGAACTGTATTATTTCTCTCCACATTTCATATTTTGTCACTTGAACCAGTTGTGATTTCTGTGTAGTCTCACCAGCAGGAAGGCAATGGAAGCCAACAGTGACCGTGGTGGTTTTCACAGGGAAGCAGCCGGGCAGGCAGCGCAGTACAGGCTCAACAGAGTGGCATTGGGATTCCTGGTCATAGAGATTTACCTGACTCTCCAGCTGCACAGATTCAAGCTTCATACGACACTCTGTAGGAGAAAGGTGTTGATAAGTGAGTTTTTAGTGCGTCATAAATTTTTTAAAATACCTGCTTTAACCAAATGGAGTGATCTTACAATTGTGTCACAGTGGGTCACATCACAGTGGAAAAGGATCTTGCTCTAAAAGTAATAACGCAAAGACCTATGTGTCTTACCAGTGCTGTCCCTGCAGCTCTTGGCTGGCAGAACCCAGGAATGAGCATAGCTGACTGCGTTCTTGGTCAGTCGTCCATTAGGTGTGCGGTACTCTTGTCTGATTTCCCCATCAGCTTTTCCACAAAGTCCACAGGTCTGTCCTCTCATCCAGTCCACAACTTTAACCTGCAATGCATCATCATTACAGGCTATCCAATATACATTGTATGCCAAATTTACCAAAAACCCAACATTTTCTCAGAGGTCAAAGTTTGAAGCCTGGAATTTGCATACAAGAACCATTTATTATCATTTTATATATATTCTTAAAGTGTCTATAGTGAGTGTGGCATTTACCGCCCATGAGTCCTTGTCAAAAAAGACTTCTTGAAGACCATGGCTGGGAGCGTACACAGAGACACCTTCAGCATTTTGTCTGATCTGGATTTTAGCTGTAAGTAAAAGAAAAGAAAGAAAAAACATTACATCATTTTTTCAACAACTTCTAGGTATTTGGACCATTTAAGGGGTGGGAATAATGTGTAAGAACCTGTGGGATGTTGATACGGCAGGTTGTTGATGGGTATTTCCATTCCATTAACCTTGATAATCACGTTAGTGTTCTTCGGATACAGGTCAATATCACTACAAGTACAACAATGAAAATGTTATTTTGGGTTATCAAGTTGTAGACTAAAAGCACAGTTTTTCTCTGACACTCACATATCAGCAATTTTCACATTGATGTGGTTCTGATCAATGTGATCCTTCTTCAGCAGAACTATAAATTTCATCTCATTGGTGCAATCCTGTGCCAGAACTTGGTAACAAGACAACGGCATTTTGTTCTTGTATCTCCTGTTGTTGAATGTGGTCAGTGTGTCTTTGACGAAGGTACATTCAGCTGTAAAGAATAAAAAAAAAAAAACGTTTGAATCCTTGGCCCAGAGCCAAAGATGACTATCGGTGAATTCCATATTAATCAATAAGATAGTTCATTACCTGCACCAGCCTTGGAAAACAAGTAGTGGATGTTATCAGCAATTTCATCAAAGGGGGTGAGACCTTTGATTTCTTCAAGTGGCAGTCTGAATGGAAGACTCAAAGCCACCTTATAGACAGTGTGCTATAAACAGAATAATTCCATTTATTAAACAAACAAAAAAACATGGCTTTTGTAATTTGGGATAATTACTAAATTCTTCATACTGTTGGTGTTTTCCAAATTAAGTCAATGGTCTTGTCAGATGTGGCAACAACTGTAAGTGAGAGCTGCTTAACAGTGTTTTTATCCTTTCCTCGAACCATGCCAGCCATTATTGAAGCAGGAAGGACATCATACACCCTGCAAAATAATTTTCAAATGTTAGACATTTCATAGTCTATATTGCATATGAGTATGCCAAAGACTTTTGTTTGAAGAATCATACTTCTTTGCATAGCGTTTAAAGGCTGAAGGCAGGTTGCTCCATGTCACTCTCACGCGAGCTGCAGGGCTTGGACCAAGAAGACCAGTCTCTGCTGCGATCATGGTTTGGTATTGCTTGCATTCAGCTCCCCATGCAATTTTAGCCTATTTAGAGACACCAGATGTGACAATAAGGCAGTTTTTTTTAACAATAGCCTCTTGAAATTATGTCTTAAGATCTATGATTATAAAAAAGACAATGTCTCACTGTGGCTTTTGACTTGCTAAGCACAGCTCCATCAGCACAGAACTGCCAGTTATTATCGGCGGCCAAGGCAGCCATGATGATCTGAATTCTGCTTGTAGGTTTGCTCAAGTAGACTGCCACTTGGTATCCCATTTCCTTTTTGTCAGCTCTGACGGCACGGAAGATGATGGCAACGTTAGGAGCAGCCTCATCGCCAAGGAATATTTTCTGTGGGGACAATCAGGGTTAAAACCCATCAGTAAAAAGATTTTACATATTTTGAATTATTATTTAAGATGACTAAGAGTCACCTGTTTGAAGATTGCCTCAAAGCTTGAGGCATTGCTTCTGCGGCTTGAAACTGCGGCTCCTTGAGAAGTGAGAGCCTACAACAGTGATATATGGAAGTTTAAAGCCACAATGAAAAGTTGCAACACAAGATAACGTTCAAACTGAACAATATGTAAGAAGCACTATCTAAATGTACCTGCATCTTGTGGTTCGTCTGGAAATTGTGGGGATAAGTCACTCGCTGTTCAGAAGAAATTTTTTTGTCAGATTCCACGCTTTCTATGATATGTAGACACATTCATATTCTTCCATACAAACAATCTTTACCTTTGAGCGACTGGCACTGGAGCTAGAGGAACTTGAGCTTGCAGTAAAGAGCGATGCAAGGCTTGATGCAGAGCTGGACTTGCTAACAGATGTGGAAGAGCTGCTGCCGCGAAGTCTACGGACTGGAGCAGCTTTATCAATGGCCTTCGAGCTGACATGCGATGAGGAGCTGGAAGAAGAGCTGGAAGAAGAGCTGGAAGAGGAGCTGGAAGAGGAGCTGGAAGAGGAGCTGGAAGAGGAGCTGGAGCTAGGGCTTGAGCGACTTCTGCTGGAGCTAGAGGAGAAAGATGAGGAGACATTCCTCTGACCAGACACCAGGATTTTCCTGAGCTTCATTAAGACTGGGCTTCCTTCAACAGTTTCTTCACTCAGGATGATCTGTTTAATGAGCTTCTTGGCAGCCTTTGGTCCAACTTGAACCTCCATCTCCAGTCTCTCAATGACATCACCTTCAACTGAAAGTATCGTTAGATAATAGCATTAATAATTGCTTTGTGAACAACGCTTCTATAAAATGCACAAAAGTATTGCGTTATCAATACTTACTTGCTTCAAAGGAAAGAGCAATAGAATGCTTTCCAGCCAGTTTGTAAAGGGCAATGTTCTTGATGTAAGCAGCATTTTGAATGGCAATCTTGAAACAGCCCTTCAGTCCAATAGATTTAGCACAGTACTTCTTCTCAAACTGAGCTGCTTTGGGTCTTACAATGAAAATGGGAACTGCCACATCCTGGGGAATGATCTCTGAAGATTGTGACTATGAAAAGAAAAACACTAATTATATTGCAAATGTAAATTCTATTGTTGCTAAAAAACAAAACAATGTTTAAAGCGCACCAAACTAGCAGCAGCAGATGAAACCATTTTTGATGTGGGAATCTCCCATGAGATTGGCTGGTATACTTTAGCAGGGATGATGGGAGTGAATGTTGCACCAGCAAGGTCCTCAATATTCCTTGCCACAGCAACAGTCTCAACACTGTTGAAAGAACAATAACTTAATCATGTAGGCTCCTACAGTTAAAACATCTTAGAAGTGCTCAGTAGTAAATATTTTTGAGAGTACACATTGAGTGAACAAAGTTACGCTTACTAGACAGCTGCAATATTTTCGGGCACAGAAACAGGCAGAGCTTCAATCTTAAAGTGTCCCTCTTTAATGTCAAGTCTTGCAGCAATTTTGGCAGGCATAATGGAGTTGAGTTTAGCTCTTGATAGCACAGCAGCCTGGAATATGGCAGTGTTTACCCCCATCACAGCAAATGTGTTCACAGCAACGCTAAAAGGAGAGGATATTTGGATGTCACACTTTATATGATATATTTTGTACTCATTCTTTTTTTGGGGTCAGATGTTACCTACCTTGGAATGATCTCAGTCTCAAGCTTAATGTCTGTCTTCAATAGTTGAGCAAGATGGAAGTTTTCTGGCAGAGCTGGTGTTGCAATGGCCCTGACTAAGAAAACAAATAACACATGTGTCACCCCTTAGCATAATACTTGTAATGCTCATGGTTCCATTATTAGATGATATTGTGTACCGTGTACCATCAGTGCTTCAATGTTGTCTTTGAGCCCAGTGCAATTGCAATTACAAAAGAATTTACAAAATTATAAATGGTTGTTTTCAAGTAGGCCTACTTTAAGAGCATATCAGCACCTTTTTTGATAAGCATAAAGTAAACTAGATTAGTGGAATAGGCGGGACCTGAAACAAGCTAAACTGTGGTTGCTTTGTATCTTGTGCTCACCTTGAACAGTTGCAGCAGCCACGGCAGCAGTGTACAGACTGAGCTCCATTGGAATACCAGCAGCAGTTGGCAGGATACGCCTTATTTCAGTGACTAGGAGGGGCTTAGCATAGTGGAAGGAAGCACCAGACAGCAGAGCCTTGATTGCGTTCCATCCAACAGTGGAACCAGTGGCGATCTGTAAAGAAGAATGTATCATAACTATTGTCTTGCAAAAAAAGAGTGAATAACATTTTTTTTTTTTTTATTATTCTTGAGGTTGACAGTCATCTGAATCATACCGCAATGGCCTGGTCAATCAAGACTTTGTCAATGTTGGCAAAGGCAATTTCTTGACCAAAGAATTTGACATAGATAGAGGCCAGAGGTGTGCTGCTGGGCAGAGCCTTCCACTGAGAGAGCTGTGGAAAAAGAAAACACAATCTGAAGTCTTCTGTAATTTATCATGTGCCTTTTGTATGCTATTATATCCTGGTACTTGCAACTTTCTGGTGTTTCATACTTACAGCCTTAATAACACGCTTCATCTTGGTGATCCTGTCCACATTGTCAACAAGTGCAGGGTTTTTTAGAAGAACCTCCTGGAGTCCCTCAGTTCTTACTCCAACCTAGAAAAAAACCAACATGTTAAAAATATTATTTTTAGATTAAAATGCTGATTATATAGAGGCAGGTGTTTCATTATCCTTTTACCTCCAGAACATCAGCAGCTGCTCCAGCAAGGAAGGCACTTGTCTTAGCCACAATAGATCTGGGCAGAATGGAGGCAGCATCATTGATGTAGTAAGCGCTGGCAGCAGCACCAAACATCATAGGATCTGAAAGAGTTTAACGACAGGCAGTTAGTTGATCTTCCAGAAAAAGAAAAACGCAAGGTAACGCTAACCAGATGTGACATTGCCATTACGGTTATAGATGTCCATATGGATAGCCTTGCTGTAACGGAAGCTCAGTCGGTCCAGACTTGGGCTCAATATTTTGACAGCGATGTTGCAAGCTGCAGCACTGCAAGTAAAATTGGAAAAAGCTGACTTAGCAGAATTCAGTTCACAGAGATGGACTGATGATGATTAGGGATCAGAGAGTGCTCTTACACTGAGGCATAGATAGGAGCGCTGCTCCTGGTCAAGGACTTCATGTGAGAATAAGTGAAGCTTGCTACCTGCAGATTCTTCTCTGTCTTCACAATGTTAGCAAGAGTTGTAACCAAACCCATAGGAGGCCTTGTCTCAAACAGCACAATGCATGCAAGCATACGAAGCTCTGGGTGAAGAGCCCTGTCCATGTAGAGCTGAAGAGCCCATTCCTGGATCTTATTTAAAAGAGAAAGCAAACAGTATAAATTTAAATTAAAAAAAACTAGAATAGCTTGAGATACTCTTGTTGTTGTCGTGTTGAGAATTCACCATTCTTGGCTCCTTCTTAGCAATGCTCCTTAAGGCCATGATGGCTTCAGCGTGGACTCTCATGGGTAGAGATGTAGCTGCTGTGCCATGTATTGGCAGGATCTTTGTGATCGGCTTAAGGCTAGTAGGATGGCCAGCATTACCCAGAACTTTAAGGAGCAGGATGATGTCCTGGGTCTTATCTTTAGCGACAGCCTCTGCAAGGAGGGCGTGGATGGGCTGTAGGGGGGAAAATTAGCAATTAAGACCTCCTTTTCTAATCCACAAATGTGCAGAGATTTTGAAGTAATATGAAAAGCACAATGTTATATCACCTTTATTAATTCAGCTGGGCAGGCAGCTCTCTCAACACAGTATTTTGAAATCATGGTACCGAAGCCAAGAAAAACAATCTCACGCAGAATTGGGTTTTCCACTATCTTGTGGTTGAATGCCAGGGCCTATAAGAGAGCAACAATCAGAAATGTTTCATACCTCCATTTGTATCACAACAAAGTAACTTTCTTTGTGGTTTACCCACCTCAACCAGATTGATGGCCTCAGTGTCTGCTGTCACCATGTGAACAGATGCAATCAAAGCCTGAGCAGCTTCAGCAACAGTAAGGTCATCAGCTAGGAATTTCTCCTTGATGAATTTCAAAGCAATAGGAGTTCCAATGGCAGGAATGGCATCCACAATCCACTGTCTGGAAGAGGAAAATTGTGTGAGTGAACCTGTATACATATATTTTCTTATCTTATTGAAACGTGTAAACCAAAGTTACCTGTAGACATGTTTGGTTTTGTATTGGCTCCAAACCATTTCCATGTCTTCAAAGCGGGCCACACGGAGAAGCTGAATTAGTTCCAAAAACTTTATAGGGGCATCCTCATGGACTCTCTCCATATTGTGGGCAACCAGATGATTCAGAACCTCGACAATCTAAAAATTGAAGGGGAAGTCATTTAACATGGGAGAAATTTACATATTTCCTGACCTTACTGATAATTTAAAGCAGTCTAAGACAATACCTGGGCCTGTACATTGTGGATCTTGATGAGCTGAATAGGCGTCTGAAGAAGCTCAGTGGAAAATTCGTACTTTAGAGATCCACGGGATACATACTTAGTGTCAATGGGTACAATGGGAGCCTTCTGAATCTCAAGGAACACGAAGGATTGCCTTAAAAGAATTTTGAATACAGCTTCATTAACTCTAAACACTTGCATTATTACATTCTGAGTATCTATCGACATACTTGGTCTCCATCTGAGCAGCTCCATTCATTTCAGTGAAAGGTGAGAACTGGATCAGCTCACTGACAGCTGCCTCCATGATCATGATGCCGTTAGCAACTGGCTTTAAGATGTAGTTGAATGCTGTAGTTCCTCTCAGGTTTTTTGAATCCTGTGAATATGAACCATATAATTGCTTAGTCATGCAACATTTTCTTCTTCCTTAGATGTATGCACAACACAAAATGGGTTTGAACCTACATGCTGGCACTCTGCACATTTCTCAGTGTATGCCAACCCAATGTCCTTCATGATCTTCTCCTGACAGTGGTTTAAATCCCGGGTCTTTGTTAAAATGATGCGTTCAGCTTTTTCATCTTCACTGATCGCATAGATGGTCTTGCAGACACCCTGAGCTCCGTCCTAATGAGAAAAGCATATGTTTACTAAGGAGATTCAACTTCCTGTTCTGTATTCATAATCAGTACTGAAGGATATTTGACAAACCTCCTGCATCTCATAGACATTCTGTGTCTTCTTGATGTTGAGCTGAAGGACATTCAGGATACCTCTGTAGATGTTGAGCACCATTGTTGAAATTCCCTCAGGGGCGAACATTTTTCCAACAACACCATTGGCATACTCAAACTTGATGGGTGTTGAGAGCTGAGCAGCCATGGATGAAGTCAGCCTGGTTGCTGGTCTAAAAGGATCCTTAGGCCAGACGCCATTGTACTCATAGAGCTCAGGTTCCGCAAGCTAGAGTGTAAAAAGTAAGACAAATTACAGGGAAGCTTGCATTTTAAAAGTGAGGAGATTGTTGCTTGCACCTGCTTTTGATATTTACCTTCAGCATGTACATATTTTGGTCTGCAGCACTGATGAGAACTTTGCTGCTGACTTTGAGTCCGGCTCTTGCCAAACCTTCCTCCGGCAGGCCGCTCAGGAGCAGTGCCTCATACTTGTATACATAAGTCTTACCGGCAGCAAATTCAGGAACTGTAAGAACAACTTCACTCAGTAAGATGTATTTTACCTCATCCCTAAAGCTATTTGAGTTATAAATTACATCATATTAACTATAAATCATGAAATTAACTGTATTTTACCAGAATAATTAACCTTCATGTAACTGTAGCTGTGTGGTAAATGTTGCAATGCATTGTCTAATTATTTACTGGTTTCCAATTTTATTTTCAAAAAATGGAACCTGAATTTCAGGATTATAATTAAGTACTAAACTTACCAAAGTAATGATGTTGACCAGCTGAAATTACATTAAAAAGAAATGAATAATCCATAAATGGACAGTATCCAGTGTACAACAAACAGCTGTAGTAACTCTAATACTGATATGTTTTAATCTCTTATTCCTCACAGCAATTAAAAGACTTTTTTTAGTTTCTCCAAACCTTTGTATTGAAATAGTTACAATATATAAAATTCACTTTAACATCATAGCTTCAAATATAGAATTTATTGAAGTATAATGAATTGGAACACATTTAAAATGTATATATAGAATTAAAAAGAAAAACAGTAATTTCAAACTGAAATTCTGAAAGTGAAACACCTAAAAACACGTTAGTAACTGTCTTTTCTGCACAACTGTATGAGGCTTTACCTTGTGTGCTGCTAAACATTCAACTTTAAGCTCTTTGTTCATCAAACATTTCAAATGCATTTAAGACATCCAAATAAAAATAATTATGTTGTTCATGTTAAATTATAATAAAAAAAAACATGCATCTTTGAAAAGTCAAACCTTCCCAAACGCAGAAAGCATATACTCACCCACAAGGGCCAGAGTCAGGGCAAGCACAACCACTCTCATGGCTGATCGGGTTGTGAAACTCCTGCAGTCACAGGCTGTCTTTTAAAGGGAAATGTCATGAAGATGACGCCAACCCTGAAATCTTTGATCAATACAACCGATTAGATGGGTTTAGCTTTTAAATTCCCACAATCTTTGTTTTGGGTTGGGGAGGGCAAAGAGGTGTGTATCAGTGGATGAAAAGTTGACATGACCTTGACCTTGTTATCTTCAGAAACAAGTCAAAGTTAAGTATTGTGTTACATTATGTTACATTTGCTGTCTAACAATTCATTTTGTAACACACGACACAAATAGACAAGGATCCTTTTTTTCCTACAATAATCCTTACTTTGTTTAAAAATACATATACAAATAATTTTTTATGGAATATAAGTTTTCTTCAGCTTATATTTTACTTATAAAAGAAGAAAGAGAAAACATATTATCAAAAGTAATTTTGTTTCTAGTGACTTTTTTCAACAATTTAAAAGAAATATGGTTTTATTTGAATCTATAGTTATATGACCCTGAATAATAGATACAATCTTTATTTAACTTAAGAGAGAATTGATTAGTTAATCTCTGTCTAGCTCCATATTCATATAAAATCTATTGTAGCTGTTAGCTTGGATCATTGTTATCTTTTTAACAGATACACAAGTGCTAATTATTCATTTTATAAATGCTGGTGAATGTGTGGCATCTCTTTTTCATATTGTTGAAATGCAGTTTCAAAGTTCACACAAGAGGGCACCATGACTATGGCTGTTTGCTCACTTTATTTGTTGTGGGCAGGGTGACCAATGATGTCATGACATTTGAGCAAGTCTGTGTCCCTTCTACTCAACAGTGTTACAACTGCGAAATGGAAGTGTTATTACCATGTCAACTAAAAATGTCAATTTTCAAAAATGTAGTGTGGCTCTGTCTACTTCTTGAAAATGCCCACTTAACCTATAGAGTCCAAGCAAAAACGTTGTAGTTGTTGTTATTGTTTCACTAAAACACACAAAGTTCACAATGAAACAACAGTATAGTTATTTATCAATAGCAAATTTAATAAGATGGAACATTAATTATTGGCAACCTGTGAAGCAACTCATAATTTATTCTATATCCAAAACATTCAAATTATTGTATAAATTATTGTCTAGAAGACATCAAGTTGCACATTTATAAAAGAAATAAATCATGTTGCCGTGGATGTTTTTCTATTTGTATAACTTTTTTTTAATGTATATAAAAACAGTCAGTATCAATAAATATCTATCTATCTTATAATGGCGTTAAATTTATAGTATTTCCCACTGCAGATCTGGACACTAGTGGTTTGCCTATAAGTGATACAATTTTCAACCTTTAGTGACACATTAGGCTGAGTTATTTATTTCTTGACTTTTTCTGTGACATCTAAAACTGCGTGAACCTAAAAATGCAAAGTATCAGATCCCAGCTGTTGCCTTTTGCCCAGTCCATGCTAGGATATGCTCCCGCCTCTTGTGATCCTTAGAGGGTGGAACTAGTGGGTGCTGATGTGTGGGTGTTGGATGGCAGGCTAATGTCTGTTCTTCAAGCTTCTCAAAGGCTTTCAGAGTGATTTTATTCATTGCCACTGGTATCTCTTACAAACAAAAAAGCAATCACTTATTAATTGCATTCCTAAAGCCTCTGAACACCCACACAGGTGATATAAGTTATTCTGGCTGATTAGACCTCTGATCAGGCTGACGTTGGGCTGGGGAGCTAAGATGAGAATACATTAGGCCATAAATCTTTTCTACCAACAACAATAAAAAAAAGCTGCGACTAGCAGATGCAACAAAGCTAAAAATGAACCTCAGGATGATGTCAATCAATGAGTCTATACACACCCACACTATCATTCTCATGGAGGCAGTGGACCCACAATGCATGAGTCCAGTAGGTGGAGTTCCAAAAATTTTATTTGGAGCACAAACAAAACTCACAGGCAACAGTTTCCATAATTGACCGGCAAGGGAAAGTTTAAAAACAGTTAAAGGTTAAAAAAAACACATGGAATTATAAAAACAGGGACACACTGAATACTGGAAAAGTTCAAAAGCTGACAATCCATCACAATATCCCACAAACAGGTGAGGTACAAGTAAACTTTAATATAAAAATACATAGGAGACAACGAGACACAAGTGCAACACATATGGCAGGGGAAAGGTAATTACACAGGCAGGAAAGCAGAAGACAGGAAGTAAAACAAGACATAACATGGGAGGTCAGAAAGACTATAAAATAAAAGAGGAAACTAAACATGAAACAAACTCACCATGAAAAACACAGAAGGAAGAAAACAGGAGGGGCCCTATTTTAACAATGAAACAAAGTAGCTTTGTGGGCTGATCTTGGGTGCTGTTGCTATAATACCAGCGGGATAAATGACTCTCGCGCCCGATGAAATTCTTAAATGGGTTGGTCTGAAGTAGCTACATTACTCATAGGTGTGATTTGGGTGTGACGTGAAACATACTTTCCGATATTTTGGGCGCACTCTAACTGAATCACGAGGTTATAAATGCATGGTGATAATTTTTCAATGCACTCTAACATTAGACGGAGATTAGCAGCTGCTCCGTTCATGGTCTTTCCTCTCTGCATTGCCAAGGCCCACAACATTGTCAAACCAATAGTGTAGTGTATTAGAGAATATGAAGTCAGAGGGAAATGCACTTACAGCCTCACACTCAGCACATCTCTCTGTGTAAGCCAAGCCGATTTCTTTCATGATTCTCTCCTGGCAGTTGTTCAGGTCCTTAGTCTTAGTCAACAGGATGCGGTCAGCCTTTGTGTCCTCACTGATGACATAGTGGGTCTTGCACACACCCTGTACTCCAGGCTAGTCCACAAAAATATAAACAGTTCAAGGAATGTGGCATTTTGTGGGTGGAACTCTGTGAAAATGAGATATTTGTACCTCTTGCAGCTCATAGACGTTCTGAGTCTTCTTGATATTTAGCTGGAAGATGTTGAGGATTCCTCTGTGGACATTCAGCACAGTTTCAGAGACGCCAGCCGGTGCAAACACTTTGCCGAAAACACCGTTTGAATACTCAAACTTGATGGGTGTTGAGAGCTGAGCAGCCAGGGCCGAGGTGAGCTTGGTGGCTGAGTTGAAAGCATCTTTGGGCCAGATGCCACTGTACTCAAAGATTTCCGGTTCCCCAAGCTGTAAGGAGGAGTGACAGTTTGAAAGAGTTGAACCCTTGATTGTTTCTAAGTCACATAGAAAATCATTATTCTAGTTCACGGACTAACCCTAACTGCAGTTATTCATGTTGTTTACCTTCAGCACCAAGGTGTTGGTATCTGCGGCAATGACATGAACTTTGCTGATGACTTTCACAATGGCGCGTGCCAGACCCTCCTCAGGAAGGCCGCCCATAATAAAGGCCTCATATTTGTAGATGTAGGTTTTTCCACTGGCAAACTTTGGAGCTACAATATAGATAAGAAAACAAATTACGGAATTAATTTGCATGTCAATAACATTTTGTAACTGAGAATCAAACACTATAAAATAACAACTTACCAAAGTTGGCCTGGTAACCTGCTACAAAATAGGAAAAAAATTGATTTTATGTCCTCAAGTGACAAAATATAATGATCAAAAACAATGGAATGGGAATTGATAATGTTTAAAAAGTGGATTGATATTAATAAGTTATTACTAAATGAAAATAAAACAATATCTATGTTGTTTGGTGGTGTCAGGGCTGGTTATGACATACAAATTAATTTACATGTCTTTGAAAGAGTAAATGAAACAAAATTCTTCTTGCAAGTGGTTATAGATAATAAACTGTTGGAAGCCACTTATAGCATATATCAAACTAGATGGTCTAAATCTGTTGCTATTCCTCTTTTTTCCAAATTGTATTTAACTGACAAGAAAATCAGAGGAATCATTGTCAATTTTCTGCTATAGCATTGTTGATACATCAGCATTACACTCTCAGCAAGTTCAGAAACATTTCTCTTAATAATTCATTTATTTTCTTATTTTTGTCCTAATAACACACATTATCAGTGGGAAATTGCTACCATACTCATTTAAATGAATATTATCTCATCCTACTAAAACCCAAATAGATTTTCTCTCATATGACACCTCACATATTTACTGTAAATAGATGAAATGCATGATAGTATTTTACTTGATGGTATCTTTTATTCATATTTAACCAGAAAAAATGTCACTACACATATATCTATATATCACACAATGTAATGTAAACCTTACATTCTATAAATGCCCACAGTTTTAGTTTTGAAGCATCCAATAATGTAAACTCACATACATTATTATGATTTAAAAAAAACATAATAGTTAAATAAAAAATGTAAAAATGCAATAATAAAAAGGTTTTCGTTGAGTTGTCTTCACCTTTGGGACTCTCTCGTATCCCTCGGGTCAAATTGACCCTTGACTTATTTGGGGTTTTAAAAACAATTGTTAAATAAAATTTTACTTCATAATCTATTAACAAATATTGTATTTATCTCACTTTCAAACAATTGAGATAGCATACATGTGTTGTGGGGGGTGCCCACGAGAGGGCGCACTAGGAGCACGAGGAACACGGAGAAGCCCACGGAGGGGCGCACTAGGAACGCGGAGAAGCCCACGGAGGGGCGCACTAGGAACGCGGAGAAGCCCACGGGAGGGCGCACTAGGGGCACGAGGAACACGGAGAAGCCCACGGAGGGGCGCACTAGGAACGCGGAGAAGCCCACGGGAGGGCGCACTAGGAGCACGAGGAACACGGAGAAGCCCACGGAGGGGCGCACTAGGAAGCTCGAGGAAGGGCCGGACCGGTTTGAACAGAGACTTAGACTGGACGGATTGGGACGGAACACACGGAGAAGACATAACTACAGACGGATCGGGTTTAGGGACCAATTTGGACGTGGACGGACGTGGACGACGTGACTACCAATGGGTTGGGCTTGGAGACGATTTCTGACGGGACAGACGCAGGGACAGGGA
>NC_048415.1:13293441-13302488 GCF_013103735.1 Etheostoma cragini | reverse complement strand
ATGGGAAAACCGGGACAAAAACACAGGGAAGGCCAAACAGGAAAAAATACCCCAACAAAAACCCCAAACCATAACAACATGCTTAGGGAATGCAATCAGTCTCTACTAGAACACAGTTAAAAATGGAAGTGTGATTCGTTTTTTGTCATAAGGTTATCATTTATGTTGAAAATCCACTATGTGATCATTCTTATCTTGGAAAATGTGGTCATATCCAGAATAGTTTGCTAAATCGAGTCAGGAATACATGTTTATCACAGATAATAAAGGAAAGACCATTGTTTATTAGGTAGAAAAAATGTAACTTTTACAATTTTTCTTCTTGTAAAAATTTAAAATGGGTCAATTTGACCCGAATACCATATAAGTGTTAAACATGTAATTGTTCCAGTGTTGGAAAATGTCATTGTGTCTTGACCTGCAATTTTATCAGGTCAACTCTTGTCTCTCCAACCAACTCTCCACCATTTGTTTACTTAACTTACATCCACACAGTGTTTCAAAATCATCACACTGAATTTAAAATTGCTTTTAAATCAAGTGAATGTGATGATGCATTTCTTACTATTCATTTTCAAGTACTTTTTATCACTATGTCATACAAAGAAGTTTGCCCTGCCAGCAAGACACCACACATTTATATAAACCAGACTCACAATGTGGTGCGCACATTTTCAAATTATACCACCATCTGACCAGTAAATGAGTGAAACTAGAATGAGAAGATGAAATAATGAATAGTTAAATGCAATTAATGACATTGTGTAATAACTAGAATGGATGAACTCAATGTTGCTGCTTTTTAAAACCATTTCATCTCTGGTTTTACCAAATCACTAACTTCACAAATATACTCACTAGTTTTCTAAAGTAACATTATGGCTTACCCCTTTATGTCAGTTCAACATATTAAATAAATGTGTCTTAAAGCTTATTGGCGACATTGGTGACATCACTGAGCCATGAAGGCTACCACATGGTCTGGTCTGGACAAAAACAGTAGACAAAAAAAAAGATTTGATCATCTTAATGTCTTCACAAGGTTAATAATATAAGGCCAAGCTACCTACAAATACAAGTTGCATTGTCATTCGGTTAAAAAAAAGAATGTTGTAATGTCAGGAGAGTGTGCCAATTCACACTCTCCTGACATTACAGCCCTATACACTGAAACCTGTCAATATTTACTTCAGGTCCCTGGCATTCTTATTCTCTATGTAAGGAATAATGTAAAGCGAGCTGATCATTATTTTGAATTAGAACCCCGACAGGGTGATGTATTAGCCTGAAGAGCTGATGGGTACTGCTTCTCTGGCAGAAGCCAGGTGGCCCTTAATCATGGACCTAATTAATGCTATGTCCACACTTTTTCCATTAGCGTTGTTAGCCATCCCAGATTTATCCACCCTCTCTGTAAATTTGATCTCCTGAACAGCATAATTATGCATCTGTATGAGCACAATTATTTAAAGGTGCCCTGCCACGCAAAACCGTTTTTACTTGTATTTTTTATTTTTTATTTGTTCGATCCATATGTGTATGTTGTGAATGTGAAGATGATCTGCTATCTCTTCTGTCAGCTTTAGCCACTGAATAGAATTAAGTGGAGAAATCAGGAAAATTACAAAAGCTGGACAGTCATGTTGCCTGAGCTCATTACTCTTCATGCGTTTGCTCGATCCGTTATACTTAGAAATGATCTGTTTAACAAAAGTAACAGACCGTAGAATGTCTTGACCAAAATCAAGTATTCAACAATGTCGTGTAATAAACACATTTAAAGATTGTTCATATTGGAGGAGCACAGCTCATATTCACCAACGTGAAAAGGGTTCGTGAGAATTAGATGATTTACACAGAAGTATTTAATGAAATCTTGGCCGTGGAGAATTTAGGATTAAACAGGAAAGTATTTAAAGCCTATGTGTTAAAGTTATTGCCTGTAAGATTTTCATATGTCACTGTAAACCCTTGATGTAAATTTACAGATAACATCTAACAGTGTCTTACTGTTTCAGTGTTATATAGGATCATATTGTAAATGGCAATGCATCCTGGGCAAAAATAATTATTTTACAGCACTGTGAATGTTACAGATTACACATATTTACTGTTAATGTCAATGCATCTGGGGGAAATAAAGACACTGCAGCCAGTAAATTACTGTAAATTAAAATAATTCAGTAAGAAACTGTATGTGTATCTACAGGAAAATACCGTAACATTTAAAAACAGTACGCTTACTGAAAATAAACTGTGGTTTATTGGCAAAGCGGCTGCAAGTGTTGTGTTGTAGCGGAATAAGGACTCAAAAGCAGAGATGAGGAAGGCAGGTGGGAGCAGTTGACCGAGGATTTATTCTCAGACAGTCCAAGGAAAAACACAGGGAGTAAAAGGAACAAGGCAAAATCCAAGAAATACAAAAAAATCTAAAAGTCAAAAACACAAGACAAAGAACAGGGAAAAGGAGGAAGAAAAGAAAACTGTCAGGAACACTCACATTAAACACATGAAGCGACAAAACGATCCGACAAGAGACAATGGGAGCATAGACACTAAGTACACTGGGTAATGAGACAGTGAAAGGCAGGTGACAGGAGGGCTGGGAAACAGGTAGAAAGCATCAGGTAATCACAGGGGCAGGAAAACAAAGGAAGTAAAACTAAAAGCAAGCCTAGACAGAGACCGGACTTCAAAAATAAAACAGGAAACAGAATACACAGACACTAAATGGGAGAAAACAAAAAGAACAAGACAAGACCAAAAATACCATATAATAAACCCAAGAAATAACAGAACCAGGCTAAGAACTAAACACAGGAAAACAGAACTACCATAATAAAATAAGACAAAAACACACCAAACCATAACAGCAAGTATATTACTGTAAATTTACGGTACCATTTTTTATACTGTCACTAGAAAGTACCTATTTATCAAAAACTTAGTTAAAACAATTGATGTTGGTGAGTGCGCATCATACCCACTAATGAAAGTGCTTGTATTTGCTGCTTTGTTAACTAAAATAATCTAAGTGTCTGGGGTGACTTTTCTTCCCTAAATTTGAATAAATGGAGCACAAAGTTAGTGATGCTTTTTACATCAATCAGCACAGGTTTCCCCCATCTGCCTGGGTGGAGCGTGTCACTGCCGATGCTTTCCATTTTATTCAGAAATTGGAGAATTGAGAACTTTGAGAAAATCTCAGAGTTGAACCGAGCAGACACATCAGTTTTCATCAGACACACCCTGGGACGGGTTAATTAAGTCTACTGCTAACTCACAACACTAATATAATAAATTGGACTGGATTGACAATACATCAGCACTCAAAAACAAAAAAATGGACAAAAAAAGCCAGAGCAGACTATCTGTTGATGAGACGCCAGTCTTTTGTGGTGCATGGGGGCACTCCTGACGACATTCTGTGACTCTATGGTGGCATCAGCCATTCTCTATGGAGTGGTCTGCTGGAACAGTGGGAATACAGTGGCAGACAGGAAAAGACTGGACAGGCTGATTAAGTAGAACAGCTCTGTTCTTGGTTGCCCCCTTGACGCCGTGGAGGTGGTGGGAGACAGGAGGATAGTGGCTAAATTATCCTACACGATGAATGACTCCTCCCACCCCATGCAACTCCGTCAGCACTTAACAGCTCCTTCAGTGACAAGCAGCTGCAACTGCGCAGCATCACGAAGAGATTTTAGACCAGTCTCTCATCTGCCTTTTCTTTCAAAAGCTTTGGAAAAAGTGGTTTTCATACCGTTACAAGCTTTTAGCAACAAAACTCTGTGTTTGAAAAATGTTAATCTAGTTTCAGATAATGTCACAGCACTGAGTCTGCACTGTTGAGAGTACATAATGATATTGCCTTGTCTGTATATTCCAGGCACCCTGCTGTTTTAGTGCTTTTGGGCCTCACAGCGGCGTTTGATACAGTGGACCATGCAGTCCTCCTCTCTTGCCTTGTTATAGGCATCCGAGGCTTGGCACTTCAATGGTTTAGCGCCTATTTTTAGCTCCTATTTAGCAAATAGGAGCTTCTCTGTAATTATTGGTGACTTCTCCTCATCAGCTGCTCCTCTCTGTTGTGGGGTACCCCAGGGTTAACTTCTTGGCCCCATCCTGTTTTCCTTATACAGTAAAAGTTGCCTTTAGGTGCTATTGTCGGAAAGCAAAACTGTCATTATATTGTTAAGCAGATGATTTGCAAATTTATTTGCCTTAGAAACCAAACGATAATAATATATTAAGTTGTGGCTTTCACAAAACTTCTTAATGTAAATGAAGCTAAAACTTCGCCAGCTGTCAGAAATTTAGGGGTTACTTTCGATTGTAACTTTAAATTTAGAAGATGTGTGGCCGTGATCCCCCACGGAGGAAAACATTTGAACAACAATTTCAAATTGTGCAAATAACATCCATTTCAAGTCATTTGAAAAGGAAGGAGTGGTAGCATGTGCGCTCCCAAATTGACATGGAGTTTTGGACAATGTTCAGCTACGGCAGCTTTACCTGTATGCTAAAATATACAATGACAGAGGAAGCTTAGTGACAAGTCCATGGCAACCAGTTAATGTGTTGAATGTGTTATTACCCAGTGTGCTTTGTTGAATGGTCACACTGTTTTTATTGTTTTATTTCATGTGACTGCTAGTTTACTAGAGCAGTAACTTAGTATTTGAAGTAATGCAGTAATGCTGGAAGTGTATATTAGTTTACATGCTTTCCAATGTTAGTGAGTACGTCTACTAAAATGGCCACCATAATAGTGGACTGTGATGCGTAAGATTAGAAAGCACACGTTAAGTCACATAAGTCGTGACTTTGCAAAAACGGGTTATGTGTACCTCTTTGCCACACACAAACCATTTCAGAATGCATCAACAAATTATTGGGGAAGGTCATGCCTTTGTCCCCATTCATTTTGGAGCATCATAGAAAAATGTACTGCTGCCAAAGAGAGGGTCAAATCTATTTTGACTAAATATCCCATAGCCCCTCTGGAAGCCCCTTAAATAAAAAAGGAATAAAGGAACAGTCCCTTAACTAGGCTAATCAACCCCCAGCTCTAGCTTCACACTTAAAAAAGTAGTTGGTAGTTTGGCTTCTTCAAGTACTTGCCGGGAGTTAGATGAGAGGATAAATAAACTCTCTCATGTCTGTACAGTGTTTATGAAGCTACACCCAGCATAAGTTTAACTCTGTAGCTTAGCACGACTAAAAACGTGGAAATAAGTAGCCTGACTTTCTAAAGGCAAAATTGCCTACCAATAGCTCTAAAGTTCACTGATTAACATGTTTGTTTATTCCCTACAAAAACCAAGTAAAAAAATGTAAAATACTGCATGTCATTTTTACACTTCATTTTAATCTGAATTTACGCAATCTTCATAACACACAGAGTAGCATGAGGCTGTTACTACTTAGTTAACAGTCTGACTTCAGGGTTCTGTTTTGAATAAATTAATAAACTTCACTGTAACTAAATTAATTTAAACCACAACCACTATAATCTCTTCCAATATTTGCTATTATATATAACAATTATTTAAACAATACTCAAAAATGTTTAATTTAATTAACAAATAGGCACCCACACAATTACTATTTTCTTGTCATATGATTTTTTTTGATGACAGTAAGAACATAATCCGCACTTTTGTAGACCCTGGACAGTCAAAACTTGCCAAAGAAAGGGGCCGGCCCTTTTTGAACTGTTATATTCTCCTGGAGCCACATTCAGACGTCATATTGTAGAGTTTTGTGACTTCTTGCCAACAGCGATTTTAAGAAATAATGTTTAGAATTTAAGAAATTGTGGAAAACAGTGTGTTGGATAGATTCGGGGTTGTTAGAAGGTGACTAATTTGACATTGATGAGTATCTTTTTTATTTTCTAGTGTGTGGTAATGAATTAAATAAATGAACAACTACTCAGTATACAATTTGCGAAGAAGACATGCTTCATCCGGTCTGCAATTTATTGAAATTTACAGTTAAAACAAAGTATTTTAAAATACTTGTATGAAACAAAAAGCATAATATGTGAAGACCATGAGATTAAACGCACTGAGGAGCGCAGCGACAGGCCAGGTGGGCTTCTGCTGTTTCGCTCAGGTCAATGCTCTTCTCATAGATGCTGCTCAGACCCTCAGAGACACTCAGGTTAGAATCTACAAAAATGGAGAAAATAAAGCATTTAGTTGCAGTATAACATGAGATCTAGTATTATTCATGTTCATTATTCCGCTGTGATTTTTTGCAGACTCACCAGCAGGCAGGCAGTGGTAGCCAACAGTGGCGGTCGTTGTCCTCACAGGCATGCAGCCGGCCAGGCAGCGCAGCACGGGCTCAACGGAGTAGCATTTGGACTCTTGGCCATGGAGGATCACCTTCTTCTCCAGCTTCACAGATTCAAGATTCATGAAACACTCTGGAAGAAGGTGAAAAATGAAGGTAAGCAACGTAAATATACATCATAAAGCAGTCTTTAGTTGTTTCTTTAAATGCTTCATTTTACCATTCAGAGTATAAATGTTATTTTAATAGAGAAGGGTGAAGCAGGCACTGTAAGTATTACCAGAGGCATCCCGGCAGCTCTTTCCAGACATAACCCAGGAATGAGCGTAGCTGACAGCGTTCTTGGTCACGCGTTCGTTGGGTGTGCGGTACTCCTGTCTGCTTTCGCCATCAGCCTTTCCACAGAGTCCACAGGTCTGTCCTCTCATCCAGTCCACAACTTTGACCTGGGAAAAAACAGTTCAGCGTTAGCTCCATTACCAGTATGGAGATTAATAAATACATTTAAGTAGTCAGATTTTTTGTATCACCTTCAGCTCATTCCAATCAAGGTAGACCTCCTGAAGACCATGGCTGGGAGCAAGGAGCGCAATGCCCTCACCTCTCTTTGTGATCTGAATTTTGCCTAAAATGATTGCAAATATACATCAATATGGGATTTTTTTACTTTCATCACATGGAATAATTGTTGCATGATAGTTGAATTTAACTTAAAAGAAAAAAAACCTGTGGGATGCTGATATGGCAGGTTGTTGATAGGTATTTCTACTCCGTTAACCTTCACCATGATAACATGGCCCTTCGGCTGCAGGTCCACATCACTGTTACAAAAAATTGAAATTCATGTATGACAGTTTTTTTCCTGAATTGTTGTCTTTTTGGGGGACAATTGCTAAGATATAAATACTTGCTGTTCATACATGTTTCCGATCTTCACATTGATCTGGTTCTGTTCCTGTGTTTGATCCCTTTTCACCAGAACAATGAATTTAAGTTCCGGGGTACAATCCTGAGCCAACACCTGGGCGCAAGAGTGGGGCATCTCGTTCTTGTATTTCCTGTTGTTGAAGGTGACCACTGTGTCTTTGACCATGGAACACTCAGCTGGAGTGGAAAGAAAAAGATAATTCAGTAAGTTAGCTATTTAATGATCTAGCTGACAGTTCTGTAAAAGATGTTTATTTAAATGTTTTTACCTGCATTAGCCTTGGTGAGCATGTAGGAGATCTTTTCAGCCCAGTTGCTTTGGGAGGATTCGAGCTCAGCAGCAGTGTAACCGATTGGCAGAGCAATAGGGAGAGCTACACCACGCATGTATAATGTCTTCTGTAATATAAAAATATTAGAAACGGTTGTGAAGTGTTTAGAAAATGTGTGACAAAATATGATGCACACATTTTCTGTGTGCAAATAATAAAAATAAATAAAACTGCACCTTTGGTGTCTTAAGCCAAATATTCAGCCTTGTCTCAGAAGCAGCAGCCACAGACAGTAGGATCTGATTACGGCCATTTTTGGCCTTTGCCATGCTTGCTCCATAATCCCTAGCAACGCGGGAAATGTACTGAGAGATCCTAGGTACACATAGAAGTAAAGATTATTAAAGGAAAATTATAATAATAATACATTATTGTAAAAAAACAAAAACGAATACACACATGGTAAAAACTAAATCATTCCAAATGATAGTAATGAATTCCCAAACACGTCTTCATACAGGATGCCTGATTAAAGTTATACTTATACTTAATAACATTTTTGAAATCTGCTTAGTTTGTGAAATTACTTTGTTGCATAGCGCGTCATGCTCTTTGGAAGTTTTTCCCAGGCAACCTTAACGCGGACTGCAGGGTCTTTATCCACAAGACCAGTCTCAGCTGTGATCTCAGTCTGGTATTGTTTGCACTCAATTCCCCAGGCAATCTTGGCCTAAGAGAGATTTAAATTAGAGTTTAAATCTTTAGCATGACCCAGATGTCTAAAAACTGTTGCTAATTCACCAAACCAACGTTTTTACCATCAGCTTGTGGTAGCTCAGCATCACACCATCAGCACAGATTCTCCAGTGGTCATTCTCAGCCAGGTTGGCAAAAATGACCTGAAGTCTGGCAGTAGCTCTGTCAAAGTAAGCTGCAACCTGGTATCCCTGAACCTTGTGGTCCGCTCTCACGGCACGGATGAGAATAGTCACAACAGGAGTGACAGCGTTAGAGAGGTACTTGGCCTTAAAGTGAAAACCAGAGATGGATATTAATGAAAGTTTAGATTTTTCTCTTTGAATAGAATAGACTGTAAATGGGTTGGTCTGATGGCTTACATTATTGTAGAGGGTCTCGAAGCTGTAGGCACTGCTCTTGCTGTTGGCTCTGGCTGTTGAGAGCGCATGCTGCAAACAAAGAACCATACATTAGCCGGCTCCAACATAATGTACATGATGTGGCATTCATCTGATAATTACCTGGTGAATGTGGTTCTTGATAAACTTCATTTCATACTGTTGTTGCTGCAATGGAAACATTTGTAAGTCAGTTATTTTACATATGTTTTTGATTGTACTGTTTTTTTTACATGCTCTGAGGCAAAGCTGTCCCACCTTGGACAGTGATCTGGACCTGGAGGAGCTTGAGCTTGAGCTAGAGCTAGAGCTAGAGCTAGAGCTAGAGCTGGAGCTGGAGCTGGATCTGGAGGAGCGGCTGCTGGACATGAGAGAAGACTTGCTGTTTGAAGCACTGCTTGAGTGTGAG
>NC_048415.1:13291563-13293341 GCF_013103735.1 Etheostoma cragini | reverse complement strand
GTAGCCTGGAGGAAAGCAGTATTCACTCCCATAACTGCGTAGGTATGCATGGACACACTGCAAGGGACAGAAACATTTGTTTTAAACTGATGAGAAAAATCTTAATAAGTTATCTAGTAAGCTGCACCTAGATTACCTTGGAGTAATGGCAGCCTTGATGTTGATGTCAGACTTCAGAAGCTGAGCAGCATTGAAGTTTGCAGGCAGAGGTGGAGTCACTGTAGCTTGGACTGTGAAAAATTGAAAAATTTCCTCAAACCAGAAACAGTTAAAGGTCTAACATATAAGATTTACCTAAAAAACAATGTATAGATTAATACAAAAGTGAGAACCTTCCCACTGCATCAGCAAAGAGCCTATGGGACCCATGTGGGTGTGTAATCCCCGCCAATAACAGCGTTCAGGTTTTGCAACACATATTTATTCTTATCTGCCGCTTCACCCGTCATATGTATTATACTTTTAAGATCCACAAGTGCAACTTACGTTCAACAGAGGCAGCAGCCACAGCAGCAGTATAGAAACTGAGCTCCATGGGCAGACCAACGGTGGTGGGAAAGATGCGACGAACCTCAGCAACCAGCATTGGTTTTGCGAAATGAAATGCTAACCCAGACATCACAGCATTCAAAGCATTCCTGCCATAAGTGTGGAAAGCTGGTCCACTGGCAAGCTGTAAACACAAAATCAGACATTCAGTACATAACCATTGATAGTTAACAGGTAGTAGACTAGTTAGAGTAGAATAGGCCGTACCTCAATAATCTGATCAATGATGGCTTTGTCAATGTTGGCAAATGCAATTTCCTGTCCAAAGAATTTCACATACACAGAGGCCAGGGGCTGGCTGGAAGGATGAGCCCTCCACTCAGAAAGCTGTGCAAAAAAGAAAACAGTAAATATATATGTGCTTTGATTACATAATTTTTAATTTAATATAGTAACTGTATATATTTAATAGTCATAATTTCTTGAACTTACAGCCTTCATAACTTGTTTCATCTTGGTCATCCTGTCAGCATTCTCGGGAGACTTTTGTATTTTCAAAAAGGCCTCTTGCATTCCTTCAGTTCTTACTCCAAGCTTTAAAAAGGGGAAAAAAAATCATTATTGTATTATAATTATTACATATCAGCCTTTTCAACAATACTTGAAATGGAGAAAGAACATACTTGACTGAACACACTCACAACAACAACATTTCCTTGTCTGGACCTTCCCCCTGACTGAACTAACCAATCAGAAGCGAGAATTTGGACTGAGGTAAACGTGAGGTAATCAGAGAGGCAGATTCTACAGAATGTCCTGACTGTGTTAAATATGTAAATATGTAACTAATAATTTTTTAACATAAATATGTAAATGATTAACTGACTAAGCATTGTAAATACATTTCTAGTAAACTAATTCAAGTATAAATGATGTTAAATTCTGAGCCTTACAACTTTCAAATACAAATTAATTCCACTTCTAAACCTCACATAAGCCATGACTGTCATACCTCAAGGACATCAGCGTAAGCTCCAGCAAAGTAAGTGCGAGCTTTGGCCACAATGGCTCTTGGAAGAACAGTTGCCGCATCGTTAACATAGAAGGCGCTGGCAGCAGCACCCATCATCCAGGGGTCTGTCGGGCAAAATATGAGAACCATCAAAACCCGTGTTTTGATCTAAAAACTCTGGTGACAAATTATTCTCCTTTTGTGCTCTTACTGTGGTAGGTATCAAAATAGAAAGCTCTGCTGTATCGATAGCTCATTCTGTCGAATTTAGGGTTAA
>NC_048415.1:13288564-13291463 GCF_013103735.1 Etheostoma cragini | reverse complement strand
TGGGCAATTTGGGTTCTCTGCACAGTATTTAGCAACCAGGGTGCCGTAGCCCAGCATGGCAACCTCACGCAGAACTGGATTTTCTTGTATCTTGGGGTTCATGGCCAGTTCCTAAGGAGTGGTGAAAATAAAGAACTGATTAGATGTCCCAGATCTCACATCATTACAAATACTCAAGAAAATGTTTAACATTTACTTGCCTCTGCAAGCTTGATAACCTCCAGGTCGGCTGTCACCATGTGGACAGATGCCAGAAGTGCTTGAGCAGCTTCGGTAACAGTCACCTCCCCAGCGAGGAACTTCTCCTTAAAGAACTTCAAAGCAGCGTGAGTACCAATGGCAGGGACAGCATTTAGGATCCAGTGCCTTGGAAAGAGGAATATTACATTATCATATTGTCCATGTCATGTTTTTTTTCATGGCTCTTCTTCGAATAAAAGTCACAGTTACCTGTAGTCGGCTTTAGCTTTGAACCTAGTCCAGACGGCCTCAATACTCTCAAATCTGGCCACACGCAGCAGCTGGATGAGCTCAATGAATTTCAGAGGGGCGTCTTCGTGGACCATGGCCATATTAAAAGTCACCAGGTGGTTTAGAATCTCAACAATCTGTCATTAAAATAAACAATTTTCATTGTAAAATTTGTTGCCACAGGATGAATACTGAAAACAAAGGGAATATTTCATGAAGTACCTGTGCCTCGGCATTGCTGATCCTCAGTAGCTGGATGGGTGTCTGAAGAAGCTCTCTGTCAAAAATGTACTGCAGGGATCCACGGGGAACATATGGAATATCAGCTCTGATGTGCTCCACTGCGGCCTTCGCAATCTCAATGAAGGTCAGGATTTGCCTGTAATTATACATCAGCACTGCATCAATCTGCAGTGATATTTTGTGTAGAGTAAATCGCTGACGTCACTTTTTTTTTGAACTCTTCTTTTCCATTTAAACCACATACTTAGCCTCCATCTGGGGAGCGCCATTCATGATGTTGATGGGTGAGAACTGGAGGAGTTCTGTTGCAGTTGCCTCC
The DNA here is from genome assembly GCF_013103735.1 of Etheostoma cragini. Taxonomy (NCBI): domain Eukaryota; kingdom Metazoa; phylum Chordata; class Actinopteri; order Perciformes; family Percidae; genus Etheostoma; species Etheostoma cragini. Next base: position 13,290,430 of record NC_048415.1, on the reverse strand, counting down.
AAGATCAAAGCACCCGTGGCTGCTGGCTTCATGATGTAGCTAAAAGCAGCGGCTCCGTTCAGGGTCTTTCCTCTCTGCATTGGCAAGACCCACAATATTGTCAAACCAGCAGTGTACTGTTTTAGAGAATATGAAGTCAGAGGGAAATGCACTTACAGCCTCACACTCAGCACATCTCTCTGTGTAAGCCAAGCCGATGTCTTTCATGATTCTCTCCTGGCAGTTGTTCAGGTCCTTAGTCTTAGTCAACAGGATGCGGTCAGCCTTTGTGTCCTCACTGATGACATAGTGGGTCTTGCACACACCCTGTACTCCAGGCTAGTCCACAAAAATATAAACAGTTCAAGCAATGTGGCATTTTGTGGGTGGAACTCCATGAAAATTTGTTATTTGTACCTCTTGCAGCTCATAGACGTTCTGAGTCTTCTTGATATTCAGCTGGAAGATGTTGAGGATTCCTCTGTGGACATTCAGCACAGTTTCAGAGACGCCAGCCGGTGCAAACACTTTGCCGACAACACCGTTTGAATACTCAAACTTGATGGGTGTTGAGAGCTGAGCAGCCAGGGCCGAGGTGAGCTTGGTGGCTGGCATGAAAGCATCTTTGGGCCAGATGCCACTGTACTCAAAGATTTCCGGGTCCACAAGCTGTAAGGAGGAGTGACAGTTTGAATGAGTTGAACATTTCATTGTTTATAAGCCATGTAGAAAATAATTATTCTAGTTATTTACCTTCAGCACTAAGGTGTCGGCAGCTGCAGCAATGACATGAACTTTGCTGATGACTTTTACTCCGGCGCGTGCCAGACCCTCCTCAGGAAGGCCGCCCATAATAAAGGCCTCATATTTGTAGATGTAGGTCTTTCCAGTGGCAAACTCTGGAGCTACAATAATAGATAAGAAAACAAATTAGGGAATTAATTTGCATTTCAATAACATTTTGTAACTGAGAATCTAACACTTTCTATATTTACACACAATAATTACATTTTTAACTTAATAACATGACAACTTACCAAAGTTGGCCTGGTAACCCGCTACAAAATAGAAAAAAATGTCATTTTACGTCCTCAGGGGACAACACAGAAATGATCAAAAACAATAGAATGGGAATTGATAATGTTTAAAAAGTGGATTGATATTAATAAGTTTTTACTAAATGAAAATAAAACAAAATCTGTGTTGTTTGGTTGTGTCAGGGCTGATTATGAAATAAAAATTAATGTACATGTCTTTGAAAGAGTAAATTAAACAAAATTCTTGCAAGTGGTTATAGATAATAAACTGTTGGAAGCCACTTATAGAATATTTCAAACTAAATGGTCTAAATCTATTCCTATTCCTCTTTTTTCCAAATTGTATTTAACTGACATGAAAGTCAGAGGACTCATTTTCAATTTTCTGCTCTACCATTGGTTATACAAGTTGTTTTTTTTGTCCTAACAACACACATTATCAGTGGGAAATTGCTACCATACTCATTTAAATGACAATTATCTCATCCTTCAAAAAGCAACATTAAACCTAAGTTGATTTATTTTAAAATTAAAATAAAAAATAAAGAATTACTTACCCGCAAGGGCCACAGTGAAGGCTAGCACAAGCACCCTCATGACTGGTGATAGTGGACGACTGTAACCAGGGGCTTCCTTATAGCCAGTTTTTGTTGGCTGTGTGCCCATTATAATGTATCATTAACTAAATATCAGCTTTCATTGTCATTAATGTTACCATACCCTGACCCTGCAAATTAGACAAATGAAGTAAAACACGAAGCAAAAATGTCACAGACATAAGTTATCTTGACCTGACTCTTGGCTGCCCTTGCACAAATAACCCAATGTCCTAAATCCAAATAGGTTTTCT
>NC_048415.1:13272801-13288464 GCF_013103735.1 Etheostoma cragini | reverse complement strand
TGCAATATCTACATTTCCCATTATCAGCAACCATTCATCCAATGTTCCAAAGGCACATTTTGTTTACTAATCTTATATGATTTTAAAAAACTAACTAAGAAAACGTTAAACAAACCTTTTGCAATTATGTAAGCACATAATGTAACCTGGAAACTGTTGCCCTGGTTAAAAAAAACAAGGCAACTGATCTCAGCTGGGATTCTGTCTATAATGAAGTCCAGTGGAAATTTGTGAGTGACCCCAAACTTTTGACTGGTAGTGTATATATTAAAAAAATGCTATTATAAAAATATTCCATTGCTTAAACATGTAATTGTTCCAGTGTTTGAAAATGTCATTGTGTCTTGACCTGCAATTGTATCAGGTCAACTGTTGGCTCTCCAAACAACTCTCCACCATTTGTTTACTTAACTTACATCCACACAGTGTTTCAAAATCATCAAACATTAATTTAAAATTGCATTTAAATCAAGTGAATGTGATGATGCATTTCTTACTATTCATTTTCAGGTACTTTTTATCACTATGTCATACAAAGAAGTGTGCCCTGCCAGCAAGAAACCACACATAAATATAAACCATACTCTCAATGTGGTGCACACATTTTCAAATGATACCACCATCTGACCAGTAAATGAGTGAAACTAGAATGAGAAGATGAAATAATGAATAGTTAAATGCAATTAATGACATTGTGTAATAGATAGAATGGATGAACTCAATGTTGCTGCTTTTTAAAACCATTTCATCTCTGGTTTTACCAAATCACTAACTTCACAAATATACTCACTAGTTTTCTAAAGTAACATTAAGGCTTACCCCTTTATGTCAGTACAACATATTAAATAAATGTGTCTTAAAGCTTATTGGCCACATTGGTGACATCACTGAGCCATGAAGGCTACCACATGGTCTGGTCTGGACAAAAACAGTATTCTGAAGCTTTGCTTAAATTAATGGAAATAGGAGTAATATCCAATGTGTAGGGGTATGGTTTTGTAGAAAGCAAAGTGCTATATATTTGTTATCAGATAGCTTAAGTGACTGTCAGTAATGTGTCTTCAGAGCATGTGGGCTTAACGTAAAGGAAAAACTCTCTGTTTTTACCTCTTGATGCGTCGTTGAACCAGGCATCTCAACTATAGGCTAGTGCTGCACTGAATATGACAGACACTGTAGTGTATGGTATCTTAATAGGTCTTTTTAAAAAGCATGTTTGATCATCATAATGTCTTCACAAGGTTAATAATAAAATGCCAAGCTACCTATGAATATGAGTTACATTGTCATTCTGTTAAAAATAAAGAATGTTGTAATGTCAAGAGAGTGTGCCAATTCACACTCTCCTGACATTACATTCCTCTACACTGAAACCTGTCAATATTTACTTGTCCCTGGCATTCTTATTCTCTATGTAAGAGATGATATAAAGCGAGCTGATCATTATTTTGAATTAGAACCCAGACAGGGTGATGTATTAGCCTGAAGAGCTGATGGGTACTGCTCTTTGGCAGAAGCCAGGTGGCCCTTAATCATGGACCTAATTAATGCTATGTTCACACTTTTTCCATTAGCGTTGTTAGCCATCCCAGATTTATCCACCCTCTCTGTCAATTTGATCTCCTGAACAGCATAATAAGCTTTATGAGCACAATTATTTAAAGTTGCCCTGCCACACAACTTGCATTTTTTTTTAAATATGTTAGGTCCATACGTGTTTGTGTTATATTGTAAATGTGAAGATGATCTGCTATCTCCTCTGTCAGCTATAGCCACTGAAAAGAATTAAGTGGAGAAAGGGGGGTGGCAGTAGCTCAGTCCATAGGGAGTTGGGTTGGGAACCGGAGGGTTACTGGTTCAAATCCCCGTATGGACCCAAAAAGTTGGGAGCGTGGATTGGTGGCTGGAGAGATGCCAGTTCACCTCCTGGGCACTGCCAGGTGCCCTTGAGCAAGGCACCGTACCCCCCCGATCGCTCAGGGCGCTGGTTCAGCTGGCAGCCCACTCACTCTGACATCTCTCCATTTATAGTGCATGTATAGGTCCTGAGCATGTGTGTGTATTTCAGGCCTGTGTTTGAGTACTAACAAAAAAAAAGTGTGTACACAGAGTGTAGTGCAGTAATTTCCCCATTGGGGACTAATAAACAAATTATAAAAAAAAAAAAAATTATAAAATCAGGCCAATTACAAAATCTGGACAGTCATGTTGCCTGAGCTCATTACTCTTCATGCGCTCGCTCAGTTGCGCTGCATAAAGGATGCTGATAGCCAGGCTGTCATTGGCTTGCATTTAGCAAATCAGAGTCAAGCAGCTTAGCTCATTAAATATAAATGAGAACTGGCACAAATTGATTTGAGTCCTGCTGCAGGCTTTCTATAGACACTAAAATGACTTGAAAAAAGGTAACCAAGGCATATTTTCCACAAAAAAGGTTACAAAGTCCATGGTGGAAACTTCAGACATTACCACAAAGCATTGAAATATGTGTGGCAGGGCACCTTTAAATTTAAAAATGGTCCAAGTCTATTATGAACTGCAGGCAATCCGTTATACTTAGAAAATGGTCTGTTAAACAAAGTAACCAATCGTAGAATGCCATGATTGACCAATCAAAATCGTATTCAACAATGCCGTGTAATAAACACATTTAACTATTGTTCATATTGGAGCAGCACAGCTCATATTCACAAAAGGAAGAAGGTTCATGAGAACAAGATGATTTACACAGAAGCATTTAATTAAATCTTGGCCAAGGAGAATTTAGGATTACACAGTACAATGTAGTGCCATCCCAATTTCTGAAGTTCCTGTCTGTTATCGTTTCGGGTTTTGTTTCCTGTTCTTTTTCTGTTGTTATTCTCTGTGTATCCTCCCTGGTCGTCTAGTGTTTCTTCCTGTCTTGTGTCTGTTCTGTTTCATGTTTTATTTTGATGGTCTGTTCCTCTGTCTAGTCCTGTCTAGTTTTACTACCTGCCTTGTGTTTCCTGCCTTTGTGATCGTTGTCCCCGCCCTGATGTGATTCACCTATTGTATCATCCGTTCCTTGTTTGCTCGTTACCGCTTGTATTTAACCTCCATTTGTCTCTTGTCAGATCATTTTTGTGTGCTTGTTCGCTGGTCCGGTCAGTGTGTGCTTCCTATGGACCTTTCCCTGAGGTAATTTTCCCCTTTAGTTTTTTTTCCTTTTCCTCTTTGGACCTTCTTTTTGATGTTTTTGGATTTTTGCCTTTTTGCGATTTGGGACTTTTGTTTTCTCGTTGTGACATTTGTCTTTGCATTTTGATCCCTGTTGTGGTTTGGACTTTCTGTTTTTGGCAAATAAATCCAGCAAATAAAATACTCTCCCGCCTGCCTTTGTCTTCTCTTCATTTGGATCCTCTAATTCTGCAAAACCGTAACACTGTCATCACTGTAAGTGTATTTAAACTCATGCTAGTTAGCTGGACTTTCAATGTAAACAAAGATATTACATGATCATTAACCCCAATGCCTCAGCACAGACCAAAACAGTGTCAGTCTGACAAGATTCCAGTAAAGCCTTTTTATATCCTTAGGTGTTTTGCATATGAATGTGTGTAGCCTATGTGTTAAAGCTATTGCCTGTAAGATTTTCAGATGTCACTGTAAACCATTGTTGTAAATTTACAGCTAGAATATATCTTAATGTTATGTAGGATCATATTCTAAATGGCTATGCATTCTGGGCAAAACTTATTCTTTTACAGCACTATCTGCAAATGTTACAGGTTGCGGTGTTGCCTGGCCAGAGTGGCTAGGAAGGTGGTAGGTAGGCAGACTCAAACATTGTACGTTTCCAGAGGTGATTATTTTTTTTACAGTGGTCTGCAGTACACGGATAATTAAACAAAAACTTAACACATGAAACTATTACTAACGCCAACAAACGGCACGTGTTTCTAGCATCACAGCCTCACCTCTTTTTTTCTCCCATTGGAGCACAAATCCCACTGTTTACTGTCAGTTCACACCCAACTGTTTAAGCCCAGCCCATTCGGATGCAGGTTGATCTAGTTCATAACTTCAACCTTCTGAACCCTAAGGCCATTTTTACAGTTCATTGTCCGTCTGGATTTATTTTATCAAAAAGCTTGTAAAACATCAACCCTGTTGTCTACAGTCAAGATATGAACATAATTTTTTTCAGGACAAACTGGGTTATTAGAATATTTGGGTTGCACTGAGTTCACTTGAATGTTAAAAATTGTTGTAGGACCTTAAAGACAAATAAATAAATTTAACGGAAAATGAATCTTCCAGATATGTATTGATATTACAGACGGAGCAGTAAAACTTTAGCCCTTTTCCTCTCTAAAACACTTCTCATATGTCTTGCGAGTAACACTGGGAAGAAATAAACATTATAACTCATCCAGCTGACAAAATACACACATTTTTTCAAAGAAAGTCCAGACGCTTTTACCCTCATGACATTTACTTATACCAATAATCAACATAAAAATGTCCTAATTATTGATATTACACCCACAGCAATGCTACACAAGCATTTGTGTATCTAAAACAGTTCTCCTCTATGCAAAAATAAACATAATAAACATTATAACTCATATAAAGCGCACACTATTTACATTTCTTCAAAAAAGGCCCAAATACACGCCAAATCTCAAACCAGTAGGGCCATTTTCCTCTGAGGATATCTATCTTGTGCACTATAGCATCTTTGATTGCATAGTAGACTCATTTGACTGTGCAAGAGGCACTTTTCACCTTCCATACCATGTGGGGGATGTTGTCAACACTCAATACACTGAGTGACGTTGTCTCCCACATATGGGCATGCTGCTCCCGTAAATACACAGAGCGGACACGGAGCAGGCAGCTAGCGGCATAAATGAGCTAAAACGCGATAAATTATGGACATAAAGTGGATAAATCTTGGGTGTAACGGTTTGGATTTAATGCTCAACGACCCCGAAAAAGGCTGGACGTTCCAAGCTGGATAGAAAATCACCTGCAGAGGCTAGAAGGACCCGGAAGAGACCTCCGTAACCGCTAACTCGTTAGCTTTTAGCTGCAACTTTTGGTGAGTTTCTATGTTTTATGGTTGTTAAATTATTAAACTTTGAATCAGAGGGGCTGTTTGGGCTCGTGGGCGAGTCTCTCGGGTTTAGAGAAATCTCTTAACATTTGAAACTTACCAGTTCTCTCCTCTCCCACTGACTAAAAAACAGCTCAGGGTTTTTCACACATGTTTGTATAATAACCACAAAAAAAATAAATAAACATTCCTATAAAGAAAAAAAAACCTCTACTTGGTTTGGCACAGTGATGTCATCCATGAAACAGGTAAAACAGGAAATGCTTAGGCCGGCCCCTCCCCAAACAATTGTCCTGCATGGTGGAACTGAACAAAGGAACATACAATTGTAAGTATTAACAAAGAAAAAACATTAAACCATGTTTTAACTTGCAACCTATTAAAATGGAACCAAAACTAATGTATGACTTTGTCTACTTACTTTAGCTAATGACCTGTAGGGGACAAGTGGTGAGCAAACCCACTTTGTCACACAGGTATTTACTATTAATGCTTCTTGGGAAAATAAAGATACACTGCAGTAAATTCAAATAATACAGTAAGAAACTGTATTTACAGTAAAATACCGTAACATTTAAAAACTATGCTTATTGTAAATAACAGCAGTTTACTGGTGAAGCTGCTGCAAGTATAGTACTTTAAATTTACGGTAAAAACGTTGTGAGAAAGTACCTATTTATCAAAAACTTAGTTAAAACAATTGAACATTAACATGGTTATTGAACATTTGACTCAGTGATGAAAGTGCTTGTATTTGCTGCTTTGTCAACTAATACAATCTAAGTGTTTGGGGTGACTTTTCTTCCCTAAATTTAATTAAATGGAGTGCACAGTTAATTTTTACATCAACCAGCAGGTGTTGGTCTTCCTCGTCTGCCTGGGTGGAACTTGTCACTGCCGATGCTTTGCATTGTACTGACAAATTCGAAACTTCCGACGAGGAAAAGTGCAAAGAAATTGTATAATAATTGGGTGCCTACATTTCCTAATTGCTAGTTAAGTGCTTTCTTTGTGTTCGTCTTTCTAAACTCTGGTTAATTCACATCCTCCGAGCTAGAACTGGCAATTCTTTTCTTTTTTTGAGTAAAATTCTCCTCACACACGACAGCCATTGTAATTCCAGAGCTCACCTCCCTACATTCAAATCTTCCACCAAAACAAGTTCCTTCCCAAGGCTATTTTGCAGGGGCACCGGGCCTGGGTCCAGCGCTTAGCGTTGCCCAAGATGATTGTGATTGGTTCAAAGAAATGCCAATAGACCACAGGACGTTATATTCCTTTTTTGGAACATTATGTGGGCAAGGACAAACAGAAAATGCATGATGTCTAAATATCTATCTATAAATTGCAGAAACGTCTGTGTGTGTGTGTGTGTGTGTTATGCGCATATTTCTCAAACTGCTAGTCCGATGAATTTCTGTATTACAGCCTTTGACTCTTTTCTTGCTATTATATTAACTTGCTGTGAGCTATCAGAACACAACGTAATCTCAGAGATTATACAACGGTGCAATGCCAGAAAATCACAGAGTTGAACCGAGCAGACACATCAGTTTTCATAAACTCACCCTGGGTAGGGTTAATTAAGTCTCCGGCTAACTTACAAAACTAATATAATAAATTGGACTGGACTGACAACACATTCAATTCAATTCAATTTTATTTACATAGCGCAAAATCACAACAACAGTTATCTTATTGCGCTTTTCATAAAAGAGCAAGTCTAGACCGTACTCTGTGATTTTATTTACAAAAACCAACAGTTCCCACCAAGAACAAGTACTTGCTGACAGAGGCAAGGAAAAACTTTCTTTTAAGAGGTAGAAACCTCGAGCAGCACCATGGCTTAGGGTTAGCGGTCATCTGCCTCGACCTGTTGGGGGAGAGAGAGAGAGAGAGAGAGAGAGAGAGAGACACACACACACACACAGACCCATGCACAGAATTGTAGCAGACGGTGTCGAGCAGGAACATGGAGGCAGCAGGTGACTCCAACCACAGATCAAAAGCCAGAAACACCTGCAGGAAGCAATAGGAGGAGAGGGACAAGAGAACACAAGACTCCGGGAAAGGGAAGAAGTTGAGTTAGTAACATGCATTAATGGAATGAGGCTGCATACAGATGGAAAGAAGGAGGAAGAGAGAGGTGCTCAGTGCATCATGGGAAGTCCTCCAGCAGTCTAGGCCTATAGCAACGTAACTAAAGGATGGTTCAGGACTCTCCTGAGCCATCCCTAACCATAAGCTTGATCAAAGAGAAAAGTCTTAAACCTGGAGACTGTGTCTGCCTCCTGAACCCAAAACTGGAACCTGGTTCCACAGGAGAGGATCCTGATAGCTGAACGCTCTGGCTCCCATTCTACTTTTAGAGACTCTAGGAACCACATGTAACCCTGAGGTCTGGGAGCGCAGTGCTCTGGTGGGGTAGTAAGGTACCATGAGCTCTTAAAGATAAGATGGTGCCTGACCTTGAAGAGCTTTGTAGGTGAGAAGAAGGATTTTAAATTCTATTCTGGATTTTACAGAAAAGCCAATGCAGAGAAGCCAAAACAGGAGAGATGTGATCTCTTTTCTCGGTCAGCATGTTCTGCAGCATTCTGGATCAGCTGAAGAGTCTTTATGGACTTTTTTGAGCAGCCTGATGATTGCAGTAATACAGCCTAGAAGTAACAAATGCATGGACTAGTTTTTCTGCATCATTTTTAGACAGGATAATCCTGATTTTTGCAATATTACGTACACATATCAACAACCCATCAGCACTCTACAAAAAAGGCCGGAGCAGACTGCATCTGCTAAGTAGTCGCAGGTCTTTTGTGGTGCATGGGGGCACTCCTGAGGACATTCTATGACTCTGTGGTGGCATCAGCCATTCTCTATGGAGTGGTCTGCTGGGACAGTGGCATTACAGTGGCAGACAGGAAAGACTGGATATGCTGATGAAAAAGGCAAGCTCTGTTCTTGGTTGCCCCCTTGATGCCGTGGAGGTGGTGGGAGACAGGAGGATAGTGGCTAAATTATCCTACACGATGAATGACTCCTCCCACCCCATGCAAGACACTTTTTCAGCACTGAACAGCTCCTTCAATGAAAGGCTGCTGCACCCGCGCTGCATGACGGAGAGATTTTAGACCAGTCTCTCATTTGGCTTTTCTTTCAAAGATTTGGGAAAAAGTGGTTTTCATACAGTTAGAAGCGTTTAGCTTTTCAATCAATGAGAAAGATGAGAAAGCAGAGGTTAAATCACATATGTCATGGTTATAAAAACCATGGGGCTTTGCAAAAACAGGCTATGTGTACCTCTTTGCCAAGCACAAACCATTTCAGAAGGCATCAATAAATTATTGGGGAGGGTCATGCCTTTTTCCCCATTTTTTTTGGAGCATCAAATGTACTGCTGGCAAAGGGAGGGTCATATCTAGTTTTACTAAATATCCCAAACCACTCCGGAAGCCCCTTAATTAAAAAAGGAACAGTCCCTTAACTAGGCTAATCAACCCCCAGCTCTAGCTTCTTACTTAAAAAAGTAATTGGTAGTTTTGTACGCTTCTTCCTGTACTTGCCGGGAGTTAGATGAGAGGATAAATGACCACTCTCATGTCTGCATGGTTTTTGTGAAGCTACACACAGCATACGTTTAACTCCTGTAGCTTAGCACAAAAACTACAAACGTGGAAATATGTAGTCTGACTGTCTAAAGGCAAAACTGCCTACCAATACCTCTAAAGTTCACTGATTAACATGCTTGTTTATTCCCTACAAAAACCAAGTAAAAAAAAAGAAATAATGTATGTAATGTATACACTTCATTTTAATCTAAAATAACGCAATCTTCAACAAACAGAGTAGCATGAGGCTGTTACTACTTAGTTAACAGTGTGACGTCAGGGTTCTGTTTTGAATAAATTAATAAACTTCACTGTAACTAAATTAATTTAAACCACAACCACTATAATCTCTTCTAATATTTTCTATTATATAAAACAACTATTTAAACAATACTCAAGAATTGTAATTTTGATTAAAAAATATGCATTTGCACAATTATTGTTTTATAGTAACACGATTTTTTTTTAATGAGCTAAGATATTTCCGCACACAAACAGCACTTTTCTAGAAGTAGACCCTGGAAAATCAAGAGTTGCCAAAGAAGAGGGCTGGCCCTTTTTGGATTGTTATATTCTCCTGGAGCCACATTCAAACTTCACATTGTTGAGTTTTGTGACTTCTTACCAACAACAACTGTAAGAAATAATGTTTAGAATTGAAGAAATTGTGGGAAAAGAGAAGCAGTGTGTTTAATAGATTTAGAGTTGTTACAAGGTAACTAATTTGACATTGATAAATTTATTTTTCTAATTTTTTATGTGTGGTAACGAACTAATTGAATGAACAACTAGTCAGTTAACAATTTGCAAAAAAGACATGCTTTATCCGGTCTGCAATTTATTGAAATTTACAGTTTAAACAAATTACTTTAAAGTACTTGAATGAAACAAAAAGTGAACATATGTGTGTTCAATCTCAGACCATGAGATTAAACGCACTGAGGAGCGCAGCGACAGGCCAGGTGGGCTTCTGCTGTTTCGCTCAGGTCAATGCTCTTCTCATAGATGCTGCTGAGACCCTCAGAGACACTCAGGTTAGAATCTACAAAAGTGGAGAAAATAAAGCATTTAGCTGCCGTATAACATGAGATCTAGTATTATTCAGTTTCATTAAGCCGCTGGGATTTCTTGCAGACTCACCAGCAGGCAGGCAGTGGTAGCCAACAGTGGCGGTCGTTGTCCTCACAGGCATGCAGCCGGCCAGGCAGCGCAGCACGGGCTCAACAGAGTAGCATTTGGACTCTTGGCCATGGAGGATCACCTTCTTCTCCAGCTTCACAGATTCAAGCTTCATGAAACACTCTGGAAGAAGGTGAAAAATGAAGGTAAGCAACATGAATATACATAGATATAGTCTTTTATCTTGTTATTTTATATACTTCAGTTTACCATTCAGAGTATACATGTTATTTTAATAGAGAAGGGTGAAGCAGGCACTGCTTCACCCAGGTATTACCAGAGGCATCCCGGCAGCTCTTTCCAGACATAACCCAGGAATGAGCGTAGCTGACAGCGTTCTTGGTCACGCGTTCGTTGGGTGTGCGGTACTCCTGTCTGCTTTCGCCATCAGCCTTTCCACAGAGTCCACAGGTCTGTCCTCTCATCCAGTCCACAACTTTGACCTGGGAAAAAACAGTTCAGCGTTAGCTCCATTACCAGTATGGAGATTAATAAATACATTTAAGTAGTCAGATTTTTTGTATCACCTTCAGCTCATTCCAATCAAGGTAGACCTCCTGAAGACCATGGCTGGGAGCAAGGAGCGCAATGCCCTCACCTCTCTTTGTGATCTGAATTTTGTCTAAAATGATTGCAAATATATATCAATATGGGATTTTTTTACTTTCAACACATTGAATAATTGTAGCATGACAGTGGAATTTAAAAGAAAAAAAACCTGTGGGATGCTTATATGGCAGGTTGTTGATAGGTATTTCTACTCCGTTAACCTTCACCATGATAACATGGCCCTTCGGCTGCAGGTCAACATCACTGTTGGAAACAATTGAAATACATTTATCAAATGTTTTTTTCCTGAATTGTTGTCTTTTTGGGGGGCAATTGTTTCAATAAAGATATTAATACTTGCTGTTCATACATGTTTCCAATCTTCACATTGATCTGGTTCTGTTCCTGTGTTTGATCCCTCTTCACCAGAACAATGAATTTAAGTTCCGGGGTACAATCCTGAGCCAACACCTGGGCGCAAGAGTGGGGCATCTCGTTCTTGTATTTCCTGTTGTTGAAGGTGACCACTGTGTCTTTGACCATGGAACACTCAGCTGGAGTGGAAAGAAAAGGAAAATTCAGTAAGTGAGTTATTTAATGATCTAGCTGACATTTCAGTAAAAGATGTTTATTTAAATGTTTTTACCTGCATTAGCCTTGGTGAGCATGTAAGAGATCTTATCAGCCCAGTTGCTTTGGGAGGATTCTAGCTCAGCAGCAGTGTAACGGATTGGCAGAGCAATAGGGAGAGCTACACCACGCATGTATAATGTCCTCTGTAATACAAAAATATTAGAAACAGTTATGTGAAGTGTGTGGAAAATGGGTGACAAATTGTGATGCACACATTTTCTGTGTGCAAATAAAAATAATATTAATAATAATAATAATAATAATAATAATATTAAATAAAACTGCACCTTTGGTGTCTTAAGCCAAATATTCAGCCTTGTGTCAGAAGCAGCAGCCACAGACAGTAGGATCTGATTAGGGCCATTTTTGGCCTTTGCCATGCTTGCTCCATGTTCCTTAGCGTTGTGGGAAATGTACTGAGAGATCCTAGGTACACATGAAAGTAAAGGTTATTTAAGAAAAATGATAATAATGCATTGTTTTAAAAAAAATAAACGAATACACACGTGGTGAATAGGTGTGTTGGAAAATGAAATTTGTGAAATTACTTTGTTGCATAGCGCGTCATGCTCTTTGGAAGTTTGTCCCAGGCAACCTTAACGCGGACTGCAGGGTCTTTATCCACAAGACCAGTCTCAGCTGTGATCTCAGTCTGGTATTGTTTGCACTCAATGCCCCAGGCAATCTTGGCCTAAGAGAGATTTAAATTAGAGTTTTAATCTTTAGCAGGACCCAGATGTCTAAAAAATTTTGCTAATTCACCAAACCAACGTTTTTACCATCAGCTTGTGGTAGCTCAGCATCACACCATCAGCACAGATTCTCCAGTGGTCATTCTCAGCCAGGTTGGCAAAAATGACCTGAAGTCTGGCAGTAGCTCTGTCAAAGTAAGCTGCAACCTGGTATCCCTGAACCTTGTGGTCCGCTCTCACGGCACGGATGAGAATAGTCACAACAGGAGTGACAGCGTTAGAGAGGTACTTGGCCTTAAAGTGAAAACCAGAGATGGATATTAATGAAAGTTTAGATTTTTCTCTTTGAATAGAATAGACTGTAAATGGGTTGGTCTGATGGCTTACATTATTGTATATGTTCTCAAAGCTGTAGGCACTGCTCTTGCTGTTGGCTCTGGCTGTTGAGAGCGCATGCTGCAAACAAAGAACCATACATTAGCCTGCGCCAACATAATGTACATGATGTGGCATTAATCTGATAATTACCTGGTGAATGTGGTTCTTGATAAACTTCTTTTCATACTGTTGTTGCTGCAATAGAAACATTTGTAAGTTAGTTCTTTCACGTATGTTTTTCATTGTACTGTTTTTTTAACATGCTCTGAGGGGAAGCTCTCACCTTGGACAATGATCTGGACCTGGAGGAGCTGGACCTGGAGCTGGATCTGGAGGAGCTTGAGCTTGAGCTAGAGCTGGAGCTGGATGAGCGGCTGCTGGACATGAGAGAAGACTTGCTGTTTGAAGCACTGCTGGAGTGTGAGCTGGAGGAGTTGCTCGGTCTCTTAAACGCCTTGCCGACTGCCTTGCTGTTGGAGCGAGAGGAGGAGCTGGAGGAGGACTTGGATGATGCGGAGGAGGAGCTGCTGGAGCTGGATCTCCTGGAGCGAGAGCTGCTGGAGCTGGAGGACGATGCTGTGCTGTTCTTCTGACGAGGAACCAGGATTTTCTTGAGTTTCATCAGGACGGTTTTGTCCTCAATGTTTTCCTGTTCCTCGCTCTGGTTAATCACTTTCAGGATCTTTTCTGCTGCCCTATCTCCAACCTGAACCTCAATTTCAATCTTCTCGACGACTGGTCCGGCAGCTGCAACCAAATAGATAAGTAGATATTTTACTTTTTACCAACATCTTACAAAATAACTCATATTAGTAATTTAATGTCATCCATTTTACTTGCCTGGAGCAACCTCAACAGTGACTGCATGCTTTCCAATTATGGTATAGAAGGGGCAGTTTCTGATGAACGCTGCATTGCGAGATTCAATCTCAGTGCATGCCTTGATTCCGAAGGTTTCGAATGCGGCACACCATTTCTTTTCAAAGGCCTTGGGGGCAATTCTACTTGGCCAGCCAACAGGAAGGATTTCAGATGACTTAGACTGTTGAAGCACAACAGAGGTCACCACAGCAACTTGGAGCAGGGTAAATATTTGTGTCTGAGAATGTCATTGAATCATACTCACCATATCACCAGCCAGAGAGGATGCCATCTTGGAAATCTTTGAAAAAAAGGTTTCCCTTGATGTCTTTGCTGCAAGTTCAGCTGGAACCATTGGTGTGATTTTGGCAGCTGCAAGGTCTTCCACATTTCTTGCAACAGCAAAAGTATCGACACTGTTGGTGGAAGGAAAATTGTTTTCAGAAAACAGAATGTAAAAACTGTGTGATACATGTCACTTGTTGAGAAGTAAAAGGACATACAATACAGATGCAATCTTATTGATGCCGTGCACAGGCAGGAACTGAAGCTTGAAGTTCCCCTTAATCATGTCAATTCTTGCTTCCATCTTTGCAGGAACAATTGTGTGAACTCTGGCTCTTGACATCAGGGTAGCCTGGAGGAAAGCAGTATTCACTCCCATAACTGCGTAGGTATGCATGGACACACTGCAAGGGAGAGAAACATTTTTAGTAGGATTTCCGTAAGAAGAATCTTAATAAATTATCAAATAAGCTGCACCTAGATTACCTTGGAGTAATGGCAGCTTTGATGTTGATGTCAGACTTCAGAAGCTGAGCAGCATTGAAGTTCGCAGGCAGAGGTGGAGTCACTGTAGCTTGGACTGTAAAAAATAACAATTTCACTATCTGTATAAATAAATCACAAGAAGTTTGTGGTGGATTCTGTATCTGCAGAGAACCTGCCCTCTGCATAGGAAAAGCGCCTTTGGGCCTCAGGTGGGTGTGTAACCCCTGCCAATTACAGGGTTCAAGTTTTGCAAAACATTTTTATCCTTAACCGCCGTTTTAACCCTTGTTGTCTCATACCGCAGGTAGGAGACATAGGTTTTATAGGTTTTATGACACAATAACGGAAACAGACAGGATGAAGATCTGCATCCTCTCATAGTCCGGCAATGTAACACCTTCCTTCACAAGTGTGGGTTTGTGTATTTGTGCTTTAGAACATAATCACTGTGAAACCAATGTCCGGCGCTCCCTCTCTTCATTCACTCTCTTGCTCTTGCTCTCCTTTTCTCTCTCGCTCACTCTCTTGGTCTCTGACTCTGCAAGTGCAACTTACGTTCGACAGAGGCAGCAGCCACAGCAGCAGTATAGAAACTGAGCTCCATGGGCAGACCAACGGTGGTGGGAAAGATGCGACGAACCTCAGCAACCAGCATTGGTTTTGCGAAATGAAATGCTAACCCAGACATCACAGCATTCAAAGCATTCCTGCCATAAGTGTGGAAAGCTGGTCCACTGGCAAGCTGTAAACACAAAATCACACATTCAGTTTATAAACATTGATTACTTAAAAGGTAGTAGACTAGTCAGAGTAGAATATGCCGTACCTCAATAATCTGATCAATGATGGCTTTGTCAATGTTGGTAAATGCAATTTCCTGTCCAAAGAATTTCACATACACAGAGGCCAGGGGCTGGCTGGAAGGATGAGCCCTCCACTCAGAAAGCTGTGCAAAAAAGAAAACAGTTAATACACTGTATTTCTTTTATCACATAATTATTTAAAAAATGTATAAATATATTATCATCATCGCTGAACTTACAGCTCTTATAACTTGTTTCATCTTCGCCATCCTGTCAGCATTCTCAGGAGCATTTTTTATTTTTAGAAGGGCCTCCTGCATTCCCTCAGTTCTTACTCCAAGCTGCAAAAAAGGAAAATTATTTGATGGGTTAGCATTTTCAGAGTTATCATTAAAAAAATAACATACAAGGTGCATATAGCCAAAATAATTAAACATGTTTTTGAATTTAAATCTCCTAAGTTAAAGTTAGGATTCATGGCATTTGTAAACAGCCTGAGATGTAGACATTAATTCCAAAGGCTAGTTAAACTTCCTTTTTGCTGTTATATACATTTGCATTTTGCAAATGTGTATAAGATGGGAGACACTTGCCAGATATATAAGAGAATTTGATTCTGTTAATTAGCTATGTAAGACATGACTGTCATACCTCAAGGACATCAGCGTGAGCTCCTGCAAAGTAAGTGCGAGCTTTGGCCACAATGGCTCTCGGAAGAACAGTTGCAGCATCGTTAACATAGAAGGCGCTGGCAGCAGCACCCATCATCCAGGGGTCTGTTGGGCAAAATATGAGAACCATCAAAACCCGTGTTTTAATCTTAAAAACTCTGATGACAAATTATTCTCCTGTTGTGCTCTTACTGTGGTAGGTATCAAAATAGAAAGCTCTGCTGTATCGATAGCTCATTCTGTCGAATTTAGGGTTAAGGATCTTCACAGCAACGTTACAGGCAGCAGCACTGAAAGTAGAACAATAAAATACATGAGATTATTGGTGCTGATGTTTAAATAGCAACCCAAAACCAGCTAAATGAAATATTATGTAAGTTCTTACACAGAGGCAAAATCAGGAGAGGTGTTCTTGGTCATGGCCTTCATGTAAGAGTA
>NC_048415.1:13262269-13272701 GCF_013103735.1 Etheostoma cragini | reverse complement strand
TAGCAAGTTCATGGATGGGCTGTGGGGGCAACACAAAAACACTGTGTCACTGATGTTAGAACTTTAAATTATATGAAACATGTAAAAAAAAAAGATACACACCCTCATTAGCTCAGCTGGGCAATTTGGGTTCTCTGCACAGTATTTAGCAACCAGGGTGCCGTAGCCCAGCATGGCAACCTCACGCAGAACTGGGTTTTCTTGTATCTTGGGGTTCATGGCCAGTTCCTAAGGAGTGGTGAAAATCAAGAACTGATTAGATGTCCCAGATCTCACATCATTACAAATACTCAAGAAAATGTTTAACATTGACTTACCTCTGCAAGTTTGATAACCTCCAGGTCGGCTGTCACCATGTGGACAGATGCCAGAAGTGCTTGAGCAGCTTCGGTAACAGTCACCTCCCCAGCGAGGAACTTCTCCTTAAAGAACTTCAAAGCAGCATGAGTGCCAATGGCAGGGACAGCATTTAGGATCCAGTGCCTTGGAAAGAGGATTAATACATTATCGATTGTCCATGTCATGTTTTTTTTCATGGCTCTTCTCCGAATAAAAGTCACAGTTACCTGTAGTCGGCTTTAGCTTTGAACCTAGTCCAGACGGCCTCAATAATCTCAAATCTGGCCACACGCAGCAGCTGGATGAGCTCAATGAATTTCAGAGGGGCTTCTTCGTGGACAATGGCCATATTAAAAGTCACCAGGTGGTTTAGAATCTCAACAATCTGTCATTAAAATAAACAATTTTCATCTTAAAATTTGCTGCCACAGGATGAATTCTGAAAACAAAGGGAATATTTCATGGAGTACCTGTGCCTCGGCATTGCTGATCCTCAGTAGCTGGATGGGTGTCTGAAGAAGCTCTCTGTCAAAAATGTACTGCAGGGATCCACGGGGAACATATGGAATATCAGCTCTGATGTGCTCCACTGCGGCCTTTGCAATCTCAATGAAGGTCAGGATTTGCCTGTAATTATACATCAACACTACATCAATCTGCAGTGATATTTTGTGTAGAGTATAGCATTGACCTCACTATTTTTGCACTCTTTTTTTTTTTTTTTTTTTCTCCATTTAAACCACATACTTAGCCTCCATCTGGGGAGCGCCATTCATGATGTTGATAGGTGAGAACTGGAGGAGTTCTGTTGCAGTTGCCTCCAAGATCAAAGCACCCGTGGCTGCTGGCTTCAAGATGTAGCTAAAAGCAGCGGCTCCGTTCAGGGTCTTTCCTCTCTGCATTGACAAGACCCACAATATTGTCAAACCAGCAGTGTACTGTTTTAGAGAATATGAAGTCAGAGGGAAATGCACTTACAGCCTCACACTCAGCACATCTCTCTGTGTAAGCCAAGCCGATGTCTTTCATGATTCTCTCCTGGCAGTTGTTCAGGTCCTTAGTCTTAGTCAACAGGATGCGGTCAGCCTTTGTGTCCTCACTGATGACATAGTGGGTCTTGCACACACCCTGTACTCCAGGCTAGTTCACAAAAATATAAACAGAATTGTTAAGTTCAAGCAATGTGGCATTATGTGGGTGAAACACTATGACAAGGAGATATTTGTACCTCTTGCAGCTCATAGACGTTCTGAGTCTTCTTGATATTTAGCTGGAAGATGTTGAGGATTCCTCTGTGGACATTCAGCACAGTTTCAGAGACGCCAGCCGGTGCAAACACTTTGCCGACAACACCGTTTGAATACTCAAACTTGATGGGTGTTGAGAGCTGAGCAGCCAGGGCCGAGGTGAGCTTGGTGGCTGGGATGAAAGCATCTTTGGGCCAGATGCCACTGTACTCAAAGATTTCCGGGTCCACAAGCTGTAAGGAGGAGTGACAGTTTGAAAGAGTTGAACCCTTGATTGTTTCTAAGTCACATAGAAAATCATTAGTCTAGTACACGGACTAACCCTAACTGCAGTTATTCATGTTGTTTACCTTCAGCACCAAGGTGTTGGCATCTGCGGCAATGACATGAACTTTGCTGATGACTTTCACTCCGGCGCGTGCCAGACCCTCCTCAGGAAGGCCGCCCATAATAAAGGCCTCATATTTGTAGATGTAGGTTTTTCCACTGGCAAACTCTGGAGCTACAATAATAGATAATCCAAAAATTAAGGAATTCGGGAATCTTAAAACCTCAGTTTCAAGATTTAATTTAGAAATGTTCTATATTTATACACCAAAATTACATTTTTAACATAATAATATAACAACTTACCAAAGTTGACCTGGTAACCCGCTACAATATAGGAAATAAAAAAGTTATTTTATCTTCTTATGGGAAAAAACGAAAGAAATAACAAAAACAGTAAAAGGAGAATTGCTAACTTTTAAAAAGTGGTTTGATATTAATAGGTTATCACTAAACGAAAATAACACAAAATCGGTGGTGTTTTGTAGTGTTAGGGCTGATTCTGAAAAAAAAATGAATTTCAATGGAATTCACATTGAAAGATTATTTGAAATTAAATAATTGCAACTGATTATAGATAAATTGTTAGAAGCCACATATAGAATGTATCAAACTAAATGATCTAAATCTATTGTTATTCCTCTTTTTTCCAAATTCTATTTAACTGAGCAGCCTGTTGGTAAAACTAAATGACTCTTTCTGCTCTAGCATCGGTTATACATCAACAACATTACACTGTCAGCAAGTGCATTACTTATATGAATCATTTCAGGTATTTCCCTCCTAATATAACACAATATCAGTGGAGAATTGCTGACATGTACACAAATATGATCTCATTCTACAAAAAGCAACATTTACTTTTAAGATAAATCTAAGTTACTTTAGTTTAAAAAAAAATAAAAAATAAAGACTTATTTACCTGCAAGGGCCACAGTGAAGGCTAGCACAAGCACCCTCATGACTGGTGATAGTGGACGACTGCAACCAGGGGCTTCCTTATAGCCAGTTTTTGTTGGCTGTGTGCCCATTATAATGTATCATTACCTAAATATCAGCTTTAATTGTCATTAATGTTACCATAACCTGACCCTGCAAATTAGACAAATGATGTAAAACATGAAGCAAAAATGTCAGAGACATAAGTTATCTTGACCTGACTCTTGGCTGCCCTTGCACAAATAACCCAATGTCCTAAATCCAAATAGGTTTTCTCTGATGTGACACCCCACATATTCACAGTACACAGATGAAATACAACTCCATTTAGTATTTCACAGTATTACACGTTAATATATTTTAATCAGTAAATATTTAACCTACATACATTTCACTACACAGGTACAGATCTAATGTCTTATTAGTCAATAAATGGCTAAAACTAAAGTGTTTAGTGTAAATATAATTGTTATAATATGTTATAGATTTGAAGCATCCAATGAATAAATAAACTCACATACGTTACTGATAAAAACATTATAGTGAAATATAATCCTGTAAAAATGCTGTAATAAAGTTGCTTCAGTTGCTTAAACATGTGAATGTTCCAATCTTAAAAAAGTCTGGAACATTCACAGTGTACACCGCAGTTTTTATCAGTTGAACTGCTGACTCACCACCATTTGTTTCTTCCTTACAATGTTTTAAAATCATCACATTGAAAATAAAATTGAATCGAAATCAAGTCGAAATTATGATGCCTTTCTTACTATTTGTTCATAGGGTACTTTTTTACAACTATATCATTGCTGGCAGTATGCCCTGCCAGCAAGACACCATGCATTAATACAAACCAGACTCACAATGTGGTGCACACATTTTCAAATGATACCACCAACTGACCAGTAAATTAGTATAACTAGAATGAGAAGATAAAATTGCTGACATTGTGCTATGGTTAGAATGGATAAACTAAATGTTGCTGCTTTTAAAAAACATTTCACCTCTGGTTTTACCAAACCACTAACTTCACAAATGTACTCAACAGTTTTCTAGAGTAATAAATAAGGATTACCCCTTTATGTCAGCACAACATTCAAGGAATGTGTCTTAAACCATATTGGCCACATTGGTGACATTGCTGTTCCATGAAGGCTACCACATGGTCTAGATTGGTGAGCAAAAATAGTATTTGGAAGCTTCGCTTCATTTAGTGCAAAGAGTAATGATATTCAATATGCAGAGGTAGCATTCTGTAGAAAGCAAATTGTCATGTATGTGTCCTCAGAACTGGTGGCTTAACGAGGAGGAAGAACTCTGTGCTTCTACCTTTTAATGTGTTGTTGAACCAGGTATCTTAACTATACTGCTGCACTGAATATGACAGACACTGTAATGTGTGGTAACTTAATATGTTCTAAAAAGCAAATTGGATCTTCACAGGGTTAATTGTATAATGCTAAGCTACCTATGATTATAAAAACATTGGCCAATGGCCACTGTTAAAAGTCATCGGTGGTTAAAAAAAATTGTGGGATGCCAATTCACACTCTCCTGACATTACACTCCAAAACATTGAAACCTGTCAATATTTACTTCAGGTCCCTGGCATTCTTATTCTCTATGTAACAGATAATGTAAAGCAAGCTGATCATTGTTGCGAATTACAACCCAACAGGGTGATGTATCAGTCTGAAGAGCTGATACGGGTGTGTGAGTTAACCATGGACCTAATTAATGCTTTGTTCGCACTTTTTCCATTAGCGCTGTTAGCGATCCCTGATTTATCCACCCTCTCTGAGAATTTGATCCACTGAACAGCATAACGAGCTCCATATGAACACAATTATTTAAATGGTCCAAGTCAATAATCTGAACTCCGTCCGTGGCAACCGTCTGTTATACTTAGCAATGGTCTGTTAAACAATTCCACAACTAATTTGGTTCTAACAACAGTTACAGAACTGTGCGTGATTATGACTAATTCCAATCTAATGTTTGTCAAAGAAGTCCCCCACACTGTCAAATACCCAGGTCTGTGTGACCAAAACCGTATGGAATAAAGTATTTGCAAGGCGTAATGGGCAGTGTGAGGGACTTCTTTAAGGAATATGGCTGGTAACCTTTGCCCTTTCCAACACACCTGCCCCAGAAAAGAGGTGCGCAAAAGTGCTTTTGAATCCGATCTAAAGTTAAAAGCATGTTTGTCAAAATTCGTTCTCTATTGAGATGAATATCGTCACAGACAAAGAAATTTGGTAATAACTCGTATGAGTTTTGTGCTGCTACTGACTCACTGCTCCATTACCCTCTGTGCACTATGTATGTATTAATGAGTTTATGCAAATTCCTATTAACACCACCATTTGTTTTTAAATAATTAAAAATTATGTAAAAAAATTATGTTTTTGCATTTCTGCAATAGACCATACCATCCTCCGGGACCGCCTCCACAACACAGTTGGATTGTCGGGAACGGTACTGCAGTGGTTTGAGTCCTACCTCTCTGGCAGGACTGAGCGTGTTTTATTGGGAGAATGTGAGTCCACGATGCTCCCTGTTACATGTGGTGTCCCGCAGGGGTCGGTTCTCGGCCCAATCTTATTCATTTTGTACATGCTACCACTTGGTTCTGTCATCAGCAGACATGGACTATCCTTCCATTGTTATGCTGATGACTTGCAACTTTATATCAGGACTGCCTCAAGCCCCTCCATAGCCATGTCACGACTCACCACGTGTCTTGAGGAGATAAAGGCATGGATGAAAAGCAACTTCCTTTAGCTGAACCCTAGTAAAACTGAGTAATTACTTGGTGGCACCCCTCATCAGATTCGCTCCTCTCCCATTTCTTAGTTCATCTTCGACAATCAGGTCATCACTTCCTCCTCCTCAGTCATAAACCTAGGGGTTTGGTTTGACCCCAGCTGAGCTTCAATGATCACATTAAACACATTTGTAAAACCTCCTTCCACCATCTTCGAAACATCTCCAAACTCCGCCCCCTTCTAACTCTTCCAGATGCAGAGAAACTTGTTCATGCCTTTATTTCCACAAGGTTGGACTACTGTAACGGACTCTTCGCTGGGATGTCTGGCAGAAATATCCAGAAGCTTCAATACATTCAGAATAGCGCTGCCAGAGTCCTAATGAGAGTCCGAAAATATGATCACATAACTCCCATTCTATACTTATTGCACTGGCTCCCTGTTTCATTCTGGATCGACTACAAAATACTCATGCTTACACAAAAATGTATCACTGGACATGCACCACCATATCTACAAGAACTCATCACCTTGAAACCCTCCCCCCGCACCCTCAGATCAACAGGACAATTGCTTCTTCAGGTCCCCACCACAAGGCTTTGTACTATGGGTGACCGAGCTTTTTGTTCAGCTGCACCACGGCTCTGGAACCAGCTCCCGAGTGACCTGAGAGCATTACAGAACCTGGACACTTTCAAAGCTGAACTGAAGACTTTTTTATTCAGAAAGGCATTTTTGTGCTGATTGTTTTTATTGTTATTATTCTCCTGTATAGCACTTTGAGATTCTTTGGAATGAAAAGTGCGTTATAAATAAAATATATTAATATTATTATTTCCATTTGTGTCTGATGAAAGGAAGCGAGATACAACATGTAATTGACTGAGCTTTAGAGGTGCTGAAAGGAACCAGGCTCATTCCCCCTGCTTCCAGTGTTTATGCCAAACTAGGCTAATCAACGCCCAGCTCTAGCTTCATACTTAAAACAGGAGTTGGTAGATTGGTACACTTATTCACTTCGTTGCCGGGAGTTGTTTGAGAGGATAACTAACCACTCTCACATCTGTACAGTAAATATGAAGCTACCACATACTGCTATTACATGTGACAATTATTTTCACCATACTCAAAAATGTTAATTTTGATTAAAACATATGCACTCACACAATTATTATTATCTTGTCATATAATATTATTACTACTTAGCTAGCAGTCTGACTTCAGGGTTCTGTTTTGAATAAATTGATAAACTTCATTGTAACTAAATTCATTTAAAACACAACCACTGTAATCTCTTCCAATATTTGCTATTATATATTACAATTATACAAAACAATACCCCAAAACGTTCATTTTCATTTAAAAAATTCGCACTTACACAATTAATATTTTCTCGTCATTTTTTAATGAGCTTAGATATTTCCGACAGTAATAACATAAACAGCACTTTTCTAGAAGTAGACCCTGGAGAATCAAGACTTGCCAAAGAAGGGGGCTGGCCCTTTTTGGACTGTTCCATATCCTGGAGCCACATTCAGACTTCATATTATAGAGTTTTGTGACTTCTTGCCAACAAAGATTCTAAGAAATAATGTTTAGCATGGAAGAAATTGTGGGAAAAGAGGAACAGTGTGTTGTTTCTTTTTCTATTTTTTGGTGTGTGGTAGTGAATTAAATGAATGAACAACTAGTCAGTATACGTACAATTTACAAAGAAGACATGCTTCATCAGGTCTCCAATTTATTGAAATTTACAGTTCAAACAAATTACTTTAAAATACTTTAAACAAAAAGTGAACATAATATGTGTGAAGACCATGAGATTAAACGCACTGAGGAGTGCAGCGACAGGCCAGGTGGGCGTCTGCTGTTTCGCTCAGGTCAATGCTCTTCTCATAGATGCTGCTCAGACCCTCAGAGACACTCAGGTTAGAATCTACAAAAATGGAGAAAATAAAGCATTTAGGTGCCGTATAACATGAGATCTAGTATTATTCAGTTTCATTAAGCCGCTAGGATTTCTTGCAGACTCACCAGCAGGCAGGCAGTGGTAGCCAACAGTGGCGGTTGTTGTCCTCACAGGCATGCAGCCGGCCAGGCAGCGCAGCACAGGCTCAACAGAGTAGCATTTGGACTCTTGGCCATGGAGGATCACCTTCTTCTCCAGCTTCACAGATTCAAGCTTCATGAAACACTCTGGAAGAAGGTGAAAAATGAAGGTAAGCAACATAAATATCCATACGTATACGCTTCGTTTTACCATTCAGAATTTAAATGTTATTTTAATAGAGAAGGGTGAAGCAGGCACTGTTAGTATTACCAGAGGCATCCCGGCAGCTCTTTCCAGACATAACCCAGGAATGAGCGTAGCTGACAGCGTTCTTGGTCACGCGTTCGTTGGGTGTGCGGTACTCCTGTCTGCTTTCGCCATCAGCCTTTCCACAGAGTCCACAGGTCTGTCCTCTCATCCAGTCCACAACTTTGACCTGGGAAAAAACAGTTCAGCGTTAGCTCCATTACCAGTATGGAGGTTATTAAATACATTTAAGTATTCAGATTTTTTGTATCACCTTTAGCTCATTCCAATCAAGGTAGACCTCCTGAAGACCATGGCTGGGAGCAAGGAGCGCAATGCCCTCACCTCTCTGTGTGATCTGAATTTTGTCTAAAATGATTGCAAATATACATCAATATGGGATTTTTTTACTTTCAACACATTGAATAATTGTAGCATGACAGTTGAATTTAAAAGAAAAAAAACCTGTGGGATGCTGATATGGCAGGTTGTTGATAGGTATTTCTACTCCGTTAACTTTCACCATGATAACATGGCCCTTCGGCTGCAGGTCCACATCACTGTTGGAAACAATTGAAATTCATGTATTACAGTTTTTCCTGAATTGTTGTCTTTTTGGGGGACAATTGCTTCAACAAAGATATAAATACTTGCTGTTCATACATGTTTCCGATCTGCACATTGATCTGGTTCTGTTCCTGTGTTTGATCCCTCTTCAACAGAACAATGAATTTAAGTTCCGGGCTACAATCCTGAGCCAACACCTGGGCGCATGAGTGGGGCATCTCGTTCTTGTATTTCCTGTTGTTGAAGGTGACCACTGTATCTTTGACCATGGAACACTCAGCTGGAGTGGAAAGAAAAAGATAATTCAGTAAGTTAGCTATTTAATGATCAAGCTGACAGTTCAGTAAAAGATGTTTATTTAAATGTTTTTACCTGCATTAGCCTTGGTGAGCATGTAGGACATCTTTTCAGCCCAGTTGCTTTGGGAGTATTCTAGCTCAGCAGCAGTGTAACCGATTGGCAGAGCAATAGGGAGAGCTACACCACGCATGTATATTGTCCTCTGTAATATAAAAATATTAGAAACAGTTATGTGAAATGTGTAGAAAATGGGTGACAAAATATGATGCTCACATTTTCTGTGTGCAAATAATAATAATAAATAATAATTATTATTATTACTATTATTATTATTATATATAAAAACTGCACCTTTGGTGTCTTAAGCCAAATATTCAGCCTTGTCTCAGAAGCAGCAGCCACAGACAGTAGGATCTGATTACGGCCATTTTTGGCCTTTGCCATGCTTGCTCCATGATCCCTAGCGATGCGGGAAATGTACTGAGAGATCCTAGGTACACATAAAAGTTAAGGTTATTTAAGAAAAATGTATAATATGGTACATATATGGTAGACAGATGTGTTGAAAAATAAAATTATGCCAAAAGAAAGTAATGAATTCCCAAAAACTTCTTCATCCAGGATGCCTAGTTATGGTTATACTTATACAGAATACCAGTTTTGAAATCTGCTTAGTTTGTGAAATTACTTTGTTGCATAGCGCGTCATGCTCTTTGGAAGTTTGTCCCAGGCAACCTTAACGCGGACTGCAGGGTCTTTATCCACAAGACCAGTCTCAGCTGTGATCTCAGTCTGGTATTGTTTGCACTCAATGCCCCAGGCAATCTTGGCCTAAGAGAGATTTAAATTAGAGTTTTAATCTTTAGCATGACACAGATGTCTAAAAAATGTTGCTAATTTACCAAATCAACGTTTTTACCATCAGCTTCTGGTAGCTCAGCATCACACCATCAGCACAGATTCTCCAGTGGTCATTCTCAGCCAGGTTGGCAAAAATGACCTGAAGTCTGGCAGTAGCTCTGTCAAAGTAAGCTGCAATCTGGTATCCCTGAACCTTGTGGTCCGCTCTCACAGCACGGATGAGAATAGTCACAACAGGAGTGACAGCGTTAGAGAGGTACTTGGCCTTAAAGTGAAAACCAGAGATGGATATTAATGAAAGTTTAGATTTTTCTCTTTGAATAGAATAGACTGTAAATGGGTTGGTCTGATGGCTTACATTATTGTAGAGGGTCTCAAAGCTGTAGGCACTGCTCTTGCTGTTGGCTTTGGCTGTTGAGCGGGCATGCTGCAAAATAAGAACCATATATTAGCCTGCTCCAACAAAATGTATATGATATGGCATTAATCTGATAATTACCTGGTGAATGTGGTTCTTGATAAACTTCATGTCATACTGTTGCTGCAATAGAAACATTTTTTGTAAGTTAGTTCCTTCACACATGTTTTTCATTGTACTGTTTTTTTTTTTACATGCTCTGAGGCAAAGCTGTCCCACCTTGGACAGTGATCTGGACCTGGAGGAGCTTGAGCTAGAGCTAGAGCTAGAGCTAGAGCTGGAGCTAGAGCTTGAGCTGGAGCTGGATCTGGAGGAGCGGCTGCTGGACATGAGAGAAGACTTGCTGTTTGAAGCACTGCTTGAGTGTGAG
>NC_048415.1:13261060-13262169 GCF_013103735.1 Etheostoma cragini | reverse complement strand
ATGTGAAATTCTTTGGACAGGAAATTGCATTTGCCAACATTGACAAAGCCATCATTGATCAGATTATTGAGGTACGGCATATTCTACTCTGACTAGTCTGCTACCTGTTAAGTAATCAATGGTTATGAACTGAATGTCTGATTTTGTGTTTACAGCTTGCCAGTGGACCAGCTTTCCACACTTATGGCAGGAATGCTTTGAATGCTGTGATGTCTGGGTTAGCATTTCATTTCGCAAAACCAATGCTGGTTGCTGAGGTTCGTCGCATCTTTCCCACCACCGTTGGTCTGCCCATGGAGCTCAGTTTCTATACTGCTGCTGTGGCTGCTGCCTCTGTCGAACGTAAGTTGCACTTACAGAGTCAGAGACCAAGAGAGTGCGCGAGCGAGCGAGAGAGAGAGAGAGAGAGAGTGAATGAAGAGAGTGAGTGCCGGACAGTGGTTTCACAGTGATTATGTTCTAAAGCACAAATAGACAAACCCACACTTATGAAGGAAGGTGTTACATTGCCGGACTATGAGAGGATGCAGAGCTTCATCCTGTCTGTTTCCGTTATTTTTTCATAAAACCTATGTCTCCTACCTGCGGTATGAGACAACAAGGGTTAAAACGGCGGTTAAGAACAAAAACATTTTGCACAACTTGAACCCTGTAATTGGCAGGGGTTACACACCCACTTGAGGCCCAAAGGTGCTTTTCTGATGCAGAGGGCAGGTTCTCTGCAGATACAGAATCCACCACAAACTTCTTGTGATTACAAAAAGATTACATTCATCTATGCAACTTTTTAAGGAAAGTTTTACATTTTATACCTTTAACTGTGTACGGTTTGAGAAAATTATTTATACAGATGAGTGAAATTGTTATTTTTTACAGTCCAAGCTACTGTGACTCCACCTCTGCCTGCGAACTTCAATGCTGCTCAACTTCTGAAGTCTGACATCAACATCAAGGCTGCCATTACTCCAAGGTAATCTAGGTGCAGCTTATTTGATAACTTATTAAGATTCTTCTTACGGAAATCCTACTAAAAATGTTTCTGTCCCTTGCAGTGTGTCCATGCATACCTACGCAGTTATGGGAGTGAATACTGCTTTCCTCCAGGCTAC
>NC_048415.1:13252154-13260960 GCF_013103735.1 Etheostoma cragini | reverse complement strand
AAAAAGAAAACAGTTAATACACTGTATTTCTTTTATCACATAATTATTTAAAAAATGTATAAATATATTATCATCATCCCTGAACTTACAGCTCTTATAACTTGTTTCATCTTCGTCATCCTGTCAGCATTCTCAGGAGCATTTTTTATTTTCAGAAGGGCCTCCTGCATTCCCTCAGTTCTTACTCCAAGCTGCAAAAAAGGAAAAACATCATTTGATAGGTAAGTATTATCATAATTATCATTAAAATATTGCATACAAGGTGCATATAGCCAACATAATGAAGTGTGTTGACAGACAAAATTTTAATCTCCTACATTAAAGTTAGGATTCATGGCATTTGTAAACAGCCTGAGATGTAGACATTAATTTCAAAGTTCAGCTAAATTCCCTTTTTGCTGTTTTGATTTGATACATTTGCAATGTGCAAGGGTGTATAAGATGGGAGACACTTGCCAGATATATAAGAGGATTTAATTTTTTGTTAATCAGCTATGTAAGACATGACTGTCATACCTCAAGGACATCAGCGTGAGCTCCTGCAAAGTAAGTGCGAGCTTTGGCCACAATGGCTCTTGGAAGAACAGTTGCCGCATCGTTAACATAGAAGGCGCTGGCAGCAGCACCCATCATCCAGGGGTCTGTAGGGCAAAATATGAGAACCATCAAAACCCGTGTTTTAATCTTAAAAACTCTGATGAAAAATTATTCTCCTGTTGTGCTCTTACTGTGGTAGGTATCAAAATAGAAAGCTCTGCTGTATCGATAGCTCATTCTGTCAAATTTAGGGTTAAGGATCTTCACAGCAACGTTACAGGCAGCAGCACTGAAAGTAGAACGATAAAATACATGAGATTATTGGTGCTGATGTTTAAATAACAACCCAAAACCTGCTTAATGAAATATTATGTAAGTTCTTACACAGAGGCAAAATCAGGAGCGGTGTTCTTGGTCATGGCCTTCATGTAAGAGTAGACAAAGCTAGCGATCTGCAGATTACTTTCTTTCAAGAGAACATTGGCGAGAGTAGTCACCAGACCCATGGGCATCTTGGTCTCAAACAGTACGATAGCAGAAACCATACGTAGCTCTGGGTGAAGAGCCTTGTCCATGAACAGCTGAACAGCCCATTCCTGGATCTAATTTACAAAGATGAATGTTATAAATGGAACATATCTAAGTGTATTTATTGTGAGTAATTAAAAGAATTGCAAAATGTAGTCTCACCATCTTGGGCTCCTTCTTAGCAATGTTTCTCAGGGCCAAAACAGCATCAATGTGAACTCTGTGAGGCAGGCCAGCAGCAGCAGCACTTCCAAAGCCAGGCAGGAGCTTCATGATTGGCTTCAGGCTGGCAGGATGTCCAGCATTACCCATGACTTTGAGAGTGACAATGACCTTCTCCATTTCCCCTCTGGCAACAGCCTGGATAGCAAGTTCATGGATGGGCTGTGGGAGCAACACAAAAACACTGTGTCACTGATGTTAGAACTTTAAATTATATGAAATATGTAAAAAAAAAAGATACATACCCTCATTAGCTCAGCTGGGCAATTTGGGTTCTCTGCACAGTATTTAGCAACCAGGGTGCCATAGCCCAGCATGGCAACCTCACGCAGAACTGGGTTTTCTTGTATCTTGGGGTTCATGGCCATTTCCTAAGGAGTGGTGAAAATAAAGAACTGATTAGATGTCCCAGTTCTCAAATCCTTACAAATACTCAAGAAAATGTTTAACATTTACTTGCCTCTGCAAGCTTGATAACCTCCAGGTCGGCTGTCACCATGTGGACAGATGCCAGAAGTGCTTGAGCAGCTTCGGTAACAGTCACCTCCCCAGCGAGGAACTTCTCCTTAAAGAACTTCAAAGCAGCATGAGTACCAATGGCAGGGACAGCATTTAGGATCCAGTGCCTTGGAAAGAGGAATATTACATTATCATATTGTCCATGTTATGTTTTTTTTCATGGCTCTTCTCCGAATAAAAGTCACAGTTACCTGTAGTCGGCTTTAGCTTTGAACCTAGTCCAGACGGCCTCAATACTCTCAAATCTGGCCACACGCAGCAGCTGGATGAGCTCAATGAATTTCAGAGGGGCGTCTTCGTGGACCATGGCCATATTAAAAGTCACCAGGTGGTTTAGAATCTCAACAATCTGTCATTAAAATAAACAATTTTCATCTTAAAATTTGCTGCCACAGGATGAATTCTGAAAACAAAGGGAATATTTCATGAAGTACCTGTGCCTCGGCATTGCTGATCCTCAGTAGCTGAATGGGTGTCTGAAGAAGCTCCCTGTCAAAAATGTACTGCAGGGATCCACGGGGAACATATGGAATATCAGCTCTGATGTGCTCCACTGCCGCCTTCGCAATCTCAATGAAGGTCAGGATTTGCCTGTAATTATACATCAGCCCTACATCAATCTGCAGTGATATTTTGTGCAAAGCATAGCGCTGACCACACTGTTATTTTACTCTTATTTTTCATTTAAACCACATACTTAGCCTCCATCTGGGCAGCGCCATTCATGATGTTGATGGGTGAGAACTGGAGGAGTTCTGTAGCAGTTGCCTCCAAGATCAAAGCACCCGTGGCTGCTGGCTTCATGATGTAGCTAAAAGCAGCGGCTCCGTTCATGGTCTTTCCCCTCTGCATTGACAAGACCCACAATATTGTCAAACCAGCAGTGTACTGTTTTTGAGAATATGAGGTCAGAGGGAAATGCACTTACAGCTTCACACTCAGCACATCTCTCTGTGTAAGCCAAGCCAATGTCTTTTACGATTCTCTCCTGGCAGTTGTTCAGGTCCTTAGTCTTAGTCAACAGGATGCGGTCAGCCTTTGTGTCCTCACTGATGACATACTGGGTATTGCACACACCCTGCACTCCAGGCTAGTTCACAAAAATACAAACAGCTCAAGCAATGTAGCATTTTGTGGGTGGAACTCCATGAAAATTAGTTCTTTGTACCTCTTGCAGCTCATAGACATTCTGAGTCTTCTTGATATTCAGCTGCAAGATGTTGAGGATTCCTCTGTGGACATTCAGCACGGTTTCAGAGATGGCAGCCGGTGCAAACACTTTGCCGACAACACCGTTTGAATACTCAAACTTGATGGGTGTTGAGAGCTGAGCAGCCAGGGCCGAGGTGAGCTTGGTGGCTGGCATGAAAGCATCTTTGGGCCAGATGCCACTGTACTCAAAGATTTCTGGGTCTACAAGCTGTAAGGAGGAGTGACAGTTTTTGTGAGTTGAAGACTTTATGGTTTAGAAGTCACATACATGGAATATCATTATTCTAGTCCATTGACTAACCCTGACCCTAGTTATTCATCATAAACAAATTGTATTCAAACATATGGCTGGTGATGGTGCAATGGATATGACACATTTGGTCTGGGAAATCTGGGTTCAATTCCCACTGCAATACATTAACCAATAGGTCCCTGAGCAAGACACTTAACCCATAGTTGCTCCAGAGGTGTGCAGCCTGTGACACTTATATAGCAAATGAAAGTTGCTTGCCTTTGGATAAAAAGCTTTAGCTAAATGACAAAAAAAACAATTTCCCATTTGTTTGGGATCAATGTCTATCTATCTATTTATCTATCATGTAATGAAATGCTAATGTTGTTTACCTTCAGCACTAAGGTGTTGGCATCTGCGGCAATGACATGAACTTTGCTGATGACTTTCACTCCGGCGCGTGCCAGACCCTCCTCAGGAAGGCCGCCCATAATAAAGGCCTCATATTTGTAGATGTAGGTCTTTCCAGTGGCAAACTCTGGAGCTGCAATAATAGATAAGAAAACAAACTAGGGAAATAGTTTTCACTTCAATTAAATGTTGAAACTGAGAAACAGAGTCTTTCTATATTTACACAACAGAATTACATTTTTAACATGATAGAATAACAACTTACCAAAGTTGACCTGGTTACCCGCTACAAAATAGGAAATAAATGTTATTTTTATGTCCTCAGGGGACAATTTAAATAATCACTTAAAACAGTCGAAAGGGAAATAACAATCTTTAAAAGGTAGGTTATCACTAAATTAACATAAATCAAAGTATGTGGTGTTCTCTGGTGTCAGTGGTAATTGGGAAATAAAGCTGATTTTAAATGGAATTGATGATGAAAGAGTATATAAAAAGATCAGAAACTGTTTGAAGTTGCATGTATTATATATCAAACAGAAACTATTCTCTAATGTAAATATATTGCTATTCCTCTATTTTTTTGAATTAACCAACAAGCAAGGGGATAAAACTGAACTCAATGTATAATTTTTTGTTCTAGCATATCAACAAAATTGCACTTTCAGTAAGTGCAGTTTCTTATTTTTGTCCTAATAAACACAATATCAGTGGATAGTTGCTGCCGCATACTCATCTGCATGTCTATTTTCTCATTGTTCAAGAAAAACTACATTTTCAGAACTTTAATTTAAAGTTAAATCTAAGTTGATTTAGTTTAAAATAAAAAAAAGAATTACTTACCCACAAGGGCCACAGTGAAGGCTAGCACAAGCACCCTCATGACTGGTGATAGTGGACGACTGCAACCAGGGGCTTCCTTATAGCCAGTTTTGGCTGGCTGTGTGCCCATTAAAATGTATCATTAACTAAATATCAGCTTTCATTGTCATTGATGTTACCATGCCCTGACCCTGTAGATAAGTCAAATTAAGTAAAACACGAAGGAAAATGTCACCGACAGGGTCGTATCCAGGGTTTTAAAATTAGTGAGGTCTAGATTTTTTCTTTTAATGGAGCTAATTAACTGCACTTTTGGACCAGCGAGATTCATACCAAAACGTGTGTCTATGAAAATGACACCTACCAACATAACCCAAGTTTGTGTGTGTGTGTGTGTGTGTGTGTGTGTGTGTTTGTGTGTGTGTGTTTGTGTCTGTGTGTGTCTGTGTGTGTGTTTATACCTACATCACAAACAGTGGTCTTTCTGTGCTCCTCAGTGCAACCCCTCAGTTGTTGACGTAGTCGATAGATACGTGACTGGAAACATTATTTTACACAGCTTTGGTAGCTCAATGCATTGACCATTAGACTTGTGTGACATTGCATCATGCATTTTTGCCACAAGATCAAAACCAGCTCGATCCAAACTTGAATAATTACATTGTTTTCTGCCTTTTATTTTTTTGTAGGTGGCTGTGATGTGGTGCTTACTTAAACAAACATTTTGGCAACTGTAGATTTGGGAAAGGATTTGAAAATCGGTAGGAATACGTTTGTGATTGTGTGACAAATCTATTTTAGCAGTTACCCAAAAACCTACGCATAGTCACAGTCTAACACACTTCTCTGTTCCTCCATTCCAGGAGTTACCTGGTCAAAACCCCATAGTGGTGGTGTCTTCCCCCTGACCATCAAAATTATTTAAATCAAAGGTAAACATACAGTGACTGGAACATTTAATTGGCATTAAAGGAACTGCTCCAAGCTGGTTTAAGTCTTATTTATCAGATCAATTTCAGTTTGTACATGTTAACTGTGAATGCTCCATGCACGACAAAGTTAGTCATGGAGTCCCACAAGGATCTGTGCTCGGTCCAATCCTGTTCACTTTATATATGCTTCCTTTAGGCAATATTATCAGGAAACACTCCATGAACTTTCATTGTTATGCAGATGATAGTCAATTATATCTATTGATGAAGCCGGATGAAACTTATCAGTTAACTAAACTTAAAATGTGCCTATAGGATGTTAAAACCTGGATGACCTGTTATTTTCTAATGTTAAACTCAGATAAAACTGAAGGTGTTGTTCTGGGGCCCAAGCACCTACATGACGCATTATCCAAACAGATAGTTAATCTGGATGGCCACTGTGAGGAATCGATCAAGTTATCTTTGATCAGGACATGTCGTTTAGTTCTGACGTAAATTTCAAGGACCGCCTTTTTTCACCTACGCAATACTGCAAAAATCAGGAATATCCTGTCTAAAAATTATGCAGAAAAGCTAGTCCATGCATTTGTTACTTCTAGGCTGGATCACTGCAATCCATAAAGACTCTTTAGCTGATCGAGAATGCTGCAGCACGTGTTCTGACAGGAACCGGGAAAAGAGATCACATCTCTCCTGTTTTAGATTCTCTGCATTGGCTTCCTGTAAAATCCAGAGTAGAATTTAAAATCCTTCTTCTCACCTACAAAGCTCTTTGTGTTCAGGCACCATCTTATCTTAAAGAGCTCATAGTACCTTACTACCCCACCAGAGCACTGTGCTCCCAGAATGGAGGGTTACTTGTGGTTCCTTGAGTCTCCAAAAGTAGAATGGGAGCCAGAGCGTTCAGCTATCAGGATCCTCTCCTGTAGAACCAGGTTCCAGTTTGGGTTCATGAGGCAGACACTATATCCACATTTAAGAGTAGACTTAAGACTTTCCTCTTTGATAAAGCTTATAGTTAGGGCTTGCTCAAGAGAGTCCTGAACCATCCCTTAGTTACGCTACTATACTGCTGGGGGACTTCCCATGATGCACTGAGCACCTCTCTCCTCCTCCACCCACCTGTTTGCAACCTCATGTCATGTTTGGTGGCAATCAAAAAAAATCTTGGGCAGACACGCAACTTCCTCTTTCAACAGACTCCAACAGGAAGTTGATTCTCTATAACTTGCAATTTTTTTGTACTATCAAAATTCTTTTGATAAATTTTGTCATGAGGGTCTTTGTCATCACGCTTTGGGAGGAGTTAAAAAAAGTAAGTTTGGCTTAATTGCTAATTAAATTTAAAAAATCAAATCAAAATAGTGTCATCTGAAGGCCGATTAATAGCAGATGTGGCATACTGCCTCATCGGCCCACAAGGAACAACTGTGTTAAGTTTTGTGTCCATCACAATGGCCATTTCCAGGATACAACCATTCCTGTTTCAACAGCCAACTAGTAGAAAGTTGGTCCTCAGTCTTTGTAAAATGAGAAATTTTGCACGAAATCACCATATCGTAAATTTTCCAAATGATACGCATGTTTCCTTAAAGGTTAATATGATAAATTACTACTTTTGTTTAATTCAGGGTTACGGGGCGCGAGACCAATCACTACAGAATTTTGGGATTTTGTACAAGTCTGACATGTGTGCAAGGTTTTGTGAGTTTCCCCCATCCCACCTTTTTGTCCAGCTCCTTGAGTGCTATCTGTGTGTATGCTTCTGTCTGCGTGTGACCCAACCTGCTCCTTCCTTGAAAAACTTCCATATGGATGTATTTTAAAATTCTGTGTTTTCCTCAAATAAAAAGGAGAGAGCATGATGCCTTCTATTCCTACATCTAGATAAGTTTACCCGTGCTTATCTGAACTAACAACATGATCACTATATATAAAGAAAACGTTGACTTTCACTTGCTGCAATTCACGGACAGTAAAAAACCTTTTTTTAAAGTCATTATTGTATGCATTGCTGTGCTAACACCGCTGCATTAATAAATGATGGCAACTTACCAGAAGACTTCTCCAACTCTTGGCAATTCCTCATTTGCCCTCTCAAGTCTGGCAGGTTAAAAATCATACAGCTGCTGGCCTTTCCACTTCTTACTCATCCTAGTCAGTCGCCATAGTTCTAGAACAGGGCTGAGGCCAATCTCCCCAATATGACGTCCTCACCGAATTGGTTATGAAAGGGCCGTGGTCTGTGTACTTTATGGGTGTAGGAGACGGATCACTATCACATGTAGACCACACATTCTAAGTTTCATGTAAATCAGAATAACTTTTGCCAAGACACAACCGTTCTTGTTTCAATAGCCACCTACAGGAAGTTGGTCCTCTATAACTTGCGCATTGTGTTATCAAAAATTTTTGATAGCTTTTTGTCACAAGGGTCCAACAAGTCTATATTCAAGTTTTTGTGCAGATTGGACTCACGGCCCAGGAGGCGTTAGACAAAGTGTCTTTCCTACACATCAAAAATGTATAGATAAAAATTCTAACAGCGCCATCTAATGGTCAATTCACTCAAGGTTTGGCATGGATGCTCAAGCCCCCGTGTGGAACTAAATGTTGTGTTTGGTGGCAATCAGAATAAATCTTGGCCAGATACGCAACTGTAAATTGCACATTTTTTGCACAATCAAAAATCTGTGGATTACTTTTTGTCATAAGTGTCAACAGATACTACCTGCAAAGAAGATTGAAAGATTGAAATCACGGCCAAGAAAGAGTGTGAAAGAATGTAAAACACACGAAAATGCATAAAGTCAAAATAGGGCAGAGCTAATGAAGGTAAATAGGAAACATGTCTGCAATGATTAGAGCAATGTGCATATCAAATCTGGTGAAGTCTGATCTGAGTGCCTATGTCCAAGTTAAGGCCTTCCACACATTAAGGGGGACTATGGAGCCCCCTGGCAACGCCCAAGACCAGTTACTACAGTATTTTGTGATGTTACATAGGTCTGACATGTGTGCAACTTTTTGTGAGTTTTTCAGCATGTTAAGACCCTCAAAAATAAGAGACAAGGTGCGGGATAATAATCCTTGCAAAAATAATAGATTTCTTGCACTTCAGCTAATTAAAGCTGCAAGCAGCTGCGTTGGACAGGCCCTCGCTCCTCTGCACATGTCGGGTTTACTGGCAAATGCCGCTCCTTGGAACTTTGCATGTGCGCAGCACTAAGACACTACAAATCATCACCAATGGAAAGGGAACTCCCTGCTGAGTTCAAGGATACCTTATACAAGTCATACAGTTCATTACCTGTGACCCCTAGGGGGTCCGCGGAGGTACTGCATGGGGGTCGCGAAAGTTTTGGTTGATTAGACTTTTTTTTTATAT
>NC_048415.1:13241956-13252006 GCF_013103735.1 Etheostoma cragini | reverse complement strand
AGCGACACACAGGAGCTCTTTGAAGCTGGGCACCGTTTCATTCACAACACCTGTCCCATCAACGAGGAATCACAATCACAATAAGAAATACGTTAATAATCCCAGGGCGAAATTACTTTCGTTACATTACTCCATATGTAATAGAGTGTATTACATATGGAGTAATGTAACGAAAATATTGAATGCACAATAACAAGGTACATTTACACATGGCACTATAGGACCAGTTTGATATAACACAATTTTATACAATATATATAATTAGGGGGTCCCCGCTCCATCTCGCCATCAGTTTGGGGGTCCTTGGCCTGGAAAACGTTGAAGACCCCTGCCTTACACAATAGTGTACAGAAACAGGTCATTAGTAAATAAAGGACACATGGTCCATGTGTCCTTTGTGGGGGGCGGGACAAACCATCACCAATCAAAAAGGAACTCTCTGCTGAAGTCAATGATACCTCACACAAGACTCTACCTTAAACGGTTCAAAAGCAATAAAAGGGGACTTGGCCTGAGTACATGGGCGTGGTTAAAGAATAGGGGCTTACTTAGTATCACAAGTAGACCACACATTCATTCAATATACAAGTTTCATGTATGTTGTATGATGTTTGTCATACAAAGCTGATTTCCTGTTGGAGATTTCTTCAAGCCTGGACTCTTATTGATTGTGGGAAATTTCAAGCAGATTTGACAATGTACACTGTAGTTACCGCCACTTTCTCGTTCAATGAGAAACACTCAAATTGGCCGCTACGCAGAACCCACACTGTTTGAGAAAAAGTTTTTCTTTTGATAACTTTTCATCGCTAATGTGTTGAGAAGGTACAGACCAAATTTGAAATCCATCGGATGAAATCTCTAGGAAGATTTTGTTAAAGTATCGCACCTTGGCCTACTTCCTGTTGCCACTAGTGGGCACTATGACTTTGAGCCAATATCGGCATGTAAATGTCATCAGGTTTGGACTCTTATGAATACTGAAAGGTTCAGAGCCAATTGGACGATGTACACTCAAGTTACACCTACTTCCTTTTTCAATGGCAAAACGCACAAAATGGCCACCCCCCTACAGCCATGCCCTATGACAAAAAGTTTTTCTTAAGATGGCACAGACCAAATTTGAACTTGATCAGATGAAATGTCTAGGAGGAGTTTGTTAAAGTACAACATGTGGAAATGGCCCAAATCACACTAATTTCAAACTTTTAGTTTAAAATGACGGTACACCTACTACATATGGTGGTGCACATTCTACATATCTGTACCACGTTTCATTGGTCTACATTAGACGCACTGCAGGGGCTAAATTTCTTTAATTATGTAAGGGGCGCAAGCAAGCCATTTTTGTGCTCCTATTTCTGAAACAATTAAAATACGTAAATTCTTACCAGAATTGATGCAACCACAAATTTTGGTGAGTTTTTGAGTATGTTAAGCCCCTCAAAAAAACAACTAATTTGCCGAAAGAAGGAAAGAAAGAAAGAATAATTCCATCAGTTTCCAACGGTGTTCTTGGGCGCTCGGGCCCTAATTAAGTAACGATCCACCTTTCTGAAATCAAAGAAACCAAAAAGTAGCCTACATTTTTGTATTTTTGATGTAGTGTGAAAATGTATCTGCACCGGGGTTAGAGCGTTCTACAAATACTGCCATCTTCCCAATGAAGGAAGATAAATTGTCCCAAGTAATTCTTCCTCCTACATGCACACATCCTTATAGCCCTGGCTGGCTGAAGCTGACAATATGACATGATATGATAGTTCACTTTTATTGTCTATTTTTGCTATGAACAGTGCACATCACAGAGAAAATAGACAGGACACACCGCAGCAGCATGACTTCAGCTTTGCCTGTGGGCTGTGTGCCCTGTCACATGTGCGCCAAAATGAAAAGACGGTCTGAGGCTCACACGCGCTGTTCAGGTAGGAGGTGTGTAGCCTACTTCATTTAGATGCAGACTAGTGTATTTTTAGGAAATAATTACCGAGGTCCAGACCTCTGTGACCACATTGCTAGCTATGGCCACGGTCAATGACATAATAAGTTATCTTAACCTGACTTTTGGCTTTCCTGACAAAAAACAGGCCAATGTCCAAAATCCAAACGTGTTTTCTAATCCAGTCTTTTGTTCCAGTCTTTCAATATAATGTCACTGTGTTCTGCAATTTTATCAGTTCAACTGTTGACTCTCCAAATGACTCTCTAACATTTGTTACTACTACTATTTAACTTATCCTTACAATGTTTTAAATTATCAAATTTTAAAATGTAAATATAGTTATATGTAAGAACATCAAAATGCTGCCCCCGCAACCAGATACCGGATAAGCACATGAAGATGGACGGATGGATGGAAAACATCAAAATCAAGTCAAGAAGCTTTTTTTTTTAATTTAATTCAATTAAACTTTATTCGTATTATCAAATCATAACAAGTTATATCAAGACACTTTACAGATAGAGTAGGCCTAGACAAACTATACTTTACAAAGACCCAACAATTCCACCAAGAGCAAGCATTTAGTGCAACAGTGGCGAGGAAAACCTTCTTTCAGACAAAAACCTCGGACAGACCCAGGCTCTCAGTAGGCCGGCATCTGCTAGTGCTGGTTGGGACACAGAGACACAGAAAGAGAAATATGATTCACAATAAGTATAGCAGTTGGTATGATGAACATTGGCAATTATAAAGATAATAGAATTGTGAGTAGAAATTATAGTTGTATCAGTTAAGGGCAGCAGGCCATAGCAGTGTGTAGCATCAAGGTGGCAGCTCCAACCATGATTAAGGTGCCACTCCAATCCAAGGAAAACTGCAAGTTCAGAAATCACTCCATGATGTTCTTTTTGCCAATATCTCTAACAAACAGTGCCAGCTGAGGTTTGGCCCTATTATCGCTCATTTTATCAAAACTTGGAGATTGGCTGAAACATATTGCCATGTAGCTTGTAACTGGCACATATTTTTGCCATTACTTAATAATACAGCACTCCTCAGTGGGAAAAGAAGGGGTTTCATTGTCTAAAAAACATTTTTAGCGAGGTTGGCTTGTTACCTTTTTCTGATTTACAAAACACATTCAGTCAACCATGTTCCTCCTTTTTCTTTTACCTTCAATTAAGATAAGCACTTGAGGCATACTGTGTTTCCTTGCAGAGCCCTTTTCCCATCCATCCTGTCCAGTATCCGGTATTCTGAAGCTTTGCTTTATTAGTGTAAATGAGAATAATATTCAACATGTAGGGGTATAAGGGGATAAGTGCCGTATGTGTAATCAGGATCAAATGGAATGTGCGTCTTCCTGTTCATGTGTCATTAAACAAGGCATCTCAACTACTGTTTTAGCACTGACTATGATAGACACTGTGGTGTGGTATTAATGTCTTTCTAAAAGCATATTGGATTTTTACAAGGTAACAAACCTTCATAATGCTGAGCTACCTGTTTCTATGATTATTTGTTACATTGGCCAATTTTAAAAGTCATCACTTGGTTAAAAAATATTGTGAAAATATTGTGATGTGCCAATTCACATTCTTCTGCCATGACTCCTGAAAACTGTCAATATTTACTCCATGTCCCTGGCGTTTTAATTCTATACACATGTTAATATTAATTCTAAATGAGCATTTTTTTTAAACAACGTTTTGGTGGAGGTAGGCCTACTACAAACAACCTCGCAGTGTACGCTGCTTGGATGAAGTTTGTCCCTTGTGAGCCTCCTTACAGAAGCAATTCGCTAACGTGATTTGTTTACAGCTCAAAGTCTGACTGGTCCATTGCGTTTGAACGTCCTCCTGCTTCAGAAATGTTCTGGTGTTATCTATTTCTGTCGTTGGTCCTGGTGTGCCGGGCTACAGCGTGTCCCTGTGTGAGACCAGAACTCTGCCAACAGATCCGCGAGGAGAGAGACTTTGAGGTAACGTTAGTTAAAACGTCAGCTTGTTAAAAGGACTACAAAGCGACATGACCTAACGTGTTGTTGTTGGACTTCCACCTGCAGCACGTTACTAATATTAGTATTTCAACATGTTTATCGTTTGAAGGCTGCGGTATTCGGCAGGCTAGGGATTATCATTGTTAACGTACATTAACTACTTTATAACTTTAAATGTGAGCTATAGTT
The DNA here is from genome assembly GCF_013103735.1 of Etheostoma cragini. NCBI lineage: Eukaryota > Metazoa > Chordata > Actinopteri > Perciformes > Percidae > Etheostoma > Etheostoma cragini. The sequence goes on along the minus strand of NC_048415.1, from coordinate 13,247,876 downwards.
TCAGTTTTAGAAACTGATTAAATAAAACACCCATTTCATGAAGAACTTTAAAAGTTATAGGAAAAAAAGAGATACATTAGAACTATATTTGTGGGCTGCATGCTAAATGTTTCTGCTTTTACAGTTTTAACTTTTAAATTGGGACTGCTGTTCCTCTTTTTATCCATGCAGCCTTGTGTGTGTTTGTTTTGTGGTCATGTGACATTTGACAAGGTTCCCTCTTTGGGCACATTTGGCCTCTTGGACTTGTGACGCATGTTGCCTTAGATCTGACATATCATAGTGGTAATTTAAAGACTTCTTTTGTAGCTGTATAATAATTAATCTTTAATATTTTCTACTTGAGAAATACTTGTAATAGACCCTTCTCATATGAGCCATTTTGATTTGACAAACGCACACTCACTGGTTTGGCTTACTTGCACTCTACATGGAGCTTTGAAGCAACACATTTCTTTTTCAGGAAGTATGTGGTATTGTTTGTTTTGGTACATTATTTTTCACATTATGTAAAGTGGAACACCAATCAATCAATTGTATTCACAAGGTGAATGCTAAGACATCTTAATGCTGCTACTCTAAATTAAAAAAAAATTGTATTGCATAGTATTTTGATCATGTTTTTTTTCACCAAATGCTGGGTCAGCTGAATGCGTGTCTGTAGTAAACAAAGAATAATGGCACAGGGTGTCAATGCTGAGCTAACTCTGGTGAAAGGGATGTAAATAGGCTAGATGTAAAATCAGTCTTTTCCTGTTTGATATTCAGATTTCATATGCCATCAGTAAAAAGGATGACTGATCAGTAACCAAAGAATTAATCAAAGCCTAATCAAAAATTAATTTTCAACCATCAATTAATTATCTTATCCAAATGTCAAGTACCCAGCATGCCTTGCATTTCAATTACTCTCACGCTTCATCAGACTGTAGCATTAGGAAATCAGTTTGTGTAGCTTCTGGTAACTTGTCATGAACATTTTACATCTTTGACTCACATAATCATCAATAAATGAGCTGATCATGAAAATAATGGTTAACTGCAGTCACTCCCTTCAGTCCTGCTTTGTTTCTAACACTTTTCACGAATTAAACAGAAAAAACTTACATATTTCCTTTTTGGGGGATTTATTAATAAATTGACAAACTGATGAAAAACAATTGAGGGACATTAACAAAGTATGAATAGGAGCAGTTACCCTTACAGTCATATGTCTGTGTGGTCTCTGTGTTTTTAGGTGTTTGTGTTTGATGTGGGTGGAAAGATATGGAAGTCTTACAACTGGAGCATGGTGACGACAGTGGCGACGTTTGGAAAATATGATGCTGAGCTCATGTGTTACGCTCACTCAAAAGGAGCACGAGTTGTACTTAAAGGTAGGATAACTTTTTATTTCAATGGAATGAAATGATTTGTAGGTCTTATTCCGACCTGGTTTTAAAAATGGATCCGAATGATTGGATCACAAGTGGACGGCTATAGGTACATTTGTTTCCACTTGTCTGTAGAATGTGTCTCTAAATACCTCCTGAGTGACCACTTGTGATCGGATCTCACTTCCCTGCTCTATATGCATATAAACACTTACAAGATTTCTGTTTGCATATAGACTGGTTGTGTGTGCCTGTGTGTTAATAAAAAACACACTGCCAACAGTACATATTATTAGCATGGAAAGCTTCTTTTTCTTTCTTTTTAACCAATTTTGGGGCTACTTTTTGCTCGAGCTGTAAACAGTTCATTGACCCATTGTCCTCTTATTTATGTCCATCTCACTTCTTTGCTTGTTGTTGGGAAAAGGTGACGTTCACCTCTCCTACATTGTGGAGCAACATAACAGGACGGCGTGGATAACCGAGAAGGTCAACTTGGCCAAGATTCAATTTATGGATGGGATCAACATCGACATCGAACAAGCAGTAGACGAAGGCTCGCCAGAGTATTATGCTTTGACAGACCTGGTCAAAGAGACCACTGAGACCTTCCACAGGGAGATCCCAGGTTCCCAGGTAAACACAGTGTTTTGACAAAGTTCTCAATGAAATAAATGAATGAATTCATGAAGTTCAATTAGCCTTCCTTCACCTGCCTGGTCTCAGTGTTATATCTATCTTATTCCGATCTCAAGGTCTCATTTGACGTTGCCTGGTCACCAAATTGTATTGACAAGCGCTGCTATGATTACGCTACCATCGCGGAATCCTGTGACCTGTGTTTTGTGATGTCCTATGATGAACAGAGCCAGATCACGGGGGACTGTATTGCAATGGCAAATGCCCCACACTCTCAAACACTGAATGGTTTGTTGTCCAGTTGTTTAGTAAGTAATGAGAAAAATCAGCTTGTCAACGCTACTCATTACCACTATATGAAATGCCTGTTACCTTTTCTTAAGGTTATGCGCAGTTTTTGAGTCTGAAGATCGATCCAAAGAAGTTAGTGATGGGAGTGCCATGGTACGGCTATGACTATCCATGCCTTAACTTTTCTCAGGTACGATATATTAATTTAGAAGAGACAGTGCAAATGTTGGTTGTTAAGTGTTTTTTTTAAGTCTGGTAATGTATATTTTTAGCCATGGTCCTCAGAGAATGAATTGCCCTGACATTGGTGATCCCTCTGACTTTTCCTTTAGTGAAACAAGCAGGTTGACACTTGTGGTTTTATGTAAAATGCTATAACTATTAGAGTGCAGTGAGATTTGGCACATATTTTTATGTTTCATGGTATTAACAAGTATGGTGATTCTTTTAACTTTTTATCTAGCACCACCTTTTGGTCAAAAAATCCATCTGTCCAGTACTACTGTTGACATTCCCTTCAGCCTCATGTTGGCATTGTTATTGTGAACATGTTAGCATCATTGATGTGCAGCATTTAGCTCACAGCATGTCTGTCTCACCGCTTCCCTAGCATTGATAGCTTTAGAGTCTTGTCTTGTTCTTGTCAACAAAGCCCATGAAAAGACTGAAACTAACAATGAATCAATTCTAATCAGAATGGCCTGTGTAGCCAAACCTCAATGTTGGACTGGGTTATATGTTATTTCAAAATCATGAATGGTTTATTTTAAGTCAATCCCACATTTACCATGTTGCTGCTGTAACAACCTGCTGGAGCAATAACTATGTATTAATCCACAGCTTAAAATATTATTATTATTATTAGATTATTTACCACTGTTTTTGTAATGTACAGTTCCCAGTCATGGCCTTTAGTAGAAACAGACAGTTGAGCATTAGAGACAGGGTAGGGAAGTCAGACAGTATTGAGAGACAGACTAAGGCAGTGTGTTTGTACGTTTATGGGATTTATTGGCAATAGGAAAGAAATAACACCAGTCTTATGGTTTAATGCATAATGTAACTTTGAATTGCCTTTAACATGTTGATGTAAATGTTGTTGAAAGCAAACACGCTACTGCTATAATTTATTTACAGTTATTTAATTGCGGAAGCATATTGTAAGTTGTTAAGACTGAAATGTAAACACAGATATTCCTTACGGTCTTTTCCCATTAAAGGAGGGAGTATGTTTTATAATCAAAGTTCCTTTCCGTGGAGCCCCCTGCAGTGATGCAGCTGGAACACAGAAAACATACAAGTGGATCATGAAACAGGTCAACAGCTCATTGTCCGGCAGGCTCTGGGACGACAAGCAGCAAGCTCCTTACTTCAATTACAAGGTAGGTTAGCTTTATTATATTGTTGATGTCTCTAATTTGTTAACTGTGGTTGGGTTAGATGTTTTTTTTAATGGTTAGCAAAGTGGGCACCTTTTTCATGGATTTCCATTGACTTTTTTGTCTTTTGCCAAGTTTGAGTTTGAGTGACTTTACCTCTTCTATTCCTGATTAATAAAATCTTGACAAATCAGGCAGGCATTTTGGGCAAAGTTCATCCAGAGTCCCGGCATCCACCCTAGCTCCCACAGTGTCAGTTCCCAAACAAAAGCAAATCACCCCTTCGAAACAATTCCCTATTACTATGACTTTTTTCTTACGTTTTTCAGACTTTTTATGACATACATTACAATGACTTTTTCATAGTTTTTATGACATACGATGATTTTTTTTCATGACTTTTTATGAAATACTATACCATGACTTCTTCATGACTTTTTTTGGCATACTGTCCCATAACGTTTTTATGACATACTAAACAATGACTTTTTCGTGACTTTTGTGGCATAATATACAATTTTTATTAAATACTATGCTTTGACTTTTTATGACATGTGATACAACAACTTTTTCATGACATACCATACTATGTCTTTTTATGACATTTTTCACATACAACTGTATGCCATGACTTTTTTTTCATAGCTTTTTGTGTCTTACAATATTATGACTTTTTTATGCCAAACTTTAAAATAGGTCTCTACAATTAATCGAATTTTAATCACGATCACGATTTCAGCTTCCCACGAAGCTTACTTTTTTGTGACTTATAATATGGCTTTTTTATGACATACTAGGACTTTTGCCATGATTTTTTATGACATGCCATGCTAGGAGTTTTTATGACATACTATTCTATCACTATTGTCATTGTTTTTTTATTACATACGATACTATCACTTTTTTATGACTTTCATGAAATACTACACCATGAATTTTTTATGACATACTATACTATGACTTTTTAATGACTTTTTTATGACCTACTATTGTATTTGTTTTAGTATAGTTTTTATGACATACAGAACTATACAGTGTTTTTCATGAATTTCTGTACTTCTTTTATGACTTTTACATGACATACTATTGTGACATTTTATGACATACTTTACTATACTATGATTTTTATGACATACTATACAATTACTTTTTTAATGTCTTTTTATGACATACTATGACTGTTTAGGATATACTATACTATGACCTTTTCCATGAATTTTTCATGACATATAGTATTGTGTGACTTTTTATGACATATTTTTCTTTACTATAACTTTCATGACATACAATAATATGACCTTTTTCATGACTTTTTCATGTCATGTAAAAAAGGCCATGAAAATGTCCCACTATGTCAAAAAAAGTTATAGTATGTTGAAAAAAAAAAGTCATAGCATAGTATGTCAATAAAGGTCATAGTGTAGTATGTTGAAAAAAAACATGAAAAAGTCACAGTAGGCCCTATAGTGTGTCAAAAAAGTAATGAAAACGTCATAGTATAGTATGTCGAAAAAAATCATATGCCGAAAAAAAATCATACATAAGTCCCGTATTTGAAATCAGTTCAATTTTTGTATGAAGAAGCAAAGAATTCAAGTAAGGCCTTGGCTTGTCTGTAGTATGTTGAAAAAGTCCTGAAAACATCATAATATATTGTGTTAAAAAAAATCATAGTATAGTGTGTTGAACAAAGTTGTAGCATACATTTTAACATAGTATGTTTAAAAAACGTATTAAAGTCATAGTAGGTCCTATAGTACGTCATGAAAGTTATAGCATAGTGAGTCGGAAATGGTCATAGTAAAGCATGCCGAAAAAAAATCATACAAAAGTCAGAGTCTGTTCACCCCACTCCCCTCCGGGAGGTGTCTCTGGTCTCTCCGCACCCGTACCGGCAACCGGTTCAGGAGAAGCTTCTTTCCTGCAGCTGTCACTCCACTGAACTCCTGCTCTGCATCCCAGGGAAAATTTAAGCTACTAAGCTATAACTATATATTCTGTTAATACACTGTATATCTATATTTTTCTTACTGCTGCGAGTATGTTACTGATATTACATTGCACATTTGTGTACATGTTGTTCATACATTGTTCATATTACGTAGCCATATTTATTTACATTTATTTATTGGTGCATAGGCACTTCTGGTTGGCCACTTCTCGTTTCGTTTCGTTTCGTTTATTTCACACGTCATCACTGTACATTCAATCACAATTCCATGATGCACAACAATCATA
>NC_048415.1:13230386-13241856 GCF_013103735.1 Etheostoma cragini | reverse complement strand
CTTTGTTTTTCCTGTTTATGGAGAATAAGACATCTTCAAGTTTAATTTTAAAAGTATCAAAGTCAGAGTCGGGGGGACTTCTGGTTGGACGCAAACTCCATTTCGCTGTCTTTGTACTTGTACACTGATGAAATGACAATAAGTTGACTCTAATCTAATGTTGGAAAAAAAAAAATCATGAAAACGTCATAGTATAATGTGTGGAGAAAAGTAATTGTATAGAACGTCGAAAAAAAGTTGTAGTATACTGAATTGGAAATGGTCATAGTATAGTATGTTGAAAAAAATCATAAGTCATTGTCTGCAAAAGTTTAAAAAAAGTCTTATTACAGTATGTCAAAAAAAAGTCAGTGTATTAGGTCTAAGAAGTTAGTGTAGTGTAGTGTGTCGGAAAAAGTCAGAGTATAGCATGTCGGAAAAAACTCATGAAAACGTCATGGTATGTCGAAAAAAGTCATAGTATATGGTGTCAAAATAAAAAAGTCGTTTTATGTCCTAGTCTTGAAAGTCATAGCATAGTATGCCAAAAAAAAGTCATGAAAACGTCATAGTTTAGTATATTGGAAAAAAGTCACAAAAAAGTAACAGTGTAGTAATTCGAGAAAAAGTCATAGTATCTCGAGGTGTATAGTATTCCCTCCAATCCTGCCTAAAACTCTGGTATCGGGAAGTACTGGAGTTTATGCACCAATCCAATACCACGTGATAAAGCCCTAAAGAAAATCTATGTCAAAGTGGTTTATTTATGTTGTTGTTTATTCTGTTATAACTGACTGTCAAACTGGATAATAAAGAAAGTTGTTTGTTCATGTTTCACATACCTGAGCCAAACCGACAACAAATATAGAAATTATATCACATCCATACAGGGATAGTAGTATACAGCTGACACACTGGTATTGGCTTGGTATTCAGTATTGGACAAAAAATGTTGTTGGACAATCTCTAGTATCTTGTGTCAAAAAAGTCTATTATAGTATTTAAAAAGAAATCATCAGAAAGTCGTTGTGTAGTGTGTTGAAAAAAAGTCATAGCATGGTGTGTTGAGAAAAAAAAAAATCACATGTACAGTAAGTTACAAGGTTTTGAAAAAATTCATGCAAAAGTCATAGTATAGTATGTCGAAAAAAAAGTAATGAAAAGTCTGAGCATAGTATTTAGAAAAAAGTTATAAAGTCATAGTATAGTACCGGTATGTCGAAAAAAAGTAATGACTGAGTAATGTCAGTTTAGTGTGTTTAAAAAAAGGTAGAGTATAGTATGTTGAAAAAAGTGTGAATTAAAAAAATATTTGGCACATAATGGGAATCAAACTTGCAACCTAAGACCACCCAATCAGTCTTTAAACAGACTTAGCTAAATAACAAATCATAGTATTGTATGTCAAAAAAATCATAAGTTATAATATACTATGTTGAAAAATCATGAAAACGTTTTTTATGACATTCTCTGATGTTTTACAACATACTATACTATGACTTTTTTACAGTTTTTATGGCATGATATACTGTGACTTTTTCATAGTTTTTTATGAGATACTATACTATTACCTTTTTCATGACATACCATGAGATGATTTTTTTCATGAATTCTTTGTGACACTTTAATATAACTTTAACTTCTAAACTTACTCTAAATTAACTTTTGCATGACATACTATCACTTTTTTGACATACTATACTATGACTTTATTCATGACTTTATATGACATACAGTACTATGACTTTTTTAGGATATACTAAATATGACTTTTTTTGACATACTATGACTTTGTTATGCCATGCTATACTTTGACTTTAACAGTTTTTCTCAATTGTTTACACACTTCTGAAAGCATACCTTATAATCTCAGAACTCTACATATCAATCCAAAAACACATGCATAAAATGTACACCACACACCTCTCATATTGTGTTTCTAGCTCTTATGTATACTACTCTTTATTAAAAAAAATTACATTGCTTTATTCATTCTTTTGTGCTTTGTTGAACTTCATGTTGAAATGAGGTCTTTAAAATGTATTGTCTCAAAAGGTATTAAATTTAACTTAAGGATTTCTTCTTCTTTCCTCAGGACCAGAAAGGACAGATTCATCAGGTTTGGTATGATGACCCACAGAGTATTTGTACCAAGGCAGAGTTGGTGAAATCCAAAGGTTTGAGGGGCATTGGCATGTGGAATGGCAACATCTTGGACTACAGCGATGAAATGGTCGCCAGGCAGCAGTCCGCAATGATGTGGAATGCACTCTTAGGATGCTAGCTGGGATGCACTTGACACTGCTGCAGAAGTTTACATCACCCCTCCTGTTTGTTGCTAAGGCAATATATATCCCTTTGTAGCAGTAATGGGGTGTGGCTTTCCTCTGTTCAGGGATGCATACTTTTACTTCAGAGTTTATTGTGGTTTTTATTGCTGTTGTTGTTGAATGTAGTTACGTCTCAAACATTCCTCTGTGCAAACTGGAAAAAAAACACACTTTCTTTAATGCAAAATGTGGGATTTATCGATTTTAAACTTTAAGAGATTTTTGCACTTATTTGTATTCAAATAAAATATTTTCTGATGAATCTGTAAATTATTAATTATACATAAACAGTTACACATCGTAGGTTTTGCATTTTTCCTAAATAGCTTAAACCACCTGAGATATTCAAAAGCTCAAAAGTCATCAACATTGCAACCATATCAGATTACATCAATTACAAAGTTATAGTAAAATGTGGGAAAAGCAACAGCACAAAAATACAAAACATGGGTACTAAATAGTAAGACTTGTGGAAAGTACAGATGCATAAAAGCAAACAAATCAACAACAACTGCTCTCCCATCAAAGGTTTTGTTCAGTTCTGTATGTACTGAAGTAGATGGCGTGGCTTTGAACTTGCAGTCTATCCCGTGTGGTATTTCCAAAACAAAGAGAGGATGTGGGACCAGGAGGAGAGGACTGGCTTTTCTTCTGGGCCAGCTCAGCCTTCAGGGCCCTCAGCTCTGTGGCAGCCTGTTTTCTCAACTACGCAGCATGGAAGAATAACATGGTTTGTTAATATAACACGGTAAACAAGCTATTAGGCAGTGCTGGAATGTATCCAAATACGTTTACTGAAGTATTGAACTTAAGTACAAATTTAAGGTGCTCGTACTTTACTTTCAATTGTAAGAACCTTTTTTTTTTTAATTCTATATCTTGATGTCTGAAAGATTTAGTTACTTTTCAAATACAATTTTTTTTATTCACCTTTCCTGTCCAGTGAAAACCACATATATCCGCATTTGTTGATTTTGAATGATTGTAATAAATTGAAGGATGAAGTGTTCCTTTAAATTCTCCTACTTGATAAATAACCCTCTTAGATCAGCTACAAATCAGCTTTGCATCATTGCAAAGCTGAACACAGGGCTGTTTTTACTCAGCTCATGATACGTGGTTCTCACAAGACAGCGATGCAATAAACATGATCTTCTACAACATGTTGCATTACTGTAGATTAAACAACCTTACAGTATATACAGTAAAGTAAGTGAAAAATGCACAACAGAATCTTATAGGTAAACACTGAAAGGGGATATTTTACTGCAAAATTAATACCTTTACTTTTGAGACATTAAGTAGATTTTACTAATACTTTTTTGTTTGGAATGCAGGGCTTTTATCCGTAGTACAGTATTTTTACAGTTTAGTATAAGTAAATGAATCTGAATACTTCTTCCACCACTGGCTATTAGGCCAGAAAGCCTGAACAAAGGTGCTTATTTCACATTTAAAGTAAAGATTTTATATGCAGCATTCTTTTATTAGTTCAAATAATTATATATTTACTGTTCAAATATGCAGATTTTGCTCTGCAGTACTTCTAATAATTTGTGTCCTGTAAGTAATGTATATAAAACATTTGATGGACTCATACCACTTTTCAGTGCATTGTAGACCACGTACAGTATTTGTAGGATGTGTGTGCTACTTTGCCCATTTTTTTTTTTAATATGGCTCTTGATGAAGTAGCTAACAACTTCCTTTGTTGCAGCTAAACAAACATTTGGATACATAAATAGACAATCAGTTACCTTTATCTCTGTTACCAGCTTCATCTTGGCATCCTCTACCTTCCTCTTCAGGTTGTCAATCTCATGGCTCTCTGTCATGATCTGAATGATGAGCTCATTCTGAAAGTCATGATTTTTCAATTTGTCATGTATATGGGGAAAAATGTTGTCGAGCTTCTAGATGTGTGTTTCAATCACATAGCCAACAAGCCTTTTAATAGACATTTCTTATAACAGACATGTTGGTGTCTCATAGCAGGAAAGCCACAAGTATTCCACTTTCAAGGCTTTGCTGTTATGCATTGCTAATTATACCTATGGCTATGTGCTACAAGTTGAAATCTATGCAGTGAAAAGGGTGTATTGGCGATTCAAACGATCACTGTGTGTCCAATTCTATGTAAACTTTGCAATATTTAGACTCTACTAAAGACTCTACTAAAGAATTATGGAATCTTATTTCTGTGAAATTATTCAACCAAATTCATACTTTTATACCTTTTATTATAGGTTCAAACAGATAATACAGCACATAAATTCAAGATAAATTCCATTTTACCTTTATGGAAGATCTGCCCTGTCGTCTTAGCTTCCCTCTGTTGTCTCTTGCCTGGAGCTGGTGCAACAATTTGTTGTAAAATGTCTCCAACTCCTGTCGTAGGTTTCTCAGATTTTCCTCCAGTGGTGCTGTAGCCTTCTTGGTTTCAAAATATTTCTTTTTCCAACTGTCACGTGCTTTACGTTGAAGAAAAAAGCAGTAAAATTGAGTTGCTTTTGACAAATGTGTCCTTTGAATTGGAATACAAAATGTTGACTATTTTTATGTTACAAACAACTGCAATTAAAACGCTCTTCTGCTATTCAATCAAGCAAGTTTTGAACTACAATTTTTATTATTCTCAAATGTAGATACATTTACAGTAATCTGTTACAGGTTTGTGAAAGTACAGAGGGAACCAGTATGTTATGTTCTTGGGTTGGCAGACTGCTGGCAAACTTAAGAACTTGTAATGACTCCCGATGCTTTTTTTTTACTTCTAAGGTTTTTTACTTATAATGCCAGGATGAGAATACACAAATAACCATAAGAGTACTTTGTTGCTCACCTTGGTTCCTGCGGTGTCGATTTTGAGCCAACAAATCTTTCCCCTTTCTTAGTAACTCTTGCCTTGTCCACTCCAGCTGCTTTCTCTCATCCCTCACCAGCTTGATTTCCTTGATCAGTTCCTCTCCTAACAGAATCAGAAACATGTCATTTGTGTTAAAAAAAAAAAGTGTGATCATTCATTCTTGGCATGGGGCCAAAATGGCAGCTTACTGTTTGTGTGAAAGACAGCAGAGGCTGTCGTTTTTTGAGTGACCACGGCCAAATCTAGTCCTGAAGGAGGGGCGGTAAGCCCAACAGACCGAGACAACACAGCTGGTCTTTTTGTCACCTAAAAATTAGGAAGAAATAAAACATGAGTTCTCCTCATCTGGATAGATTTTTGTGAACTATGTCCCTTCTTTGTTCACATCAAATACCTCACACACTTCCCTTTTTTTCAAAGCCCTGTAAAAAATGTAAGAGCAACCTTTCCCATAGTTTTATACTCATGAGGAAAGACTGAAAAAGACATACTGAGACCATGTTTTCAAGTTGGCAAATATGTAATGCTATACATTACTCCACTTGTTGGTTTATTCCGGATGGACTTAAGTGCATGTACATCTTTTGGTTTCCCAAGCCTGCAAATAAACACACTGTTAGAGCAACCAGCCGTAGTTGTATAAGACTTCACTGCAGAAAACAAGTGTGTCATTTGGTAATGCTGCACAGTACCCGTCGTTGAGTGAGAAGCCTGAATCTCTGTCCTCCAGAGACTGGGCGACTCCTAAATCTCTGGCCACTCTGTTCTGTCTGTGGTACTGTTTCTTCTTTTTGCATGTTTCTTTGTTTTCTGGTGAGTCCTTCACCTGAGCAGAATCACCTTCGCACCCTTGTAAAGCTGTAGATAAAACATAAGAGCTTGAGTACAGTATATTGTAAATTAGTTTGACAATTAGCTGAAAATGTCATTGCTAAAACGATTTGTGGCTGGTGTACAAACCGTTTACACCATTGTAAAAGGTGCTAGGTTACCCATGTTATAAAATGCCACTATAAATTTCACAATTAATACAAATTTGTTTTGCATCATTTTGTGGCTGTGTTCTTGTCCGTTTACTTTTTCAAGATGAGGATGTTTTGTAGCATGATAAACAAGACTGAATTGCCATTTTCTTTTTACATTTACTACAATAATATGATGAATATCAGCAGCGCTTTGTTTTTAAAAACATTACAGTTCTAAACACTTTCATCACATCATTCATGGGCACTGCACTGTCAGGCTGCAAATTTGTGCCACTAGAGTGCACAGTGCATTCTTTGTTGCAGAGCAAAAGATAATACTTTAAAACTGTACTTTTACCTTTATTCTGTGAAACTGGCTGTGGGGCCCTTTGATTCTGAGGCTTCCTTAGGCAACATTCCTGCTCTGCCCACTTTAACTTGTTGTAAGAGATATTCTCTTCGTTTTCTACTTCTGCCTCTGAAGAACAATAGCTCTGCTCCTCATCTTCCTCCTCCTCCTCCTCTTCAAGGCTTGGGGTGGGAGGTGGCTGATGGGAACGCTGGGGGATAAGGGGGAATTTAACAGGCTCCTTTGTTCCTGCTGGCACGCTGCACGTCTTGGGAGGTTGGTAATAGGTCTGGTGGTCCGGAGAGCTGCTGCTGGTGTCTGGGCTGAGAGACTGGGAGCAAACACTGCTGTCGTTCTCCACAGTGGGCAGCAGGTAAAGCTCTGGCTCTGGGGCCTGCCGAAAGGTGAAATGGAGCAGAAAAAGTATTATTTACATCTGTAGATCACCAGGTAATGCAGAGCTACAAGGCTAATAAACTAATTATACCAGATCAAACAGTGCAAAACAGAAATCACTTAAATGCATTTCCAAACTAAGGGGGAAAAAAGCAGTTTGGATGGCATGACAACCAAAATGTAAAGCCTATAGTCACACAAGTAGAGATGACTTCCTAGTTTTCTAAAGAATAAACGTGGCAATAACATACATTTGTAATCCACCTGCGGTACCTGGGAGCATAAGAGTTTGGTAATTCTGAAATACTATTCTATGTGGTATTTTTTTCTATTTCAGAAAATGTAATATTTCCGTGGACTTTTTAAATTGTCAGTGATGTATGAAACTATTCCAAAGAAAAATAAATCCGTAAAATGTTAATATGGATTCTACATACATATGGTGGAGCAAAGCTTTTCACTTTCAGATCCCTCTCCTGTGTGCTCTTGACCTGTAATAAGAACAAATAAGAGGCATGGCAGTGATAACTGTGTGCTCTCTCGCTCTCTCTCACCCACACCCACACATTCACACGTGAACTTGTTAATCAAAATGTCTACATTGTTTCTCACTACTGTCTGCCCAGTGAAACAAAACCAGCTACAGAAAACAACAGTAAACGGCCAACTGCACTCACCAGTGCCAAACTGCGCCCCACACATTTCAGGAAGGAGAATTTGTGGATGCTCCTCTCAGCACCAAGAAGAGCTCCCAGCTCGCTTCTCAGAGTTCTCAAGGTGATGTCAGGATAAACCCTGACACCACAGTAATGGAAAAGATATTTTAATTACTGAACTGTAACACAACCTATCATCATAACAGTATAACAGATCCGTTTTCACAGTCCTTTTGCAATGTGACACCACACAGGAGAAACACCGTTTGTAATCTGGTTTCAGTAGAAATTAGTTACCTCTTTTATACAGTCAAAATGCTGTGAAAAAAAACATCTGGGGAAAAATAACATATTTGCAGGAATTTATAGAGATCCCAAAATATACAATTTGAATAATCATATGAAGCTTTTAAAAGAAATAAGGACACATTGGGAAAGCCATAGTGCATTTACTCATGTTCCGCACTGTGCTTTGAAAACTTTTAGACACTGACACTTTAGGCTTTGTGCATCTGGATATTGTGAGATTTTATCTCACAATGATAAATCTCATTGGTAAAAATTGTACCTTTTACTTCAGTGCTATTGTCTGACAGCTGTGGTTACTTTGCAGATTAAGACTGTACATGTGAAACAATTGCAGATGAATTACCTGACATTTCCTAATCAATGTAACAATGCCGAGATCTGTAAATATCTATATATGTATATATGTGTGTACAGCTTGCTCAGATTGGAGTGTTTTTAATCAAATTAAAAATGTCCAGCGGTTTCACCTGATAAAGCCGGCTGATATGAAGTTCTCTATGGCTTCAGTAGGGACTTTATTAAGCTTCAAATTCCACTGGTCATCTGGCACATACAGCACATGGAGCTCCACAAACTAAAAACATAAAATTGGACATCATTAAGTATTAGTGTGCATATTGGCATCACTGCGAGTTACTGTAGTCTACACTAATACGTTTTGCAATATGCATTTATTCCATCAACTTTAACCTACCTTGCAACTGGCCGGTCTTCTGTCCTCAGGATACCTCACTGACTCACAAGACAGTTCCATTATCAGTCCAGCTCAGCAAGGAGAAGCAGAGAAACCGTTAACTGTTAGCTATATTCACAGGGAACCTTGCTTTTTTGCTACGAGGTCGGCGTGGACTGCTCAGAAACAATCTAGTGCTTTCCAACACAGCCCAGTGGGGCTTCTTTTATGAGAGTGCCAGCAGTGGTTGCTCTGGTGCTGGTGATGACAACTGCTTCAGAAAAAAAAAAAAAAAGCTAATCCAATCTGTGGTCACCAGACAATGTTCTACAGCTTTCATTGGTTATGCAGGTATATAGCCTGTAGGCCTGCAGTTTTTTTTCAAAGGGTAAATTCAATTCAATCCAATTCTATTTATGGTAATTCATAACAAGAGTTATCTCAAGACACTTTACAGATAGAGTAGGTCTAGACCTCACTAGACCACATAATTTGCAAGGACCCAACAGTTCAGTTCTCTCCAGAGCAAGCAACAGTGCGACAAGGGCGAGGAAAAACCTCCTTTTAGGTCTAAACCTCGGACAGACCAAGGCTCTTGATTGGCCCTATCTGACGGCCGGTTGGGGTTGAAATGAAGAGTGGCAATGACAGTCACAGTAAAAGATAATGGAACAGTGACTAAAAAAAAATAGTAGTTTGTAGTAATTCATGGCATAGCTGTGCACTGCACGGCATTAAGGCACAGCAGAGTGTAGCAGGATGTAACAGGGCATCACAGGGCATATAGCAGGACCCCGGCGACAGCTGCAACCAGGATTTTGGAGCCTCCCTGATACAAGGAATCATGCAGGGTGGAAAAGAACATAAGGATTTTTGTCCCATTTCTGGGACATGGATGCACACAAATGTAAAAATAATGTTATAGTTTTTTTTGACACACTGAGCTCATCTGCTCACTATTACATCTAAACTACATCTAAACTATTACAGCATAACTAAGAGAGACAGGGGAAAGAGAGGAGCCTGGTCGGGCTAGAACTCTGCCCTGCCTCCCTCTAGTTACATTATATTAATGATTATATGGTAAATTAATCTGATGACTATGTAGGGAAGCAGAGAAGAGAATGATGTTGGTAGGGTAGTGATTGCATTTTATATCACACTAATTATTGCTTTAAAGTATAATTTCAATTTAATGAATAAGCCTATGTTAAGGCGTTATTTTTAGTAGCCTACGTTAAGGCGACATTTGTGATCCTGTTTGACGTTATATTTTTTGTACCTGACTAGCCTATATACTAGAGGTTCTGCATACTGAATAATTTTAGAAAAGTCCCACATTATATTGATAACATTCATGGTTTTATTTCGAGAGATTTCTCAAGTTCTTCTTGAATATCTTGATATTCTGTCTGAGTGTGTTAGCCTACGTTATCGCCACTATAGGCTGCAATTTCTATTGATGCTGCTTTCGCGTACACTGGAAGTTGTCGTAAATATTATGTTTTCAAGAACGTTTCCCCCCCAAAGCCTAGCCGTGTTTTTGAAGTTATGTTTAGAGCAAACAGACAAAATGAATTCCGTCGACAATCATAACAAAACTAAAGTACAGCATAAAAGATTTTTTTGCATATAAATTAACCAAAGCACAAAAAACTTAATATCTACACTTCCCTTTCATAGCTCTGAATTTGGACTATAAATAATTGAGTTAATTTTTAACTGAAAGTGGCTGCTTTAATTAACATGTAAGTGTTGTCAAAACGTTTTTGGGGGGAGGGGTCAACATTATAATTTTGAGCTCGAGAACATCCCATGAAGGCGGCAGCGGCTGACCCTTCGTCTAAAAAACAACAACCGGTGTTTCGGTTTAACTGGTTTTCGAGTTAACTGGTGATAGAGGCAGATGTGGTGTGGCCGTGGCCTTTCAGGACCCAGTCTCAATTTACCATGAAATGAACATGCCGATCTTCTTTAACTGTCTACGTGCTGATCGCTTTGCTTCTTTTCAAATGAATTTGTCGGTGTCGTGTGACACTTTATAGAGACAAGTTGCTGAGGATGTGGTCCCGACAGACATGCATGCAAACATTAGCCGTTGTCGTTTCGAAATATCACCCGTTGCGAGTGTGTCACTCACTGCAAACCACGGAGACACCAAAATCGTAAACATTTCACCGTTAAAACAACACTGTATGCTAAATTTGGAAAATGTTGTAATCTATATCTGTAAAGGCCATTTTATTGAAATGGAGTATTCTTTATACTCTGAGTCAGAAAACTCAACTGCAGCAGCACTATTTACACAATAAAGCTTTCCAGTTTCACTCGCTTTTACAGAGGGGTTTGTTCAGATGTCATTTATAGCCTAATTTATGTAACATTTTATACCTAAAAACGTAGCGAAAATTGATTATTTTATGGCTGTTGAAACCATATTCTGATTAATGCAGTGATAAAAGAATTTTCTTTTATCACTGCATTCATTATGTATATACATCTAAAATAAAAAACCCTCTGTGAAACCCATTGACTCAAATCTGTCAACAAAATAAAAGAAGATTTTGGAATGACTTTGATATTTGTATATCTGGAATATATGTCTGGAATGATTTTCTTTTCTTCATTATGGATATCTGAAATTAAGATAACTAAACAATTGGATTGTAGATATCTGAAATTGTGTTTCCTAATAATTATATTGGAGACATTCATACCTTTAATAACATGAGATTGACTTTGTTGAACCCCACTGGATCAAACTGCTGCCACTTCAAGTTAACTTTATTTGTAAATTCTACAATATGTGCCTACAGAACCTTTGAAAATACTTTTCTCTCCAACCCACGGTGCAATTTATGCACTAGTATTATCTGGATGAATGAGTAGGCATAATGAATATTAAATAAAGTTGTTGTGTTGAGCAAGCTTGTAATTTAACACTACG
>NC_048415.1:13217194-13230286 GCF_013103735.1 Etheostoma cragini | reverse complement strand
TTGAAGTATAAACAGATACTGCCATTGAATTAACTTGTGATGCCGTTGCAAGAACGAAGACTGAACACATGGGTGGCTTTGTCGATGCCTGCTCATAACTGTCTACCACAAAGCAGTGTTTTCCAAAAGTTTATCAGGAATATCACGTTATCAGTGATATATTTGTAGCCTATCATTCCGTTATTAATCTGATAATTAATCCGTTCAATTTGAGATGCTTTTATACAGAGATAAGTGAAACATACTTTCTAAGGTGTTCGCACATGTAATGCTTGTGGCGATAGCTGTGGCAACGATCATGCCAGATTAATTTGTGTCACTTCGATCCCGTTGATTGTGTTTTCTATTTAATTCTACGGACGTGCATCATTGTTATGGTAATCCAAACTACACATTACTACTCATTCATCACATTTGGACACGAGTCACAACTGTCAAACTCCCATTTTAAAGCCATTTGGATATTAGGCTAGCTAGTGCAAGTGTGGAAAGGTGAAATATCAGGCTTGTGTTCGTGTCTTTGTTTTTAGCTTTTTTTGTTATTTATAGATTGGGCACAGTTTTACAACTAATTTAAGCGTGAATGTCACTAAATAATAAAAAAAAAGCAGTGTCCGTGGTTTACAGTAGAGACGTGGTAGAGACGCAACGTTGCACTCGCCAGACAACAACTGATATTTTCGTAATGAAAACGGCTCATTTGTTCATGTTTGTCTGATCGGGTCCAAAACTACTGTCCCAGCAACCCGTTCCTACCGTAATGTTTCACAAGACCGCGACAAATGAATGGGAAAAAGAGGCGAATTGATCGGAATTGTTTACTGCAGCGGTGCAGCCCCGCCTTCAACACATATCACCAGTTAACTCAAAAACCAGTTAAACCGAAACACCGGAAACTCGGTGACGAGGAAGAAAGCTAGCGATTGTTTTTGGTAGAAGTTTTACATTCCTCGTTATTAAGACTACGGTGTCTCAAAACCTCAATGATGTCGGGATCATCCAGCATTGTGGCGATAAAGAAAATTGTTCTACAGTTACGCCTTGAAGCTGGCGTAAACAGGGTTAAGGTAACGCTACTGTTTAGGACGTGTTGTTTCATTTGTTGCTAGCTTCAGTCACTCAACGGATCCGCTTCTCACACGGAACTGCTGGTTACATAACAGCCGCTAACTTTCTAGGACTCGGTTGTTTCCCAAAGGTTTCCCAGGCCGCAGCGGACCTGCAGCAGTTTTGCCTTCAGAACGCCCAGCAGGACCCTCTGCTCACCGGCACGTCCTCCAGCAACAACCCGTTTAGACCGCAGCAAGTCTGCTCCTTCCTGTAGCACCGACCCGCTGCCTCTGTGAGTAATTACCCTTACCAGTAAGATCCGTTAGCTGACTTCATTAAACGTGGCTTCTTTAAAATCCCATTCACTTTAGAGTGAACTGTAAAAACACATCGCGTACCAACATTGGGTATCGAATCACTGTGTTATGGTCAAATGTCTTTATGCCTGCAGCTTTTGAAAATATTCGACACAACTTACATCATTTTTCAAGTCACTTAACTATCAACTTAGTAACCAGTTACAAGGATTGCTGTCTTTATGGAAGAAGAATACATACTTCAATAATGCCTTTTTTTTTTTTTTTTACACTGCTCGTATTACACACCGGCCTGATATACACACACATAGACCTCCTTAAAGCACAAATGAAGAGATGGCCATTAACAGGTGCCCTGAGCAGTTATGGTTTCAGTGCTTTGCTCAAGGGCACCTCAGTAGTGCCAGGAGGTGAACTAGCACCTCTCCAGCTACCAGTCCAGGGACTTAAACCGGCGGCCCCAAGCCAAGTCCCTAGGGACTGAGCTCCTGCTTCCCTGAATAGGCATCTCTGAAATGCGCAACATGTTTTGCACTTGCAGTCATCGTTAGTGGATGAAAGTAAAAACACTGGTCACATTGTCTTCAGTATCTGAAAATAATATTGGACAAGTAACAGGACATTCATTTTTACATAGCGGTTGTTTATGCTCCACTCTCAAGAATGTCGGAAACCATAAACTCTAAATCAAACTTCTTGGAGCTCGGAGATGACGTATACTTTAATGCAGTTTCTTTAGTGAAGCGCTAGTTCTGGCTAATGCATGGAACATTTCTGCAGGTTTTGGACATCGGAACGCCTTGTTGGAACATGGCTGCAGGACCTGCGCTGTGGACTGGAGTCATCTCGGGTGCATTCAGGAATTTGTTGATAAGCAACCGTTTTCTTTTTTTTTTTACTTTTGCCTTTGTAAAATCGCAAATGGAAACATTTCCAGGTGTTTATGTAGCATAAATGCAGAAGTAATTAATCTATATCAACACACATGTTGGCCTTTTGAATTGTATTGTACATTTTCCATTCCTGATTTTGAAAATGAATGGTATTTACACATTTTAAACTTGCATCATGTTTTATTAAAATGAGTATTTACATTAAGAAATGTGTTCAATGAGTCATCCGTAATTATTTTGAAAGCCCTGTCAAATAGAAAAGCGGCTGCAATGTGAACCATTTACCTTTTCCCAGACCCTAATTCACTGCTCCTTTATCATTTGCAGAGTAGGATTGAACAGGTGTATGTCTGCACGCATGACAGGCTGGGACAAGGACTTTGTGATTTATGTCGAGGCTAAATTCATACAGTTTGTGGAAATTAATTTAAAATGAACTACACATCTGCCAATACAACTTTCACATACACTCGCAGGTCTGAAGTTTCAGGTTACTGGGATTCATGTGGAGCGCCTGCATGTCTCCTTCCTGGTGTCTCCCAACTAACAAACATCCTTGCAATGAGCTACAAGCTCCTGTCCCAGATGTCTTTACTTGGTCTTCAGAAAGAATTCCAGCTTTAAAGAAGTAATTTTTCAGGTTGAGTGTGAACCTCCAACAATGTGATCTCCTAAAATCCAGTCATCGGTGTTGAACATCAAACAAAGCTGAAAGGACAAGGGTTCACTGTTTGCATAAAGAGTGGATATGCAGATTCTTTGTGCAAAGCCACACACATTAGTAATATCTTGGATAATAAACAAGGTCGTCATTGCCTGACCCAAAAAGCTGGTTGTTATTTGTATTCAAAGCTGGAACTTCCGTCGGCAGGCATCCATCTCATGGCGCTGCAAACAGAAAATGTATTTTTTAGCTTTACAGAAAAAGCCTGGGACAATACTCCTATTTTGATTGGAATTTAAAACTTCTTTTTAACATGTTGCTGAAGTGCATTGCAATCATTTATTAATGACTGACACCTCGGCAGCAAATTACCCTACCACATGTATGCAAGCAACGCAACGTGGCATGGCACAAAACAAATTACTATTATTAAAGTGCTGACTTCATTAGTTCCACCCTCACAGCTCTTCTGGCATCTTAAAGAGACTCACCTTCAGGACCCACTCATACTCTCCAAACTTTGAGTCGAATGTGCCTTTCTGTAGAGAGCGGAGTTTGAGGGTGAAGCGAGGTCCGAGCTCTTGAATGCCAACTTTCTTCTCATTCTTGAAGATGTACCTTCAGAGATCCAAATAATTGTCTATTAGACCATCTCGACTTAAGATAAACTGTCTTGAACATCTCCAGAAAAAGCTGTGTTATTTATTACAAGGCACCGTGTCAGAATCCACAGTCAAAACACTCACCTGTGGAATCTGAAGAAGACAAAGTCTCTCTGGTTGTGGAAGGTGGCGACCTGTCGACCTACGAACTGCGGGTCTTGTGGAAAGAGGGCAGCGAACTGCCGACCGATGCTGTGGCCCAGGCGTGTGGTGAAGTTGTTGAGGATCACCTCTGGGGAGTGTTCAGTTGGATCTTTGCCTCTTCTCTGCACACAAAAAAAATACTCTTATGATGAGATAACACAGCTAAGCTTAGGGATGACACACACCCGTTTAAAATAGTAGCAGTCCAACACCACTAACCTCAAAAATGATATTTTTTGGTAGAAGTGATATTTCTACATGACAAATAATTTACTAGAAAGTGTTTTGGAGTCATAGAAACCAACAGACCCAACAGTCATGACACGCATGCTGCTCATTCTGTGTTATCAGAATCAGAATCAGCTTTATTCGCCAGGTATGAGGACACATACGAGGAATTTGTCTTTGGAGCATCGTTACTCACACTGTGCTTACACATACATATCAACCAAAACAGAAATATACACAATAATATATACACAATATAAACATACTCTAAACAGAAACAATATAGAGGCATGAGTGCATCTGTGATTGAAAGGGGCATGTTCAAAATTATAGTGTTGTGTTTAATTCATGAGGGTATTGATTCTGTGTAGAAACAGGTGTCAGTTATAGCCCATATTTATCATTATTATGATTGCAATTTTAGCTGAAAGCCTAAGCAGGTGTCTTGTTTTAGACTAGTTCGTGAACATAAACGGTATTTATATAGAGAAAGCTCCGAAAGCTTTTTTGTATACAAACACCAAATAGGAATGAAACAATTATCCATTTTAGAGAAACAAGTAAAAGAGCAAATATACCAATATGTCCAGGTCAGATGTCTGAGGTTACATTTACAGCTAAAAAAAGAAGAAGTGAAAAACACTACATCTTTACAATAGTATCAATGCGTTCTTACTGTTTTTCCGAAAGTAATGGAGGTAAAAGCATTGAAAACACCACATTCATTAGTATTTAGAGATGATGCAGACATCCAATGTGATGAAGAAAGCCTGCCGCATGATGCTGGAGAGAGGCAGGATTAGTCCTACTATTCTAGGTTACTGTTATGTACCTTTAGTTCCCCCCATGTAATTCTATAAATTACTAGAGACAAAATACTATATTGAAGCAAACAGCTGATTTTCATTCCTTCTGGTTTGCCTTACGTAAAATTGTCATATTATAAAATCTAAATATTTTCTTTAAAGAAACTATTGAGTAATGTGAAGTCACTCAATTTGTTCAAACTGTAAAGATGAAAAGTCAGTATTTTTAGTATTGGTGTTTGACGCTAGTGTTTTTACTCTGTTCTGAGTGACAGTGTGTGCTATCTCAGTGAGGGGTGTTCATGGTGTTTGGTGCACTGAGCCTGGTTTGAGACGTGTGGTAAAAGTTGTTTTGCTTGGAATGAGTTTGCAGGAGATGTGAACTGTTTAGCTCATGTGACTGTTGGTAGTGCAGATGGTGGTATGAGTTTTGCATATGTAGCATATGTACGTTTTGTTTTGCCCAGTGTTTAGCAATAAAAAAAAAACTGTAAACTAGGCGTAATTCATTATGTACATCACCTTCTTCTAAACTCAGTTTTAGATACGCAATACAAACCCATTATTGTTATTGTCATGCCATTACATATGTCCCATTTAATCAAAGCAGAAACGGAGAAGAAGAGTTTGAGTTTATCAACTTGCCTTCATCTCCTTACGTAGTCGTACACTACTGATCTTGAAGTGTGCAGTCGGCCCGTCAGGGAGATGACAGAGAACCAAACCATCTTAAAGTCAGGGTTAAGGGAGGCAACATTAAAAAGGTCAGACCGGGTGAACAAAAAAAACTTAGACTAGCTCGCCCTGTCTAGAGTCGTTCCACTTATTTTGATGCTTATTGCTACTTTGATATACATCACTGAGCTTTCATCACATAAAAGTGGTCTCTGAAGTTGGTGAGATTCAAAGCTCAGTAAAAAAGTATCACACAACCCTCATTCCTTACCCCAATGACAGCAATGTAATAAATACCAGATAACAAAGAGCAGTATAGAGCATTGTGTATAACCCATCCCTCTCCTGAAACAGCTGCTTTTGAGGATACTGGGCACTTTGCGATCCTCGTTGATGACAATGAGGTAGGTGAAGTTCCTGGCGATGCACTGAGGAATGATCCTCTTCAGGGCCAAACCTCTTCTGTAGTACACGTGGGCGTTTGGGATTACTGTGGCCAGCTGCTCACAAAACCTCACCGTCCTCTACAAGACAAATACCAGATAACGATCGATGTGTTTAACAGAGTGTTTGAAAAATAATAAGAAAAGAAGACGCAGCACAGTCACATTTACCACCTTAGGGCAATTTATACAGCACATATAAAATGTCAATTACACACACACTAAACGGTAAACAACGTCAACATTGTATTACCTACTGTAAACAACGAAGAGTAAGACAGAAAACAATGAGTTTCTTTCTTTTTTTTTAAACCAAGAAAGGTAAAAACTCCTATACAAAACAGGTCAAAACAATAAGTGGGGCTCCAATAAAGAACACTTGTCTTGTCTCCGATAGTCAAATTTAGATTGTAGCTTTTCCTCTGTGTCCATTTCCATTTGCATCAAAATTAATATATCGTGCATACTACTTTAAGTATTACCAAATCTACCAGTGGATCATCATAATATGAAAAGGTCAAACGCAATGTCCCCAAGAACATGTTTGCTGATAGCTTAGTTAAGGACTGGGCGAAAAGACAATATATATTGTCAAAAGAATATAGAAGTCTTTATTGTATATATTTTTTCCATATCATCCACATATACTTCAACAAAATGGCAATGTGAAAAACCAAACCGCGTTACGACAATGTTTGCACATTTGGACGCCGCGTTACACTCTGATCCTTGCACATTATGTTCAATTTGCTCTTGAGTTCTTTATAACATGAGAAAAATATTACTTTTCATTAAAAAAAGAAATAGAGAAATAATAAAATAATAGAATAAATGAGAAAAATACAAATTCTCATGAAATTTAAAATGGGTGTTATATAATAACTAGTAAATAATTATAAAAAATGTATTTTGTACAAACCTCTTCTTGAAGTCTGCATGCTCTGAAACCCTCTACACACCTGATACGTATGTAAAAAAAATCCACGACACACTAGTCCCTAAACAGACTGACTAGTCCTGTCTTTTGCGGACGTTGTTACGAGGGCAGCGTAGTGAATGCAAAAATGGAGTGAGTGAGAATAAATTAGCGTAAAGGCTGTGTGAGGAAAAAGCGAGAGGAAAAAAGACAGCAAAGATGTAAAGTGAGTTAACAGTGAACAATAAAAACAACACGCTTCTCAAGACACGGTGGCTTTATCTGTTGTTAACACTGCCGATAAAGCAAAGGGTGTTACCCCCAAAAGAGCATCGGCACCAGAGGGAATGCCTCCCTTGTGCTTCCAGACCACGGTCCAGGAAGCCTGAAACAGGCCTACAGTAAAGTCGCTTGGATCACCATGGTCAAATCAGCAGACACTCAAATTATAGTGCACCAGTATACTGATCCTTATGGTAAATGCATTTAAAAAGGCACCAGAAGGGCGATGTGCAGTGATTGGAGTGAAACAAAAAAGGTGCAACGCAGAGACTGCAGTGCACACAGAGACTGTGTCACGCTTTTTTATTTTTGAGTTTCACACAAACTGCACACTTTTGATTGACTAAATTCATTTTTTGCAGTTTTGTGATCACACAGAGTGAGATCGAGATTGCGATTAGATGAATTGTGCAATCCTAGAAATTACTTTTATCTATATCTGATATTAAAAGGTTAGTAATAAAGTATTAAGAACATGTATTATAGAGCAGCAGGTCACTCACCCCTCTTGGTCTGTCTGATGTTGTGATGAGCACTTTGGGGTTTGTCAACCCGTTGAAGTAGGCAGAAAACTCATCAGTTCCCTCATCAAATGCAATCTGTAAATGACAGGAAGACACACACATTTACCTTTTTCAAATGGATTACAAATATAAACAGAGATCGTTTGAACAAGCTCAGCCAAACTTGGTCCACACCTCTTCATCTTCTGGGTCAACTGTTGTCTCGTCGTACACCCTCTGGTTTTCGATCGTCTTTGGGACCTCTTTAGGCGGTGCCTTCATAAGTGACAGAAAAAAATGAAAGAATGAATGACCAATATCGATGTCTTAACCCTGTTTAAATGGCAAAATGTAACTGTCTAAAAAGGACACAGAGAAAACCTAAAACTCACCTTGTCACCTAAAGCTTCCCTTTCTTTTTTCTTCTTTTTCTTTATCTGCATCTTTTGCTGAAATATGAAGACGGAAACAATACGAACACTGAAATTTGAGTTGAAGTTTGCTTAACAATATTCACTGTTGCACTGAAAGTTGACAAAGTAATCAGACAAAAAATTGGGGATTAGTAGCGATGATTAACAGTTTCTGGTTACAGGTTAAAAAGTACTAGAATGGCTGCTTGTTCGATTTATATTTAAAAGGAATATTATTGAGCTGCTGGTCAGACCATGAAAGCAAGTTTATTACATCAGTTTGAGTGAATCGTGATTCTGGAATTGGAGACCTGATGATTCAAGAAGGGCTGCAAGTATTAATAATTATTTCATTATCAATTTATCTGCAGTGCAGCTTTTTTTCACAAGTGATTGATTTGCAGTTTATTCTTCAAATGCCAAATAATAGTAAAAATATGATCAACACAAGTTCCAAGAATCAAAGATGACAGCTTATAAACACAACGTGAGGCTGCTTCGGTTAGACGATTCATCGATTAGTTGTTCCACGTAAACTTACTTTGCAACAACTTTAATGATCGAGTAATCGTTTAAATCAAATATTAAGCTTCAAACGCAAATTATAATCTGGTTCCAGTTTCTTAAATGTGAGGATTACCTGCTTAAGTAATTATTATATCATTGTAAATTGAATATTGTTCGTTTTAGACTACAAAGGTACTTTGTTACCTTCCACCACTTACGAGAGGAAAATACATATTTTTTTAAAACCCAAAAGTTGTATCAACCCCTCCCAAAAATAATAATAACCTTTATTTGTAGAGCACTTTTCACAAGTGTAAAGACAATAATATCCACGAGACAATGAGCTGTCAGACTGCATTAGTTTTAGCTAGGTGTAGATTACCTGCAATGCCAACGCTTTCATAGCTGGTATATTTATGAGTCTTTACCTTTCTTTTCTCCTGCTTGAGTTTCATGAACATGAGATGCCTTCGCTGTTTGTTCTTGATTTCGGACACACTGAAGGTGGGGGGGAAGGCTGGCTCGCTCTTCTCCATCTTCTCCTCCTTCGTGTCAACTCCGCCGCTTTCTCCATTTCCCTCCTGACTCACACTCTTCTTCTTTCCCTTCTTATTCTTCTTTTTCTTACCTTTGTTGTCCTGACTCACGGGAACCTCTGTGATATCCATCTAGCGTCCGCCGTCTGTTTTGGCTAAAATTTTTCACGTGTGTTGAGCTGGCTTCCTGTTCGTGTGCTCACCAACGGGGACCGGAAATGGTTTGGGTGGTCGTGGTTTCAAACTGTAGAGACATCTAGTGGCGAGGAGGAGAACTGTAACCACAACACAGCTTCAGAAAAAGGTTGGAATATTAATAAAGAGAATACATGAAGGTTCCTCCAATAATGTGTTTTGGGTTCTGACAAAGCTAAATAAGACTTTCAGCTCCATAAAACATCTCTGTATATGTAAGTATGGCTATGTTTAGAAAATTGTGTCTTCCAGCAACTTTCACACGCAGAAAATCGAGCGAAGATAATGACCTCTTCTGAAGAGTTTTTTTAATCCTCCATGTCCTCCTTGGCTACAAGCAACTGTATGGAGGAGGGGTGGTGGTGGTGCGCTATCACGTTAGGCTTGTATCATGTGGATGCAACAGTTTTGTTGTCATTATTTAGAACTCCTCTTGGGGGAGACAGAAACTACGCACTAAAGATTTAAATCTTTAATAATGATTTTATTGGCCGCAAGGAAGCAGCGGAAACAAGTTGTGGACACAACATTGACATATTAGTCATATAGTAAGCTATACATATGGCATTAGTTGTTTATTGACACAACCTGTTTCTACAATCAACATCAGCATTTACTTGGAGTAATACTTTTGATCATCTGTCCAAATACCTGCAGCAACATAGAATTTGTAATTTAATATTGATCTAATCATTCACTTCAATTCATCTGGAATTCTAGTATCCTGATTGTATAAACAAATGCTTAATGCATGATTTTCAAAATAAAAACACTGCAGTTTTTCATTGATTAAAATACATAATACAAAAAGTCAGGGATTAATTTACCAACACATTGGGCAAAACGTCAAGCCTGGAACTAAAAATTTTAAGTGGATATGTAATGACGTAGTTAGTGTTAGTATAAGTGATATCAGGCTCCAGTCTTTTCTTCTACTTTTTTTGAGGATCAGCTATACTTTTTCTTACATTTCCATAAAAGCCTGTGCCTTTACAGCTCTCTGTCTTGAGCCTCAGAACGTGTAAGGTCATGTTTACATGGTTCATACTTTGTGATCAGTGCATAAAAAGCCTTCCAAACAGCAACATTATCTGTGCATATTGCTCCTCCAGCTCTTTTCTTCTGACTCTCTTCCCTGTTCATGTCAGCTATGCAGGTCCAGCCACCACCAGAAGTTACACCCCACTTGGAGTGATCAACAGTATCACTAAAGGGCTCCCCATTTAGGAGCTTTACTTCCTTCACATTGTATACATGATGAGTGATGGCGGTGTTGCAGTAAGAAGGCAGAGGGTTATGCATCCTTCCCCAGCTCTTAATGTAGAGATCCTGGTTCAAATGGTTCAAAATAAGGCCAGAGTAAAGATCTACAATTGTATGGGGAACAAAACAAAACAAAAATACTGTTATCTATGAAAATTAATAGTAACCCCTGTAGAATTAGACAATGGGGGGAACATTTTATACATACCAAAATAAATCTACATCACAATAGACAACAAGACCATTTGTCACAGCAAAGAGAATTGTAAACTATGTTCTATTGTAAAACTGTTCCTAATTTTGCTCTGTAAAAAAGGTTTTTAGGTTATCATCAACCTGAAATGAAATTTTAACATTTGAATCCTGATTGATTGATTGATTTAAAACACTCACCATCCTGAAAACGGGTGTATTTTGCAAAGCTAGTGAAATTATGTCCTTCCGTTGAATTCAACATCTTTACACGAAACCAGGGTTCCTTCTTTGGGTAGCAGGATCGCTGTGCAACACATCGCAGCTCATTGTAAAAGGTTTTTGGGATGTCATAGTCATATGAATAAGCATGGATGTACTCTAGCTGCAATCCTGAGAATTGAAATGTAAGTTTTAACTGCACATTACAAACCAAAGAACTTTCATAACAAGTCAGAAACATAACAGGCGTTAACCTACCGTACCTATTTCTTTGAAGTGGTCATAGGAGTAAGTCACGCACATAAATGTTTGAGCGTTAGCGGTTCCACTGTCTGTCCAGAAGTCTTTACTGCGATATTTGGGAAATTTTGGTGTACTGTGTGAAAGCCAAACTCCAGTTCCTTTGTCCAACATCACCACTCCTTTATGAAGTAAAGCAGAAAAAAACAAAAGAAACAGGAAATGTTAACATTATAATGTCTCTGAACACAACAAAGTGGAGATTTGCTGCACTCACCTTTACTGTGACCAAATGATGAAGGAGCAGCGTTTGAGTTTGGAGGCTGATCATTATAGAGCATGTATCCAAAGCCTTTAATCTGCAACAAAACAGAAAAGTTAATCAGTGTGCCGATGAAACACTGGGCTTTGAAAGAGAGAAACACTTCCTTACACGTCACCTGTCTGTCGTAGAAGTCCAGAAGGGGTTTCAGGGTGTTTGCCAGAGTGCTAGATTTACTGTTTATTTTCTCTTTGCTGACTTTCCACCCGTTGGTGCTTTCATCCATGTACAGATATGACAAACCGTCACCCATAACTCGGGGAAACTTGTAGAGAATATACCTAATACAGAGATAGGTATATTATATTACATATTCAGTTGACAGAGAATAGTTGAAATTATTATATGTTGCTACAACTCAAAATGTCTACCAACCAGTCTACTTCTTTTCCTTCGTCATCCCTGCATTTCACATCTGAATCAGACCCTTGGAAAAGGACCCCAACACTGATGAGGAATGTCATTGCTGTCCTCTAAAACAATCAAATATAAAGGACAGGAGTCCTGTTTTTACAGATAAATCACCTTTAATACATGTTACATTTTTTGAAAAAGTAGCCCTAAGTCATGTGGGTATTGTGAGAAATTAGATTTTTAGAAATTAGAATTATATGAGAATTTTAGACAAATGGTGGACAAATCCCTACCGATTTTGATAAAGAGTATGATTACTACAAAATTTAAGTATAAAAATTGTATTGATCTAAAAGTTGATTATCTATATAAATATCCAGAGCTTTTAATATCGTTGAGCAAAGACAGCGGTTACATGACACCCATCATGATTCAGGCTGTTCTCATTCCATGACTGGGTTGCTCATTCACTGTTTGTACTGATACCCATGAAAAGTAATGCCTATTTAATTAGTATATATCCCACACAATCGTGAACCAGGGGAATGGGTGCCTCTGCAAATCATACGATGGATATAAAGAGCTACAAAGATGGATGGATTGATGAATGATCAAACAAACACAGGATTTTCCCCACTGGATGTGTTCTGTTGGAATGCAAAAGACAACGCTAACTTGTTTCAGCGTACTTATTTGAAACCAAACAACAATCTTTCCTAAACCTAACCAACCTGTTTTGTTGCCTAAACCGGTTCTCTACAGCAGGATCTTGCGCAGGTGCACTCGTACTGCTAAACATTTGTAGGATAAACAGAAAAATTGTGCATAAGCTCCAGAAATAGTAACTGGACCTTGAGTTAAAAAATAATATTGTTCAATTTCTGTGTCTGAAGTCAAGAATGAACTTTGATGCTCAAAGATTTTATGAAATTTTAATAAAGCAATTTGGCAGCCCTGGTTTACTGTCACACAGATGAAAGCGTAAGTGTCAGCAAGTTTTTAGGCAACCCCAATCCCACAGAACAACGTCAAAGCTTCCTGGTACAGATTGCACTGCACAAGTCTCTGAAGTCTCCCGGACAAATGAACACCATTCTTTAAATACATATTTGGGCATTTGTTCAAGATTTATTGTGCGTCTGTATAACAGATTTGTATAAAATTACTTTGGAACTTTTTAAAAGGGCTTATAATATACACTCACCGGCCACTTTATTAGGTACACCTGTCCAACTGCTCGTTAACACTTAATTTCTAAGCAGCCA
>NC_048415.1:13180979-13217094 GCF_013103735.1 Etheostoma cragini | reverse complement strand
GGCAGTTCTGAAGGCAAAAGGGGGTCCAACCCGTTACTAGCATGGGGTACCTAATAAAGTGGCCGGTGAGTGTAGTATTACAATTCATTTCAAGGCTATTTTAAGAATTTCAATCTAAAGGCTGTAAAAGCTATTTTTAATAAAGCAACTTCCTGGACCTACGAGATTAAATCATCCAGTTGTGCAACACAACCGGTACCATTTTCAAGAGTAGTGACAGGTCGAAACAACAGTTAACATTTTAATACAATGTGCTTCTTACACTGTAATGTGTAAATGCCATTTACAGCTCTTGGATTATTTCCACTTCTGATTTGGAAACATTTCTAGGTCCAAAAACAGAAAATACATATTTAAACGTTTTATTCTACTTGCTAGATATTTTGACATTCCTAAGAATACATCTAAAACATGTAAAGGTTATTATAGGTTTTGCAGATTACTATTAATATTTTTAGCATAACTTTTAAATGTGTAAACATTTTACTTACGTATCGAGCCATTGTCATTTCCCTTCACAGTTAACTGTGCATCTGTTTTACAAAAATGTGATATTTCAGGTAGATCAAACTGACACCCACATCTTTCAAATTTCATCTGCTTCCTTGTTTCTTGTTCCTTGCTCAGACACTCAGATACTCTTCAAACGGAACTCTTCCACAATAGCTCAAACATGAAGCTTTTGATAGGCATTCTACATCCAATAAGAATTAACTACTGTATGGATGTGATCTTAAAATCAATGTATCAATACATTTTGAAGGTTCAAGAAACCGTTCCGAATAGTTCTAGGAAAGAATAGTCATTATGAAAGTGAAATGTGAATTAACAAATTGTGTGACACAATCTGAATAACGGCAACCATTTCGCACTTCCAGGGGATTAAAACAGATAAAAGCAAAGCTTGAGGGTAAACTAACACATGTCAAAACAAGTACAGTGATTCAAAGTTTTGTCTCTTCTGGTCATATCGGTTTTGTCCCACAGTGTAAATGAATATTGTATCCCAAAGGAGAACACCACATAACAGTTGATATATTTGATAATAACAAACTTTGTGGCACTGCTTGTTGTTGGCTGGTACTGGCTGCGTTTTGCACCTCTCAACCCTGTAAGGCACTTGGCTTCTCAGATGATTTACATTCGTTTTGCAGAAGAATGTCTGACTTTGATGTTTCTACGGGTCAGGTAAACAACGGACATAACCTTTAGGGACTAAAAGTGACATAATAATCATAAGGAGAGGGAAACACTTGAAGAACCAGCAGTACTACCACACATTGAGACACGATGGGAACAGCACAGAGCAGCTGAGGCTTCAGGTACAAGGGGGTCAGCATGACATTGGAGTTGAGATATCAAAATCTCTTCCATTTTGAGTCGAACATTAAATGATAAAAGCGGTGGTGAAACAAAAACCATAGATGTTCAGTTTTAAAAATGAAAAGCTGAGGAGAAGTTTGTATTCAAACTGGGATTCTTAGTGCTGTTTTGTAGAAATGAGTGTCTTCATGACACGATTGTGGAAAGTCTTTGAAATAGTAGACATGTATAGAAAACATGAAAGAAGCTTTCCCCTGCGACAGGATTCTTAGTTTGTTTAAGGGAAATAATAATAAACAGTGAGAATGTGAAGAGCAATAATGATCCACAGACACCTATTGTATGATATGTCTAATATGACCACAAGATGGCCCTGTTTATCTCAAATACTGGATACACCAAGTGCATCTTCCCGACAAAGTATCAACTACCTAGACATTATGATGGCCAATGCAATGAGTCTTCACTTGGCTAAAAAATAACTAAGCATCAAACAGATATATTTTGTATTATTACAGACTCCCTTCATTCAATCAGGTAAGTGGAAATTTGTTTTGTTTTTCAGAAACATTATAAGTACATACACACACAGACACACACACACACTAGTACAACCACAGTCTGATTTGCAGCTGGCTATTTGGCAAAGTCAGGGTATGAGCTTTTCACCGGAGGGCTACCAACCAGTCCACTGGACTACCAACCAGCTTTTACTTTCCCCACCCAAATTGAACCCGTTTTCCAACCTTCAGTCCACTATTGCCCTGAGCTTTTAAAGTAAAGATTTTCAGAATTAGCAGTATTTTATTTAGATTTTCTTTGAGTCCCTCAAAAAACATGAAAAGTAAAGAAGCAATGGTTCGTACGTAAACAAAATGATTTTTTTTTTTTTTAAATAAAAGAGAGTCAGTGATGACACTCAAACAATTGAATCTTGCATATTTATTGATTAAGCATATAGTCACATCATATTGCCTATGTACTCTACTTTTTCAGTAGATTATTAAGTTGCTATCAGTCTCAATACCACATACAGGTTAAGACTATGTCAGGATTTTCAAATGTACTGGAACACAAGTCAAACAAACATTTGTTGTAGCTGTTTTTTCCCCTGTAAATGGATGGCTAATTGTATACCTCTTTCGCTCTCATTCAACAGCCAATGTACCAGTCCACCAGCTGTCTGAAGGCCTTGTAAATCAAGGGGTTGAAGGTGCAGACCAGCCCCCCACCACGCCACATTTGGGCACGCTCCCTGTTCAGATCCCCTAGGCAGGTCACCTGGTCCTCGAAGGCCCGCGACACACACCACTTTGAGTGGTCGTAGTGGGACTGGAACAGGACTGATCCGGGAAGCCGAATCCTCTTGATGTTCATGGTGTGTTTGGACAGGGAGCAGTTGGAGGGCAGCTCATGGCCTTGTCTCTGCCAGGACTCCACCAGCAGGTCGGCATCCAGAGCCTGAGCCACCCAGCCCGTGTAGATGTCTGAATGAATGCCAGTGAGGGGGTGAATTCAGTTGCATAATGATGAGAAATGACATGAAAAAGTACATAGTAACAAAGCTAAGCTCACTTATAATGATGCACTAGAATATGTTTCATGATTTAAATAACATTCAGTAACAGTTTTATGTTGTTTATGTTGCGTTGCAAATAAATGTTATAAATGAGCTATATAATATTTTACAGCCCAATATGGGGATGGGTGGCCTCCATGTTGATTTTGCAACGATATTGTAAACAATTGGTGCTTTCAAAAAATATTGACACAATGAGATTTTTGATCAATATTCATCAGTAATGTGGATATAATGTGGACTGAGTGGTTAAAGGCAAATAATAGAACAGCTAGAACAGTCTGTAAGTTCAGAAAATCCCTTTACTGTAATGTAACTTTTAAAACCAGGAAAAGACAACCCTTATGCTATATTACATTAACCAAAATCCAATATGTAATCTCATATCATGGTATTGATTTATATATATATATATATATATATATATATATATATATATATATATATATATATATATAGCCCAGCCCTAGAACAAATATAACCTATAACCTTCATGCTTTTTTTCTTTTCTTTTAATTTACAAAAACAGGGGCCTCTAAAAATCCTACAAATGAAACTATCTTATAGGAGAAAAAATGACTTCTCACAACAGTCCACACTAAGGCCCTAAAGTGTGAAAAGGTTCACAGTAGGGCTCTGCCTCATTGTTGGAGGTCCCAAGTAAAATGCATTGGGAGCAGAGTGCTTCTGAGGCCTTGGGTGGGGTATGCTCCTTTACCTTATGGTTCTAAGATGCTAGTGTGTGTGCACCTAAAAATGAGTGACTGTTGCAAACAAGACAGTAACAGAAAGAAGTTTTTGCAAAAAGGTCAGATTCTGTAAAAAAAATGTAAACACACAGTTATGCTGTGAGATTTTGGCAAAAGTCT
The DNA here is from genome assembly GCF_013103735.1 of Etheostoma cragini. Taxonomy (NCBI): domain Eukaryota; kingdom Metazoa; phylum Chordata; class Actinopteri; order Perciformes; family Percidae; genus Etheostoma; species Etheostoma cragini. The sequence goes on along the minus strand of NC_048415.1, from coordinate 13,213,323 downwards.
CCATTGTCTCTCCAAAATAGTGCTTTTGTTGCAAAATATATTTGTATTGTATTTGTATGTATTTATTTATTTTTACAGCAGCAAAGCAGCAAATGTAAATAAAAATATGTACAGTATATAAATGACCCACAGTAAGTGAGGAATACCTTACCATCCACAAAGCGTTCAGATTTCACAAAACTGACAAACTTTTCCCCTTGCACTGAGTAAAGCTGCTCCACGCTCTTATCTGAGGCCAGCGGGGGTTTGGAGGCCTCACATAACTGGGTCAACTGCGGCAGGTCGGCCAAGAATGCAGCAGGTACAGAGCAGTTATAGAAGCGTGGGTAAAGGTACACCATCTGCTTTGCTAGAGAGGAAGGAGAATTTCTCACAAACAAGAGAGAAAATTTGATGTTAGAAAATTAAAGGGTTCACTATAGGATGCTTCAGACCGTATTCCTAAAACCCAGGAAAAATAGAGCTAATTCAAAAGTTCTCCTATTTTTACATGATAGTGTTGAACTGAATTATTTTTAGTATTTATTAGTTTTGCTGATATACTGTACAATATCAAACAAATACCACCTTTACTAAATCGTGGTTATTTCTAACTGTGTCTATAATCTCAAAATATGGATGTTCTTAGTGAGTACCAAGCAACATAAAACTTCTCTTTTATTTTCATATATGTTTCATTGTTGATGCATGTGTGTCGTAGTGGGCCAATTTAAAGGAATCTTCAGAGGTCTGTGTCATTGATACGTAGTATTAAATAGTAAAGTTTAACCAATGAAAATCATGTGTGTGTTTAATGGCAAGCAAGTGGATTTCCCAAAATGTAGCCATGTTTCTTGAAAGAGCTGCTAGCCAATAAAATATGTCTTTAGTTAGTACAACTTAAAAAATATTGACTCATGTCACAGATACACAATACGAAACAAATAGTAACAGCGTCAACATTTATTAACAGCATTGCTCACATGTTACTATGTCTCTTATTGGTTTATGATATTAAAACTCAGTTAAAGACCTCCACCAGAAATGTTTTATGGCAAATAAAAATACACAATAATTTATGTCTGATACGGTTATTCCACAAAAAAAAGTTCAATTAATTTGTTCAACAATTCTAACTACATTTACTTCTTTTCCCTCATTGAAAAATCATCTATTTGCAAATATTTTTCCTTTCAAATGTGTAACTGCTGGACACACAATGTCTACTACTTCATTGTCTTTTTTCAGTGTATCTGTGTGTAAGTATCATATTTGATTGCAATATTTAAGTGAAGAGGGACTTACATTTATTTTTCTTATTATATAAGAGTAGACCCTCAAAACATCATTGGACAAACACTTTGCAGGTTTGTGTAAATTGGAAGTCATATCTGTATGTATTGAAGGCACTGACATAAGACCCAGTCACTGTGTAAATGTTTTTCGGGTTTAGCAAATAGAGAATTTTGTAAGTTGAAATCTGGGATGTGTACACAGCAGGAGTACATGAGGCAATGTTGCTTCATGAGCGTTCACTCACCTAGTCTGAGGAACTGTTCATAGGAGTAGGTCACGCAGAGAGCAGTCTGGCCATTGGTTTTGCCGGAGGAGGGGTAAAGGTAGCCCCTTTCAGGGAACGAGGGAAAATGGGGAATGCTGTGCGAAAGCCAAAATCCTTGAGAGCGGTCAAAGAGCAGTACCCCTGCAGGATGCAAACCCACAACACTCAATGCACATATACAGTACAGGCCAAAGGTTTGGACACACCTTCTCATTCAATGCGTTTCCTTTATTTTCATGACTATTTACATTGTAGAGTCCTACTGAAGGCATCAAAACTATGAATGCACATGGAATTATGTACTTAACAAAAAACTGTGAAATAACTGAAAACATGTCTGATATTCTTTTTTCTTCAAAGTAACCACCCTTTGTTCTGATTACTGCTTTGCACACTCTTGGCATTCTTTAGTCACCTGAAATGGTTTCTCAACAGTCTTGAAGGAGTTCCCAGAATGTTCAGCACTTATCGGCCATTTTGCCTTCACTCTCCGGTCCAGATCATCCCAAACCATCTTGATTGGGTTCAGGTCCGTTGACTGTGGAGGGGCAGCACTACATCACTCTCCTTCTTGGTCAAATAGCCCGTACACAGCCTGGAGGTGTGTTTGGGTTCATTTTCCTGTTGAATAATAAATGTTGGTCCAACTAAACGCAAACTGGATGGGATGGCATGTCTCTGCAGGATGTTGTGGTAGCCATGCTGGTTCAGTATGCCTTCAATTTTGAATAAATCCCTAACAGTGTCACCAGCAAAGCCCCCCCACACCATCACACACACACACACACCTCCTCCTCCGTGCTTCACGGTGGGAACCAGGCATGTAGAATCCATCCGGTCACCTTTTTGGTGTTGCCACAGTCCCCTCTTAACAGTTGTTCTAGAGATGTGTTTGCTTCTAGAACTCTGTGTGGTATGCATCTGGTCTCTAATCTGAGCTGCTGTTTACTTCACATTTCTAATGCTGGTGACTCGGATTAACTTCTCCTCAGCAGCAGAGGTGACTCTTGGTCTTCCTTTCCTGGGGCGGTCCTCATGTGAGCCAGTTTTGTTGTACCGCTTGATGGTTTTTGTGACTGCACTTGCGGACAAATTCAAAGTTTTTGCTATTTTCCGGACCGACTGACCGTCATTTCTTAAAGTAATGATGGCCACTCGTTTCTCTTTACTTAGCTGATTGGTTCTTGCCATAATATGAATTCTAACAGTGTTCCAATAGGGCTGTTGGCTGTGTTTCAACCTGACTTCTGCACAACACAACTGATGACCCCAACTCCATTATTAAGGCGAGAAATTCCACAAATTAACTCTGACAAGGCACACCTGTGAAGTGAAAACCATTTCAGGTGACTACCTCATAAAGCTCAATGAAAGAACACCAAGGGTTTGCAGCACTATCAAAAAAGCAAAGGGTGGCTACTTTGAGGAATCTAAAATATAAGACCTATTTAAGAGTTATTTCACACTTTTTTGTTAAGTGCATAATTCAATATGTTTTCATATGTGTTCATCCTGTACTGTACAATGTCTCACACATACATGAAACCAGCATGCATGTTTGCAAACATTTCCATTAAAGTAATGTCAGGGCAGGCAATAATCCAAAGTCAACAGCAGTTATTAGTCAGATGCTCTTTACCCATTTCCTTCCCCTGACATAAAAAACAGAGATCTGGTAGTTATTTTTGCAAAATCATAGCACTGCAAAGCTTGAATAGCAGTCTGCAAATATATCTGTCCTAAGTTATCATAGACACAAATGTACACAGGTCCCACAGGCAAAGATTGTTATCTTGTAGTCATGATTCATCTTACTGAAACCAATTAAAATTAAAGTTAAAACAAAACTAGTAAGAACTCAGATGAATTTTCATAATGCATTGTACCTTTAGTGTGTCCGTATCCTTGGATGTAATCCAGGATTGGTGGTCCATCATTGTAGAGTGCGTAGACTGAACTGTTAGACTGAAGAAAATACTTGTTTTATACATACAGTATGTGGAGAAGAACATTTTAGTGGATATGATCTTTCAGTTATTGTGTTTATACAGCCCCTGTTGATTTCTTTAAAGAATAGTCTGACATTTTGAGAATCATTATTTGATTTCTTGTGGAGAGTTAGATGAGGAGATCCAATTTCATATCTGTCCAGTAAATATAAGGCAGCAGCCAGCTAGCTTAGTTTAGCACAGTATATATAAAGATACAGCCCAGTCAGAAACTGGTCATCTTAGCTTATCTTGAAGACTGGAAACACCTAGTCTGTCTCTGACCAAAGGTAAAAAAGGTCATGGTTAAAGTGCTGCCTGGAAGGAGACGTTGGGTGCTTCAAATACCATCAAGCCTTCACAACACAACGACTGCACCACAACTTGTCATGTGTTTTTTTATAGGGGTTAAACAAAAAATATATCATAGTCATTGGTGAGCTTTAAAGGCCCTCCCTGGTAGGTGGATTTTGGTACCTTTAAACACAGCAAGGTTAGCTTTTTCCAGTGTTAATGCTAAGCTAAGATAACCAGCTGTTGATTGGGGCTATTGCTTTATATTTACTGTACAGACACGATAAGGGAATCAATCTTCGTATCTAAGGAGAACATTTCCTAAATTGTCTACCTAGCTTCATCAAAGGTAAGGTAATTTTCTTTGTTTCTTTTTCTGTGTATTTATTTTGTCTTGATTACTTTCCTGATGCCGCATGGAGACTGATCTCCAACACTATAATGTGCAATTGAAACACAAGGTAAACAAAATGAGGAAGGAAGCTTGTTTAATTTCAGTTTCTGCACAGTTCCCTATAGTAGACAAATGAGTCTACTCAGAAAGTTCACCAACTTGGTTAAATGTGATTAAAGCCACAAGGGTCTGTATCTTTCTATAGCCAGGAATTAGTGTCTAAAACCCACTTGAAGAACAAGGACATCATCTCACCTTGTAGGCCTTTCCCATGTAAAGCTGGTTCAGTGTGTTCCCTATGGCTCCTTGACTGGTGTTAATCATGAATTTACTCATCTGCCAACTCCTTACTGACGAGTCCAGGTACATGTAGTCCACCCCACTGCCGACCTCGCCAATCTTATACCTGGGAAGTTTGTAGATGATAAACCTGCATTAGAAGGGGAGAAAAAAAGGGATTTCATGACAAAATGAATTAAAACATAGTAACAACAATATCTGCTTTTTTTTTTTACAAAAGACCAAGCACCATAACTAAAAACTTTGTGTATCATATCAACTCACCAATCAACAGGCTCACCAGCTTCATTTCTACAGGAAATGTCAGTACTACACACTGTGCAACACAAAAACATGATAATAATAATCTGTGTGCATGAACTGAAATATGTGGCCATCTTAAACTCCTGTAGCTGAAGTGAACAAAAATTGTACATGATTGAGTAACTTTGAAAGTGAATACAGTACAGCTGCCTCTAAATGCAAAACAGGAAGTCATAAGATCTGGTCACGAGACGGGAATGTGAGCATTTATTGGAGCAATAGAAACTGGTGAAACTGGTTAAAAGAAAAAATCCAATAATATCTGGTTTAGTCCTGTGTTTTAAAGCGACGTAGTAGTAAATTCAATGCTTATTTGATAATTTATTTTTAATATAGCTCTCAGGTCAGCTGCAAATAGAACCTAAATATCGACTCTAACAATTAAATAGAATGAAAGGCCGGTAATATTTATAGGATAAATGTTTGGATGCTATGAATGGCTCTTTATCCGTGTAAAAAAAAACTTTATTGAGCAATAATTTTGATCTTTTACAGCATTGTTCTTCACATTCAAAGTGTTGCCCCTCTTCACACCTGGAAGCGTCTAAGCGCAACCAGTCATATCTTATTAGTGACAAAGCAGCTAATGATGGAACTGGAAACCACCTGGTCAAAAGACTGTTTCACCTTGGAACAAGAAGTGAAATTGAAAACAAAATTTCATTTAACTTTGCATTCTATTTTTTTTGTCAGTGGCAGCTATTGGGTCTGACATTTAACTTCAATCGTGCAGTTAATCTGTCTTTTAATCTGTAATCTATATTACTTAAAAATAAGAAAACCAACAGTGAATAGTTATACATGTCACTCAACAATCAAACAGTAAATTACTAACATGGAGTACACAAGTTAAGTATTAAAATATGTTAAGGTAAGATAATTTTTTCAAGGTTTTATGTATGAAGAAATTGGACCAGTACAATTTATTCCTCCTACACAATCACTTTTTTTTCGAAAGAGATCCAAAGAAATAGTCTAAAACTCAGGGCACATGGTTGCTTTCTTTAAACAAAGAAACCCATGGACTTTGTGGCTGCATAGAACACATGCTCATGAAATAATCTGTGACTATGCGTTTTTGCAAACCAACATGTCCTCAGTTTATATCAAAACATGTAAAATCATTTTTTAAGATTCATTCATTCTTTGTATAGGGCAGAAAAAACAGTATAAAAAACAGTAAGTCAGGAAAAAAAAAACTAAAATTAAAACACTATTTTTTTACAAAAATTGTAGCAGCAGCAGTTATACATGGGCAATAGATTGCACAGTGAATATGGAATGGTATTGCACAATAATTATTGCACATTGTTTTATATATACAAACAGTATATTCTTTATTTATTATTATCGATGCCAAGAATTTTAACATATTAAAAGTTAAAACGGGATCATACCTAACAAACATCTGTTTGTGTGTCCCTGTGTATGCAAAGTGTCCTTTTTATAATGGCCACCCTAAAGTCCCGGTGGAAGCAGCATTAAAACATGAAATAAAACACAAAAACTCTCTCAAACAACATCGTTAGGGAGGGCAGGACTTCAGAGAGTTACAGTGAAAAAATAAGAAAAAACAAAAAGAAAAGAAAAGGTTTTTTTTAAAGCTCAAAAGCTGGACTAACGTACCAGACAGCATGCAGCTTTTGCGCACACGTACTACTGATCATCTTAACGTATATATAAAAGCGTTTAACATTTACAGTATGTGTGAGAGCGTTTCAGTGGTGTGTGTGCAAGCGAATAATCCTCTAGTTGTTTTTGTGAAAATGTTTCAGTAGTGTATGGAAGAGCATTTCACGTGTTTGTGAGAGGTAATTCGAACATTATATAGATCTAGAGTCAACCTTACACAAAGTACACAAATCATAGTTCCGGTTACAGTGAGTAGCCCAAATAACATCAACCAACAACACCATAATGATATAATCAAGTGATTATCTTTGTTTCCCTTTACATATAACAACATCCCAGGAATGGTCTGAAACTAAAATCCAAATTCAGACCTTTTGGTGTTAGGCCCAGTCTATTTTTTCAACATATTTCTCTTTTCGGGAAGAGCATTTATATATATCTTACAGCTAAACATGGTGGAAAATCCAGCTATCAAGAGAATAGCAACCTCATCATGGTCCACTATAAACTCAAAACTATTTCTGCAATTACTTATATGCATCAACATCTGCCAAACAAGTGGCAACCCAAAATATTTTCTTATTACTGACTTACAACTTATCAATGGGAAATAAAGTATTTATTAAGTGTCAAGTATTTATTTCTGTGCAGGATGAATTAGCTATTCAGTAACTCAATACAAACCTGACTGACTGGAGCTATGGACAGTTTTCCACACCACAGAGTGGAGAGTACAGTGAGAAAACAGGTGCTTTAGAATCCAACATAACAAAAAGACCTGTTTATTTATTTATTTATTTATTATTCAGACATGTACTTTGGGTTCTCTCTGTGATCCTAAATAAAGAAAGAGTGTGTTTGTGTGTTTGTGTGTCACTTTGTATGCCTGAAGGTGTAACCACAAACACACACACACACGCACATGCACGCGCACACACACACGCACACACTGTAACAGGTAAAACGGGTAGAACTTGGCCAAACAGGACTTCCAATAGCTAAATAAAGTGCAAAGGTGGCACCACCTACTCTACAAAATCCTCCTCAATCGGTGGAGACACCTCTGGCTGAAGGAATAGGGTAGACAGACAGCAGGTAAAGAAAAAGGAAGATACCATGGCAACTCCTTCAGATCAGGTAACCATTTATCATGTCTTACAAACCTTCGGTCAGCGATCAGGCAAAACTTTGGTGTCTTATCCTTTAGACTAATCAATACATTTTGATGTTCACATTATGACGCTGACTCAATCATGTTTCTTTCACCTAACAAACTAAGCCAAACTAAGGTCTGTTTTGTAGAAAAATGAAATGGAGATGCTAATCCATGCTTTAATCAACCTTTGGTAATTCTCTTTTTACCTGCATTTATAAATCTCCCTTACGTTTACAAACTGTATATTTTGTCAGCTGAATAACTTTATAAATTTATTTGACTGTGTGTGATTTCATTTCATTTGATTTTTTGACTGTGATGCACTTTGTGACTGGCGTCTATGAAAGGTGCTATATTAAGAAACTGTGCTTGCTTGCACATAAAAAAAACTAAAAAACCTAAACATTTTATTTTTTAACTATAAGAGGATACCTTACCGTAAATAAGTCAGCACTGGACTTATCTCCTTTTCGAGGTGAACGACCACAGGGTCAACTGTGGTCCGCCAAACAAACTTTAAAAAAAATTCTAAATCATCATTATATTGCCACCTTACAATACATTACAGGCATTAATACAGCAACCAATCAGGGACATTAAATGATGTTAGTAGATGTATCACTCATAGAAAATTCTGCAAAGTTAATAGCTATTTGTCAAAGGTAACAGATAAACCTAAAGGAAGAAAAGTGCTGAATAAATATCCCAGGGCTTATGCACACAGGTGACAGACAGTACAAACAGACTGAATACCAAACTCCAAAAGTTAAGACAAAGAGAATGCTAAACAATGCATCCATCAAATAAAGGCATTGCACAATTTAAAATACCCACTAAATATATACTTATGGCACAAAACACCTGTTTACATCAATGGCAACTGCTGAACTGCTACATGTCAGTAATATGTCCATTTGTGTGTGCAGAATGTGGAGTTTGTGCGAACGGGCTACGGCAAGAACACAGTGAAGGTGCTGGTGATCAGGAGAGAGGGCAGCCATCACTTCATCATCGAGCTGAAAGCTGACGTGGAGCTCACACTTAATTCGCAGAAGGATTATCTAACTGGAGACAACTCAGACATCATCCCCACCGACACCATCAAGAACACTGTCCATGCCCTGGCCAAGCTTAAGGGGGTAGGTCCCCATCCTCGACACTGTACATTACACCTCGTCCACTTTCTACTCATTGCAACACTTCTATCTCTCCAATGACAACAATGTCTATATATAGAGAGCAATGGAGGGCAGTCAGGACCCAAAGGATGTTAGAGACCTGACTGTCGACTCTTCAAGTGAAATTAATTGTATAATAAGTCATCATTATGTTGCAAACTTATTTAAAAAAAACTAACTGATTCATGACGCAATGCTAATGAGATAGAGATAGGGTTGGATTGCTGTCATAATTTATTGATATAAAAGTTCAAACCCCTGATTGTGGATTTTATATAAATAGGCTTTTACAGGCCAACAGTTCTTCTCTGGCAAGTGGGGAAAAAATCTTAACAGGATGCATTCATTAAGGTCATGTAACATGATATGTAACAACGACCATTAAGGACTATTAAGTAGATTGGAAGCCAGTGTATGGAGGCTAGAACATGAGTTATACGGCCAAACATTCACGGCCCTTCAGAATTTGTGTTTTCAACAAGCTGGAGCATTTCAACAACAGAGAAGGATATTACAGTAGTCAAGTAGAGTAATGCTTACATAGAAGTTAAGACAGAAAAACTGTGCTGTGACCTTTGTTTCACAGGGCCGAAGATTGGCATATTGGCTTTATTTACATTCAGGGGACAAGTTCTTCATCTTCTAATTTTATACAACTACATGCAGCTACATTGAAGTCTGAGGTGAAGAGAAATTCAGCATTTATGAAAACATGCTGTTCTTGTATATTCCCTTATTGCGCCTTTTAAAAGTTAATTTTTGTATACTAAATGCATTTCATGTATACACTTTTTAACATTAAAGGGATCCTTCTTTGTTAACCCGGGAGACTCCTATTACGGTCATTCTTTTACCTCTCTATACTGACACAAGTGATCCCTGGCAACCTGCAGCCCAAACACTGACTCAAACAAAAACAAGGGTTAACAAACCCTATTGAAATGTTTGTCAAATTAGGACTTGTGTTTAAGTCTGCATGTCCTTTATGTAGAGATTTTTTGGAAATGGTTAACTTGCTCTGCTTTTCATGCTATACTCATCTGTTCAGGTCAAGACCATTGAGCAGTTTTCTATGGACATCTGTCTTCATTTCCTGACCTCCTTCAACCATGTGCTGAGGGCCAAAGTTTACATGGAGGAGGCTCCATGGAGAAGGTTGGAGAAGGTAAAACACAGGGTTCAGTGATCAGTCCTAGACACCAGAGTTGGCCTTTTTCATGACATATGTTCCTTGACATACATCGTCATAAATGGGAAAAGCACAAGTGAAACAAATACTAAAGAGCCTTTTTCACACTCGTGCTTTTCCTGCTAGGATAAATCAGTCTGCCATGTCTGTCCATCATTGAAACTATCTAAGAAACACCATGGATTCTGTACCACTTAAATTCACCCAGTTTGTCATTGTCATTTGTTTTCTCAGAATGGGGTAGAGCATGTTCATGCATTTATCTATAGCCCAGAAGCATGTCGCTTCTGTGATGTTGAACATAATCTCAATGGTAAGCTGCACCACACACACACTAACACACACACACACACACACACACACACACACACACACACACACACACACACACACACACACACACACACACACACACACACACACACACACACACACACACACACACACAATGCATTCCCTAGCCCCTCACCCTTACCCTAACCATAACCTAATTGTAACCCTAATCCTAAAACAAAGTCCTAACCTTCAAACAGCTCTTTAAAGTTGTGGGGTCCAGCATTTTGGCCCAACAAAGCTGTCCAGACCCCATAAGTATACTGTATTCCTGGTTTTTGTACCCGATGATTGTAGTTAAAAAAGAAAACACACACAAACACACAGTCACTGTAGTTGAAAAGAGATTTGTTTGTATGTGTTTTTTGTGCTTTTAAGAGGGGTTAAAAATCTCCTAGGAACTGGAACGAGATCAAATGTCTTATAGCTCCTCTTTGATTTAAATGTGGTGTTAATAGTATTGACTGAGGGATTAAAACTATAGCTAAGCCATGGGCATTTCTGCATATCATTGATGCTGACAACAGGCTTGTCGTGGCCTCTTAGGTCATTTTGTGCTTTATAATCTAGTTTGAGGCCTTTTGTCACGTGTCTTTTCTGTGCAACTGTAAAAACTGTTCCTAATGTTTCGGATTCCTGCATACTCACCAACTCTGTGCTCCAGGCATCCCGATAATTCACAGTGGGGTGAAGAACATGACAGTGCTAAAAACTACCCAGTCTGGTTTTGAGGGTTTCCATCAAGACCGCTTCACAACTCTGAAAGAGACGAAGGACAGGTGTTTCTGCACCTCTGTCTATGCTAGGTGGCGCTACAACAAGAGTCATGGTATTGACTTTGATGCTGCATGGTAATTATCTGTGAAAAGACACTGCATTCACTTAACATTTCAGTCGTAGGTATCCATAACGGAGTCTATCAGTTTATCTTCCAGAGGAAAACATTTTTTGAGTTCTGAACATAAAAAAGAAGAAACACCTCTGTTCAAATGAATGAGACGTATATTTTAAAAACCTAGAAGTGAAAATACACTTTCTACATCTAATGATCATCACATCAACGCCCTCATAGGAAGTGTGTGAAGGAGACGATTATTGAGAAGTTTGCTGGCCCCTACGACTGTGGAGAGTTCTCACCCTCTGTGCAGAAGACCCTTTATGAAACCCAGGTTCTGGCCCTGCATAGAGTTCCTGAGGTAAATCAACATTTTAGATCCTACGATTTACATCATATCTCCAGGTAAAATCTGTTTAAAGGAAATAAAACTAAACAAAAAAACGATGCACATACCGAACTGTCAGCCACACACACGTCTTTGCAAATACTCTATGGCTCATTACTTTTGCACACACATTTACGCGTTAAAAGTTTATATTATGCAACATGCAAATTAAGCTCATTCAGAAAAACTAAGGCTGCTAAGTATTTTTTTTTTTAGGTTGATGAAATAGAGATAGTCATGCCCAACCAGCATTACATCACCATAGACATGACAAAAATGGGCCTCGCCAACAAAGATGAAGTAAGTTCTGTTATTACAACTACCTACAAGTTTTTTTTGTTATGAAATGATTTGGTTACTGACCAGTATTTTTCCTTTCACAGGTTCTTCTTGCCTTGGATAACCCTGCGGGCAACATCACAGGGACAGTGCGCAGGAAACTGCAAGCCAAGCTGTGAAGGCACCAACACGTTCAGGAAATGCTGCAATCTATCAATCTGAATAAGTTACTGAACAGAAAAGTAAATCTAATAACGTGTCAAAAATCTAGAAAACAAAAGTCAGAATTACACTACACTACAACTCAAGATTTCCTCAAATATGAAGCATTGTCCTTTTGATGTAATTAAATAAAATTAAATAAATGAAGGAATTAATAAACTTATTTTGTGAGAAAAGAGCACCATTTATTGCAAGTCTTTGATTCAGAAATTCAAACTCCAGTGTTATGTTGCACATATACATTGGTCATACACACTTCAATACAGTTGTCTTTGCAATAATTCCGAAAGCACCACAGGTAGGAACATAAGAATATATACACATAAATATTTTGATATCAAAAGCCTCTGGCCTAGATAAGGTGTGCAGGGACAATGAGGGTTTTGGGTTGGCTCTTTTTGTCTGGGATAACAAAATGCTTCATCGTTACATGCTAATAATGTTTCATGGACTCGGCTGCACAGTTTAGAGCATAAAAACTGATTTTAGGGCAAATGTATGCACCAGAATCATTCATTTTCTGCATGTATCAAAGTGTTCAGGTACGACAACATACACTGTTTTAAACTATATATAATCTTATATACAAATACTTTTTTTTTTAAACCAACATAGGTTAGTTAACTTTGCACACAAACACACATATACGTACACTCTTAAATGTGTACACAGCCACGCACAGTATTAACCCCAAATTTCCTTCTTTTAAATAAAACACACAAAAGTAAAATATCTCAAGCAGCAGAAATAAGTACAGCTGAAAGGGTAAACGGCTGATTGAAATCCATGTGCAACCCGTTTTTCTGGGTCCACACTTATAAAAACATACAGCATTCAAATCCTGTTAAGGTGCCACGGTGGCCAGAGGAGTCTTTGTGAAGTGGCAGCTAACCTGGGGTCTCCTGACACGATGATTGTCATTGTTTGGGACGGCCCGCGGTGCTACGAGGCGTTGTTCTTCAGGTGTTGAGTTTGCAGCGGCTTCACGTGATACTCATAGATTTTCAGTGCAGGGCCGAGCTTTATTGACAGCCCTGTCAGGACATCGTTACGGGTCATCAGAAGCAGGGACTTGCCATCAATTTCCTGTCAGGTGAAGAGAGAAATATTTGACTTACATCCTCGTTTGTTTTCATCATGTGACGGGAATTTTGAGCAGGTAGAGTACTCCAACCTGATCCTGGAAAGCTGTGGCTTGCTCCTCAAACCCTGTTGCTTTGAAGTAATTGACGACATCGGCGACCCCCCAGTTGGCAGGGTCCGGCAGCTGGCCGTTCTCCACTGAGCTGTGGGGTCACAGTAAATGCATTCATCTTGATGTGCATGCACACTTAACTTCAACAGTTCCATGTTCTTCCAAATCTTTGACTTAAAAATGTCCTTTACTTGTTGTAAACAATACCTTTTGGTGTCAACGGAGCCATTTGCCTTGTCTTCCATGCCGGCTAAAAAAGAAAAGAAAAAAAAAGAAAAGGAGAATAGATTTAAAAAAAAAAAATAATAATATATAAAATCATATTCATTCTGGAACTACAGTGGCCGACAACTCAGCAAACCTTTGACTACCTTTTGTCAAAGGTTCAAAGCTCCAGGAAAAGCTAGTAAGTAGACCTTGACTTAAGATGAACAGTTAAACTAAACTACAATTTCCAACCTCCATATATTTGTATATTCTTGTTAATTGAAACTATGACACCATTTGAGTAAAATATTCAAATTCAAGAGTTCAATAGTTTTCAATGGTTTCTGCATCATTTCTTTTACACATATTTCTGTCTCAAGAAACCTTTAAAGAGATGAAACGATATGGCAATAATAAATTAGACAATCAACAGAAAACAAGAGGACAGATAATCGATGTAAACGGTTAAGTCAATTATCAAGCAAAAAAGCTAAATATTGCCTGGTTTCGGCTGAGGATTTTAAGTGAGGATTTGCTGTTTTTTCTGTTTAAATTAATTGTAAACTGAACATCTTTTGTCAGACAAAACACGCCATCTTGGACATTTTACGATATTGTCGAACGTTTAAAACACTAAATTATTAAGCTTTTTTTAATTGCATCAAACCATTGATAAAACTGTTTATCAGTTGCTGCCCTACAAAACAGACAATATATCATGTAGCAACTTAAAACAAATGGTCTCACTATTCCCCACAAATTGTACAATAAATAACTTCATAGACAGGAAAAAACTTTTTTTCCGTAGGTTTTACACAAGCACGAAATACACGTGCATGTGTATGCTGCAGTTGCTTGCTTTAGCAGTTTAAGTAAAATATTCAAATTCCAATACATGTAATTTAAGTGTTGCGCATCATTTTACACATATCTTACTGTCAGACTGGCGTGTTTGGTATCTTTTAAAAAGTGAGTTAATTTAGTTAAGTTTAAACTGCTTGGTGTCACAAAACATGAGTTCATGATGAAGCTACCAACTGAGGGGCTAATTTACAGCAGTAATTTAACTTGTCTTATGAGTCTTTAGAACACGAACCGTGGTTTATTTCAAAGAGAAGCCATGTTATGGTTGGACTACTGGTGATTAAGGAAGCCTGTGCTGTCATTGAGTTTTAATGTACAAAGTGATTTAGCCATATAGCTGGTAAGTAAGTCTCTTACGATCTGTAACGTTGCAGTAATTTTTCATCAGATGTCTTCTCGAGGAGAACTTAGCTAATGGGTTGAAAGCTCAAACACCATTATTGTTTCTCTTTCGCAGTCTGGCATTCACTGGATGTCTTCACTGCAATAACAGTTAAATAGTATAGTTGTTAGAACAGTAAGAAAAAAATGTATGACCAAAATATAGCTAAAGACCAGATGCAGTTTGTGAAAAATGACGACCCAAAACTCACGTTGTTAAAGTTAGCTGGATAAAAATAGCAAAATAACGTTAACGTTATTTACAACGTGAATTGCCTTAATTGACACATACATAAATAACGTTTTAAAAAAGCAATTAAGTACGGCAAAATATAGAAATAACGTGCGCGAAATGACGACAGCTAATATTTAATTGCTGCTTCTTCGTATTTCGTATTAAGCTAGCTAACGTTAACAGTGATAGCTAGTTACGTTAGCTGGGTTAGCTAATACAAAATGTAACAGTTACCTTATTAAAGATAATTCCTGTTTGACGACCACAATTTGTCCGAGCTATACGCGTACTTTGGATAACAAAAAGTGATCTATTCACTAAGATATATTGCACATTAATAAAAGGCGATATCCATCTAATAAAATCAATATTTAATAGAGACAACTAGCCCTTCTTCATCGGTTTAACTTCCTTCGCCCACGGCAGCAGAGAATCATGGGAAGTGTAGTTTTTCTTAGTGTTAACCACCTGCAATAGCAATATTTATACTCACATTGAATACAAAAAAGTTTTAATAAAAAGAATTTATTATAGTGACATATCTTTACATAAAATCTGCTACAGCAAAGTATATTCCCCTTGCAAACAAGTAAATATGGGTGAGAAAAACGTGTTAGCTTTCTTAATTTTTATGTGCAAAAAATCCCACAAACGAAATACAGACACCATTTCAGATAGTCTAATTGATCCCATACTGACATGTGTGACTAGCTACGAAGAACTCAAATTGATTGAAAAGTGCCATCATTTACATCAAATATGACAAACATTACACACATGGGGGACAAATGACACATAGGAAGAGCTGTGGAATTCCTTCACCTTTTTTATGGGAAGATTTACACACAGGCAGTTTGGATTGAAACATGCAAAATTACCAGTTTTTTATTTTTATTTATTTTTTAAAGTTTGTCCAAATAAAAAAAAGTTGGATTCTGCAATTACATTCTGTTCAACCTTCAAACTGGAAAATAATGTTGGATCCCCTTAAATAAAGTTATTATCCTATAAAATCAAACAAAAAAGGTTAAGAGAAAGAAGAAAATAACTTACATGAAATGCCTACAACTTTAAATAGGCCTAAGAGGCATCGATGTTTGACTGTTGTAAATATTTTCATTTCTATAAATTTTTTATTTCTTGGAAGGGCATACAAAGGAAAAAAAACTGTTGCAAATAAATAATTCAATATATTCACTGATTCTAACACTTTTGAAAAAAATGGTCGGGGGTCTCCTTATATATAATAAAAACTATTCAAGTTTAAACATTTAAAATGTAATTTCATAAGACCACTCTAATATAAATAAAAATTGCATAAAAAAAACTTGTGCCATTTGAAATGAAATCAGGGCTGAATAAAATGTCACATTGTGTGCTCAATATATTAAAAAAAAGTTTAAATTCAGGCATAACCAATATCAATATTGAGTATCAGTACCTTAAAAAAAAAAACATTCAGTCACCAAACCTTTTTCACATTTGGTTGTCTAAGATTGTTGAACTTGATTAAATTGCATTGTTCTCATCTACAAACCCTTGAGCACCATTTCAAATAATGATCAAAACTTCAGAATACTTAAGAGGCTTTAAATTGAAAGACTGTCAATGCATTATTCTTTCCAACAAGATGTGAAATGTAAAACTTTGATTTCCCCACAACCCTGAGTGTCCGACCTACAAAAATGACCTCAAACTCTAACCTCCCCGTAGACGGCAGAGACAAACTTCCCTCGAGGGAATCAAAGGATCACAGAAGCCATCAAGTCTTTTCTGACATCTGGAAGTTCAACAAGTGGACACCTTGGCCTTGTAGGTATTGAACCTTTGACATACAGATACTACGATCACCTGTTATATACACATCGACCTGTCACGCCAGTGAGGAGTTTGCGGAGGCAGGGACTACATTTCAGCAGCAAGGACAGGCTATGTGTCAGAATTCACATGAAATTAATGGCGCTCAGTATAGAAAATCCCTCATAAAACCTATATTTTTCTTGAGGGGAGAAAATATGTATTAAATATGGGTAGACAATAACTTAACAGGAGTGATTTACAATGACAAAAGTAAAATGTTCTTCAAAAGTCAGACTCTCAACCTTATTCCATTTGAAAATTTGTAACAAGATGCATTTTTCGTTCTCTAACTTACCTGACTCAGCCTGAGCAATGTTGCAAGGAAGAACGAGCAAATATTGCTCCATCACAGTGTACAAATTGATTTAAACATGATTCAAAAAGACTACAAGCTATGGTTGAGGTAAGTATATGTTTCAACCAAGTGGTGACCAAGATGAATTAATACATTTAGGGTACTTCAATTATCTGTTATCATTTCCATGGTTTAGTTTTGCTTCCGTGGGATTATGCAGAGGAATATGTCACTCAGATAAAAATTGCCTATCTAATGCATCAATGTACCACGCTATGAAACAATTTAAAGGTAACAAAACACAACAAAAAAGATGCTAACACTTAAGGGCACTATAACCTTGATGTGACACTGAAGTACAAACGTAACAAACATGCAAAAGTAAAAATCTAAAAAACCCAAACATGGCAGTTACACAATGCTTCCGAGTGCTCTGCTAAAGCACGATTCAAAAACAAAATCAAAAAGCAACCCTGATTGCAAAATATGTCTATGTGGCCAACACTGCTATGCATTCACAAAAACAAACTTTCAAGAAGATCTAACAGACTGACCTTACAACCATTGAAAAATGCCATGTAAATGCACTTCATACATTTCTGGCCCTACCAAAGACGGATGACCTGTTTTGTGGAGTGATGTTCTCAAACCACTTCAGTTTCCATTTCTTTTGTTACATACATAGTTGTACCTGAAAAAAATATCATCTCATTCCTATCTTTTAATACTACACCTAGTCTGAGGTGTGACCAGATATGTATAAAACAATGCTACAAGTAAATGAATACAGCACTGATTGACAAGCTTCTGCTCCATAATAACACTTGTCACTGTAATCCATCTCTTCAAAAGCTGAATGCCTAAAACTCAGAAACTTCAAGAAGTCATCAGTGTTGCTTTCCTTTCACTTAACACCAGTTTCTTTTTTGTCAAATTTTGGTCATGCTTTCACAAGTGAAACAAGCATCTGAAAATCTAATGTCCCATAAACGTATATTTTAATATGCACAATACACGTTTGTAGGTCTTAAGGACACCAGACTGATGAATAAAAGGATAATGGTAAAGTCTTCATGATTTACGAATAATAAATGAAACCCTAAAACACACTCAGGTGTGGGACAGACGACAGATAACTGGCAGAACTTAAGTTCATGTCATGTTAGAAAATCCAACCTTCTATTTTCCCAAATCTTAAATTACAATATGTGCAATGCCAGCTAATACAATCAATCACTCTTTGTGCCATTCAAAAATGGACATAATATCAGTTGTCATGTTGCTTTTTAAATAATAATTTGATTTGAAATGAGGTGGAGGGAGGCTATTTAAAAGTGACAAACGTGAAAAACAAGATGAGAACGTGGTCTTGTATTTTTGTGTTGCAGCACAAGGACTGTCTGCATAATGTGCCTGTGTATAGGTTAGTGCTAACTGCACGCAGGATCATGGCAAGAAGGACCTCATTCAGCTGTGTGGAATGAAGGAACGAGGCGTTTTTGTTTTGAACACGTGACGGCCTCAGTTCCACCTCAACTCTCAGGAGAGTGCAAATATACCAAAACATGTGAGCCCTGATGGGACTCTGGCCCACTCACTAGAAATCAGCAAACTCTTTTGCACACTTTTCTGTTTGTGAGACATGAATGTCCTCCTCTTCGTAGTCGTCAAAGTTACTTGTGTCTCCAGGGCCTCTGCACTTTGGCATGAAGGGGGCTTCAACCTAAGAACACAGAAGAAAAAAAGGAATTGTTTTCTGATGTTTCATTTAAATATGCCAAACAAGGACTGGTGTTTAAAATACTTGTGCTTATTATTAATAACCATTGAATAATTTGATAAATGTCTGCGTTCTTTAATATGTCAGATATCTAGGAAATGCTTTGATCAACTGGTTGCAAATTGATATTCTTTACAAATGTCTTAATTGGTGGTATAATTCACTCGCAATTACAATATACATGAGGCAAAATAGTGCCTATCACTGTGTAATCTCTCATTGCTGCTAACAGAGAATGTGTTGGTTTGCCTGATGACTTTAGGGGGGCACCTCTTAACCATCATCTCATGACAGAGTCACTTTATGGTGACCATTATTTTGGTAAGTATATTAAGAACTAAATGTCAATGTCATTACATGTTTACAGAATTATGTTACAACACAAAGAATACATACCTTTCTCTCGTAGATGGCGATCCAGTCTGTTGTGGAAAACCACTTGTGATTTTTGATGTCATTCACACCATTCTTCAGGTTACCAAATCTCTTTGTCAGGTCTACCTGGAGCAGGTTTCTAAGCAGATCCTTCAGGTCAGAGCTAAAGTGAGAGGGAAATCGTACCTAAAGAAGCAAAAAGGGAGCTCTGGATTACAAAGATACCTGTGCTGTTCACATATTTAACATAACATGCTTGGTAATACATAAAGAGAAACAAGAAACACTGGAGAAACAATGGCAATAGCAAGTTGATACTTGTGGTTGAAAGGCAAGCAGAGGCATGACAATGTCTCAGAATATTTAAACTAAGACTTAGCGTGTGACTTTCTCTCCATACCTTGCCAGACACAATCTTTTCGTAGATCTGGATAGGCTGATCAGCAAAAAAGGGAGGGTAACCCGCAGCCATTTCATAGACAAGGACTCCAAGTGCCCACCAGTCCACAGCTTTGTTGTAGCCCTGGAAGAGTCAGAAACAGAATCTGTAGGTTGGTGTCTTGGCTCAACCTTAACTATGCAAAACTACCTTGGATAATGACTGGTAATGACAGCCAGACAGGCTTGAGACGCAAAGAGCAGTCAGACATACAGTACAAGTGACACATTTCTTGTGTTGGCTCTGTACTTAACTTCCATTTGTGGGATTTTACATTTAGGTTGCTTTCACATCTGAGCAGTTTGGTCCGTTTTAACCAAACCCCAGAGCATTCCGTGAGATAGTCCGGAGTGAAAGCTCATTCATACTCTGATGTGGACCAAAGCCCAAACTCTCGTCCGCTTGAAAATGGGGGTCTGATGGTGAGAACGCGTCCCGTCCCAAATACAGGAAGTGAACCAAAAGACTATTTTCTAGCTTGAAATTTTAACCTTGCACACAGACTTTTTTTTTTTTTTTTTACAGACTTTTGCACAATTTAAAGGACGATCCATAACCAAGATGTGGTGGCAATCTGTCCACAAATAATGCCACTGGATGAAATCAGAAGCCCTTTCCAGGTCTAGCAGGTGCAAATAATGAGGTCCGCCGTCGTTGTACGTTTAATCCTTTATTGTACAAAATTTTTAGGTAAAAGCACATACAAATAGACTGACTTGAATGATTAAAAGCCGAGAACGACGACATCTAAAACCATTACTCTCACACAGCTGAGGTTGAAAAACTGTGTGGCATCCCGGACGTAGATTCCCTTTCCCCCTTACCTGTGATTCCCTTTCTAATCTCCAATTAGCACGCACAAACAGGTGCGCACCAGGTGACGTAACAACCACTCATTCACGCAGACCTACCGCGCACACACGCACACGCACACACAATCGTATATTTCCAAATTGGCCATTACACACCGCCCCTAAGTGTTACTTTATAATAACATAACAATTTCCCACATTAGTAATGGAGCCAATGACAAAATCAATTAATAATGTCCATAGTGCAAGTGTGCATTTTAAGTCAATAATGTTCATGTCCAGTAAGTATTCATGGAGTAGGTAACCCCAAGGTAGAGATTTCTGCTATATAAAAGCCTTAATCAGCCTCCTCCAGCTGTTGCAGTAGAAATGCCACCATCTCCCAGTGCTTTTTTGATTTTTCTTAGCTTTAGATTTGAAGGATTTGTCCAAGGCTGGGGAGTACAGATCATCATAATAATCATAAATTGTCAGTTTGTGTTCATTGGGTTGCATCTCCCCCCTGATCTCTGTTCTTCTCCCGTGGGTCTTCCTCACTCTCTGATGCATCTCCAAACTCGTCTCTGTACTGAGCCTCTATCTGCTGCAGCTCCTTCTCAAGCTCAGACATGGCTGCCCAGCTTTGCTCCTTGTACTCCTCTGCCAGCTGGGCCTGTCTGAGCCCCTGCTCTCGCCTCAGCTCCTCCACCTTCTTTCTCTTCTCAGCGTTCTGCTCCTCCACGGGCTTCCTGTGGGCCAGCACACGCCGGCCCTGCTTGCGAACAAAAGCCACACGTTGACGTACAAGCTCGTTGCTCTCCTTTTGAGCCTTTTCTCTGGACTTCTTGTTCTCCTTTTTCTTCTCTTTTTTCTTCTTCTCATTTCCACTGTTACATTCAGCTGAACTGTTCATGATTGTTGTAAAGTTAAGATCTTCTCTGGAAATGTCTGGCTTGTCATCTGCTAACTTCTCGTTGAAGTCGTGGTTAAATTGCTTTACCGGTTATTCCTGACCATATATCTCGCTTGTCGTTTGTGTGACAACACATCATAATCTTTCTCTCATCAGGGTCCGCCCTCTCCTTTGTCAGTTGCTCATATTGTTGTAGGGCTGCAACTACTGATTATTTTTATAATCGATTAATCTGTTGAATATTTTCTCGATTAATTGATTAGTTGTTTGGTCTATAAAATTTCAACTAAATCGTGAAAAATGTAGTGCAATGTTTCCCAAAAGCCCAAGATGACGTCCTCACATGTCTGGTTTTGTCCACAACTCAAAGATATATTAAGTCACAGCCATGTCAGAGAAGAGAGAAGAAACTATGAAATATTCACATTTAAGAAGCTGGAATCAAAGAATTTTTTACTTTTGTCTTAAAAAATGACTCAATCAGACTACTTGAATATCAAAATAGTAGGCGATTAATTTAAAAGTTGACAACTAATCAATGAATCTATGGAGCTCTATATTGTTGTAAAATACTAGAAACACTAAAGCAAAACGAGAAAACACAAGACATGATACATTTATTGTTGCTCCATTATTTCTGAGACCAGGTGTCAGAGAGGTTCACTCAGATATTCTGTCGTATAAACGAGTGGCCGTTTCGACCTCATGACATTTGCTTACAGAAATGTGGTGCGTTCTGCAGTCTGAACGCAAACTGGTCCAAATGAAAAATGCAACAATGTTGCAACTCCCCCCCCCCCCAAAAATCGCACTGAGCCTACCAAACTATAGGTGTGAAAGTGCCCTTACATCATATGACTGGTGTAGTTATTGTATCCCCTTATCACCCAATTTAAGGGCAAAAAGTATTTGGACAACTTAGCAAGATCCTTTGTTTTCGGCTTGGTTTGTCTATTTGTGATTTGTTTGTTAGTCTGTCAGCAAGAGAATGGACAAACCACTGGCTATATTATCATGAAACTTGGTGGAAGAGTGAAGTATGGGCTAAGGAAGAACCCATTACATTTTGGAGCAGATCCGAATCACAGGGTAGATACACACATTATTGTTTCATTGCTGTCTTGAATTGTTACTTTCATTAACAATGCAAGATAGAGCATTTGTGCTGCACTCATGGGGTGTCGGAAAAAAGAGTTTACACATTTTGGGCATGATCTGAGCTCTTCATGTACCCTTCTAGTTCCATCAGAAATTCAATGCCCTTGAGTTACGATTTTAATACGTACTACCTGTATTGTAATAAAGTGTCTGAGGGCTGTATTGGATATGGAGGGATTACCTTGCTGAGGATGATCTCTGGAGCCAGGTACTCAGGAGTTCCACACAATGTCCAGGTCCTGCCTTTCACTCTTTTGGCAAAGCCAAAGTCTGTGACCTGAAGAAAGAACAATAGGAGCATGATAAGAAAAGTAACTACGTAAGGGAAAAGTTAACATGTACTAAACTTCAGACTCAACAGAAGCCTACATCTGTTTATCAGGTTGTTGTTTTATTTGCTTGGCTCAAACCGACTAAATGTGTTAATTTGCTTTTTTGTATTATCTGTCTTTAGACAAAACTTACTCAAAGACGGATACCTTTCCATTCAGTTTACTTTTCTCTTATAAACTTTACATAGATTATGTACCTGGATATACCCATGTTGATCTATGAGCAGGTTTTCAGGCTTCAGGTCTCTGTAGATGAGGTCTAAGGAGTGAAGGTACTCAAAGGTGAGTACTATCTGAGCTGCATAAAATCTTGCATGATTTTCACTGAAAGAAGGGAGGGTGGACAGTCAGACATTGGAGCAATATATAAACTAGGGTTGTGCCAAAAAAAAAGAAAAAAAATTGATTCACATTCATGAATCAATTCAAGCTCTTTTTTAAAAAATTGAGAATTGTTTTTTAATCCAAAATCAATTTTGAATTGAATTGTGAGGCTAAAAATCAATACTGAATTGAATCATGACATTTTCTGAATTGTGCACCTCTAATATGAACACTTATGAGTGAAGGGTAACTCAATTATTCATCGGATAGCCACCTCAAAATGCTCTCTGTCTCAAACTCTCCTATCCATGACATTGTCGGGCAACAGTGCGGGAAGTAAAAACTGTACAGCGATTAGTAGATGATACAGCACTCAAAATAAAATAATTAAATGTACACTATACCTGAACCTTCCGATACGTCTAAGGTGCGAGAACATCTCTCCACCGGGCACATACTCCATCACCATGTAGAGGTTTGAGTTGTCCTGTTAATCAAAACAAGAAACCTATAAGCAGGGGCATATCAACTGATCACATGATACTAAGTGCTCTTCAGGCAATGATAGAAAACATCCCAATTAGAGTAAATGATGCTGCGTTACGGGGGGAGTCTACTCTATTGCGGTTGTTTTTGTTCATAAAAATGTAGTTGGCTTGTTATTTAGAGATGAATTGTACCAACAGTAGCACTGTAACAGGTGAACATTTAAGATCTGTTATGTCAGCATTAGGATTCCTTAGTAAAAAAAAATATATATAAAAACTCTGATAATGTGGTAACCATGTAGTTGGTTACCAGCAGATTGTAGTTGGTGCCAGCGAATACCTTGAAAGCGTACTCCAATCTGACGAGGAAAGGGAAAGAGACAGCCTGTAGTATTCGCTTCTCATTTAGTGTGTGTTCTATCTGCTTCAATTTCACCACCTGAAAAAAAGGGCACAATATTAGAACTAACGTATTTCTAGCATAGCATGTTCCTGATAATTGAGTATGTGTGCCTGTTATACAATTTCCAGAATTCAACGTAAAGCAAAGCCAACACACCCAAAGGTTTTATCAGGATTTCTTAGAGCTATGCCTGATTAAAACGTTAATGCACAAAGATGTTTTAGCACAATTCTGACTTTATGACTTTTTTTTTTTACGTGTCTGTCCTCCTCTCCAGCCAGCTGCTGTCTTCCATTCATTTCAGTAAAGTGTGAAAAACAACTTGCACAGACTTAAAGCTTAACCCATCCGAGTTAACATCATGTTCTGTTTCATTTTCGTCAGGTACAGCATGGTTCAAGAGCAATTTATTTAAAACGTCTACCAGTGTAGTACATTCATGAGTTAGTGGGAAGCTCGGACATACTGTACAAGACTTAAAAGTCAAGCATTCAATGCCAGCATTGCCTCCACAAGCCATATTGTCAAGAAAAATCAAAGTCAGGAGACGAACAATAAGCAAATAGCAGTCATCACGAAAAGAAATGCCCTAATTTGCTAGGTCCTTGGTTTAAAAAGACTGTCAGACCTGAACTCAATCCACAGTTTCAACTGCATTACCAAACACCTGGCCATGACAGGTAGTGTGATCAATTACCTTCTGTATCGCAAGCAAGTCTCTGCAAATTAATTTGCGTACTGTACTGAAATATTCAAATGTTAAACAATGGCTTCCTCTAAGACAGTGAAAACAAATTCACAAACCTGTAAATGCATGGCATGCTTTGGGAAATAGTCAACAGCAATGTGAAATGTACATTATTAGTAGTAGCATGTGGGATACAAAAATGCAAAAACAGACAATCCTTTTAAGAGCCCTGTGATGAACTAATAAAAGGGTAACATACAGGTGTGAAGAAGAAAGGTGAGCAGAAATACATGTAATAGGTCTTTCAGCAATACAGCTTAAACCTAAAAGTCAGACAGATTTGACCTCCTAAGTCAACTGTGTGAAATTCAAGGTAACAGTGCTACATGAGCAATGCACTGAGGACACGCTAACCTCCTCCTATGACTCTCACATCAGTATTTAAAGATTGAAACTCTCATGTGAAGTGCCTCTGAGGTTTTCAACGATAACATGCTGGCAGTGCATGAGAGGAAGCGTTCCATTTCCTTTTAAGAGGTGCACGGCATTTATGTAGTTACAGCATTCGTCAAGCACGCAGGAGTTTGCTTTTCACAGACGACCCTGCTCTACCCCGAGTTCTTATTGAGATGGGTAAACAGGTTTTTTTAAGAGCATACACTTACTTTTTGTTTGTCCAAGATCTTCATGGCGTAGAACTGATTTGTTTCTTTATGTTTGACAAGCATAACTCGACCGAATGAGCCAGTGCCCAGAGTCTTGAACCTATCAAAGTCATCCAGGCCAGTTGTGCTCTGAGGAAACATTATCATTGATAGTGAAGACAGCTAACTAATGTTTGGACTGTTTACATTTCTGCTTGTAAGTTTGGTGTAATTACCATTCTGATAGATGCATCTTGTAGGACATTTTTCCTTTATTAAGCTCAGAGTACCGACTTAGGTACCGAATTTCTTTACAGTAAAAGCCTCTTAATAGCATACTACAATTATGCAATCAGCTAGCTTTTAGACCAATCAGATCTGAACCAGGAAGTAGCTAGCTACTATCACACACAATATCTGTCATTTTAAATCTACAAAGTGAGTTAAGGGAAATTTAGAGTTTGAATTCTATTCACATGGTAAGACTTACCTGTGGTGGACACTCCCATTTCCTTAAAAAATCTTCTTTGGCTTTAGCTAAGAACTCTTTCACTAAAAAAAAAAGAGACAGAAGTTTTGATTTCACAATTTGCAATTTGGTACTCACACAAGGTCAGTTAGCATGTTGAGGGAAATAAACTGGAAATAGGAAAATGAACAAAGTCTGTTCACATGTTTGAGAATAAAAAAATACATTTTTAAGGTCAGGCAAATGTCAAGTACTGGGGATGCAGGACTACAGTACTAAAAAAATTCCTCTTTAACAAAACTCAAAACCACACGTCAAAGCAGGAAGTTTTAATTAATAAAGTGATGCAAAGAGCTAAAGTGGACTACAGAATTGGCCAAATCAAAGACAAGCCATTCTGCATCCCTTTCAGGAGTAGGTGGGAGTAAAGGGGCAGGGGCAGCAATACTGGGCAGAGAAGAGAAAATGCACAACATAACTGAGGAGGCTACAGTGCAGGCATTAGAAAGACAGTGCATTGTGAAAGTCAAAGCAGACATGAGATGTCCAAAGTCACAGAGTCGTGGCAGCTAACTAATGTCTAGTAGGTGGTGCACTTGGTATGCTGTCGCTGATTGAGATGCATACCTGGCATTGAAGAACTATGTAGAAACTGTATGTTAACAGACTGTCCTAATTAACCTCAATCTTAGTAATATTTAGATGTTGCATAATGCAAGCCTGGTAGGCCTAAACCGCAGCTTAAAACCTCTCTGTGACTTAGGATGGCTCATGGAAAAATGAGCATACCAAAAGTCTCTACAGTTCACCAAGGGTTTGCAGGAACATTCACCCACATGGATGGAAATGAAGGAGAAGAGAAAGAGAGGAAGAAACATTTATGAAGTGCATAAAACAAGAACATTTTGAGATTCAAGTGGTTTAAATGCAACACACAACAAAATGACAGTGAAAAAGAAGAGGCAAGGCATCCCTGTGATCAAAGTTAATCCTGATTCAAATACTCTACATAGAAACAAGAAGATTATTTGGGTTGGAAGACTTATTTATGTCTATGAAAACTGTAGGTTAAAGCAACAGTCAAGGGATTTTAGTTCTTTGCAATTAAGCAATAAGTTGAAGTGGGTTTCATTCTTCTCAGTAGGTAGTCTTTATCTAAGTCTAATATTTAGGAGGGTTTCACTATCCTATACCGAATAAAATACTGTTACCTAAAAACATCTGTTAAATAGACTACAAAACAACAGTGGTTGAAAATGCATTATAAAAAGCACACAGAAAACACATTTCATACTTGCCAAACAGTACTCAAAAATGCAGGAAAGAGATAATAAGATGATGCAAGCACCACAAAGCTGCTTTTACTGTTGACTCTGGTGGATCAAGAATGTGTGCAAGTTTTAGGAGACCTAACAAAATAATGGACAACAGTTTACATGAAAAAAAAAAAAATTAAAGGTTGAAAAGACATTTATGGCACAATACGGCCCTTGGTTCATTTCATAAGCTTCATCTAAATCCGTTTTCTTACAAACAAGACTTAACTCAAGACGACTCAAGCTGAGACTCGTCCTGCTCGGAGCTGCAGACGGTGGCAGACATATTTTAAGTGTAAAAGCAACACGCCCCACTTACTGAATTTATCCCACATGATGGTGAACTCAGAAATAAGAGGCCCCTCACTCTCTTGTCCTCTCTGCTCTTGGCTACTCTTACGACATCTGTGGAAAAGGCGGCTGGCGAAGGATTGGTCCTTTCCCTGGGCCATTTTGAGACAAATGTCTTGATGGGCGAGTCAACTAACTTTTTTCCAACTGAAGACCAATGACTGATACGAACTTCCTGTATGCAGCCGAGTTTGCTGCAATGCTTGGTTAACCACAAAAAAATAAGCTTCCTGTTCAAGTAATCTGCATCAGTTCAACGGCCAACTGCATATCTACTTTTTCTACAGGGTGTGGAAAACACATTAGTCTCCAATGCAAATGGTGACGTTGTTTAGAAAAAGGTATACAAAGTACGCAAAGTACACAAAATGGCCAGCCTCTAAAGGTTATGTCAAAAACATTGCAAAGCTGTAGTGCATTCAGAGTGCTGATAAGGAAACTGTAACGCCCACTGACTGACTAAGAGAAAAGTTATCTCCAGGTTATCGTGCTCTCTGGTGGTAAAGTGTAACAATGCAGTTCTTCAATGAGCTTTCCCCTCTGCTTAAAATCACTCTAAGGATGTGACCCTCAAGTGTACTAGAAACGTAGGTTTGTTGTGGAGTTACAGTAGTTTGGTCCCCTCTGGATAATCAAATGTCTAAAATGAAAATAAAATCACCAATAACCAATAATATGTTTCTGTAGCTTGCGTAAGTGTTATTTTACACAACCCTTAACGCCTCCCTGCAGAAACTACAGGTGGCTTGAGTCACAAGGCTGTGAGACAGTCTAGATGGACTACTGCCAATCAGAAAGCAGGTCAACATCAGTACTCTCCGGAAAGAAGGCCGTATGGTCCGGACCAATAACCAATACATTATTGAGAAATATTGACTTTTGACGGAGCGTTTCTATTTTAACCCGTGCAGCCTTTCTAGCAATAATGGTACTGGTTTAGCAATCTGGCACGGCCTAGGAAACACACAGACCAATAGTGGTAAATCATGTCGTGTGATGCTACTCAGACAATCAAATCTGTGCGTTCCGATAACCACTGCAACTCGAGCGAGATACACACACAGGGAGATGTATGTCTCATATGTTCAGAGACTCTCGCAATCTAAAAGCCCAATATGATCGATCTGGCAGAATCATTACACATTCATTCACTGCCCAACAACGTGCGGACAAATGGTTCCTTAAAGTGGCTTGGATTTTGGGTCAACATAACAAAAACATTTACTGTTGAAGGGGGAGGCAAGGAGCGCATCAGTGCGGTAGCTGACACCTTACTTGAGGGAAAACAAAAAGAAAATATTAACCCAGGATGTGCTGGCTCAGCTTGATTAAGGAATTCACAAGGCACCATGCATAGGCTTAGCTGTAGATGAGTCCACTGATGTGTCTGACAGTGCTCAGCTGTTAGTTTTTGTAAGGTTCTTCAACAAGGACAAGGAAGAGTTCTGTGAAGACCTGTTGGGTGTCACATCCCTTCAGACCAGTACAGGAGAGGACATCTACCTGGCCATAAAGGAAATGTTAATGAAGAGGGCAATGGAGCTAAATCAAGTGGTTTTAAGAACCACAGATGGAGCCCCAGCCTAGTGCCATGGTAGGGAGAGAGAGAGGAGCTGTGGCAAGAATGAAAGAGGACAATCCTCAGCCCATCGCTTACCATTGCATTATTCATCCATCGGTCCTGTGCTCCACCCTGTCAGACAAGTATGCGGAGGTGATGAACACAATAATGAGAATATTAAACTTTCTCAGAGCATTCTCTTCCCATCAGCATCGCATGCTCAGGGAATTCCTCAGAGAAGTTAAAGCAATTGCTGATGACCTTCTGCTACACAACAATGTAAGATGGCTCAGCAAAGGTAGGGTGTGCGCTTTCGGTCCATCTGAGGGGAAATCACACCTTTGTTGGCACAGCTGAACAGCCAGAAGGCAACAACATTTTCTCTCTTTTTGGAGAATGACAAGAAGATGGATATTGTGGCATTTTTGGTTGATATCACTTTACACCTGAATGAACTGAATTTAAAGCTACAGGGCAAGGACAATGTAGTTTGTGACGTGATGACAGCTGTCTGCTCCTTTCAGATGAAACTTGCGTTGTTTAGGGAAGACTTGCAGGGAGACTGTGCACACTTCCCAACAGCGAAGGAACAGGTTGAGGGTGAGAGAGAGAGAGAGAGAGAGATGTGTCTTCTTTTGTTGACAAGCCGATTGTAAACTTCAGCAAGCGTTTTGACATCTTCAGCCTCGGACAGCAGCTCACCCTGTTCATTCAGAACCCAATCCTTATCACAGATGTCAGGGGTTCTCAAAGGAAGTCACACAGCTCTTCAAGTGGGCAAATTCTGGGCCTCTCCAGATGCAACTGGTCGATCGCCACGCCTGCCACTGCCAATGTGGCCTTGAAAGAGCATTTTGGAAAAAATGATCCTGCCACTTTCTGGCTTTAAATGGTCTCAAAGACCGCTTTCCCAGGTCTGAGGAAAGTAGCCAGGTACATCTTTACCATGTTTGGCTACACATACAACTGTGAGGAAGCTTTCTCCACAATGAACATTATTAAATGTAAATATCAATCCAGGCTCACCAGTAAGCACCTACACATGTGCATGAGAATGACCCTGACACCATTCCAGCCCAGATTTAAAATCCTGGCAGGACAAGCAAGGGCTCACTTCTCTCACTAAGCAAGATAAAGTGGGAAAGTGGGATATAAAAGCGAAAGAAAGAGAAGAGGAGGGGGTAAAGATGTTGAGATTATAAAATGTGTTTAAACTTAAGATGTGAAAGGGAGTTAACTAAAAAGTAAAAGGGAAACTCAAGCTATACTTTTATTTCATTTTAATAAAATGAAGCACTTTATTTTGAGATGCACATTTTCTCTGTTGTGTTTTATAAATATATAATTTATTTTTAAATGCAGTCTTTATTTTATTTAAATTGATAATGTATTATTAGAGTACTTTATTATTTATGATCCCTACAGTTCAATATATAAACTGAGTAATATTGTTGAAATATTATTGAATTGTACTTTTTATTTATTTGACAGTCGTTTGTTGATGAGGCTACTTACATATTTCCATACAACTATCAAGCTGTGGCACTGAATGATAACGTAAGTTAGTCATTGTGATGATCCGGACCTTTGCTTGACAAAATCTTCTCTAATTGGACCTCTTAGAATTTTAGTTGAATACCCCTGGTTTAGTGGATTAGTTTGGTCATTACTGACAAATGCATACTAAACACAAGAGAGTGCCCTCTGGCTACTGCTCTCAAGTGATTGATGGAGCTCTTCAGATTGAAAAATTGCTTTTCAACAAATGCAATTTGACTAGGACGGAAGCTACCTTTCCTTGATTTTATAGCATCAACACAACACTGCAAGTGACTTTAACCTGAGGAATAACATTTTAAATTACAATAAAGAGGTGACTTGTCACATCAGTGTTAACCAGGTTAGATAGAAAATGTTGTGGGCCACTTTACAGCCCCAGACACCAGAACACTTGTTTATTCTAAGTAGTTCATTCTACTTGTTTAACCACATCAGCAGACATAGTCAACTTGTCTGTGTTCAGGTACCTGTTGTTGGTAGTGACTAGGCCTTGTACTGCAGCTTTAGTAGAAACCAATGTTTGCTGATGTTATCTGGCTCCTGGCAGCTGATATCAGCTCTGGAATGTAAATATGGTGCCTTGATGGCTTCACTTAACGTTACACGTCACAGTGTGACATAAGAACATCTTTTTCATTTCGCTTAGTTAAGGATCTCTCTTTGCATTCACTGTTGTGGTAAACCTCCAACTGGATGGCGAGGACCTCTGTCATCTGCACAAGTGTCACGTTCAGTAATTAGCTGGCTGCATCATCTGGGGCACTGTTTCCAACTGAGATAATCAAACAGACACCATTACGAGGAAGCCAACGCACACCTTGTAAACTACCGTACCAAAGATGGTTCTTCTCTGCAGCCCATATTATTACTGCTACTGTCTGCTAACACTGGACAACAACTGTTAAAGGCTGCTCTCCGCAGACGTTATGATAAACAAACTCACGCTAAACAATTGCTAACCTTAGATAGCTAATAGACTAGCTGGATGGTTTTCAGGTACTTACCGCTTTCTTGCTCATTGCCTTTCTTGGCAGTTGCTGCGTTTCCCATCGTAGAAAGACAGGGCGATGCACAGCTGGCTAGGAGCGATGATGGTGGCGGTTAGCTAACAGGGTCCTCCGTTAGCTTGCTAACAAATTTCAGCTTTTAGCTTGTGCTAGCTGGTTGGCTAACAACAACATCAATGTCTTCTCTTTGTGCACAGAACCTCGACGTGCTTTGCTAACCGCCCTGTTGGTCTTTATTTACAATGTCCTTTGTCGTTCAAGTATGCCTCCGTTGGAATGAAAACATGATCCAGACTTTTCACCTCTGCCTGCTGTCGTTTTGTGCTGCGTTCAAGTCATATGGGAATACCCACTGAACAGACTTGGTGGGTGAAATGCTGCTTTTAAAAGCCGATCGGAAATCGTAGCTTTCTTGGGCTTTTATTTTAATTATGTTTAATCGGTTTTCTTTCCTTTTATTTTATGTAGCCTCTATATGTGACTAGATGTTTGTCATGTGTATGTATAGCCCATATATACAATAAATATGTGTGTGTGTCTGTGTGTGGATATATATATACTATATGCAGGATATATATACCTGTGTGTGTAATCATAATTACATGCTGTATATATTGTTTTCTTCTGTTTATTTGACTTCAAGGGTTTCAATATGTGTCCCAACTTGTGTGTGTGTA